>NC_133777.1:12534963-12679091 GCF_003597395.2 Chelonoidis abingdonii
GGGTCCCCAGGGAAGGTTTTGGGGAGACCAGAGTTTATCAGGCACTCCAAGTCCTGATTGGTGGCAGCTTATCAGATCTAAGCTGGTAATTAAGCTTAGAGAAATTCATGCTGGTACCCCATTTTTTGGACTCTAAGATTCAGATTGGGCCTAGATACCATGACATAAGGTAACCTTTTTTTTATATCTGCCTGATGGGAGAACATTACCGGCACCAGTGGAGGGAGCCTTCAATCGCTAGAATTCCCTTCACAGGATCCTGGGGCAGGAGGGGGGATGAGAAAGGAGAAGTGCTTGAAGCTGGGGGAGAAGGGTGGGGCTCATCATTGCTGTCATCTACCTTTATGAAGCCTGGAGTGCTGCAGTACCCACAGAGATGGGTGGGGGGACTCCTTTTTATGGACCATAGGAAGTTTATGGCATGAGGACCGTGGGTTGAAGATTATGGTCAGCTAGCAGGATTTCATGACCAACAGACCAAAGTGTCTTTCCTCCCGCTACTTCCTAAAAATATGTAGGATTGAGCCTCCCCTGTTGTAGTCTCCTAATTTTTGCAGAAAACGTCCACACACAAATCTTTAAGAAGATGTTAAAGTTTCAGTGATGGGAGTACATATTCCTTTTCAAGGATCTTAAAGAAACCTAAGAAACATAGAGTTAAAGCTGCAATTCTCAAACAAGTCATCCAAAAAGTTATGCTGTTGCTACTTAGAATGCTGCTGAACAGGAAATTCTGTCTGTTAATGTCTCTCTCTCTCTCTGATAGGTATCTCTGTGGTGTAATTTCAACTGTGGTTACACTTTTTAGCCTCAAAATTTGAGAGGAAGGGAGGATAGAACAAAACTGCAAATTGACCTGTGTGAATTAAAATTGGACTGTTTGCAGTAACAGGAAATTCAATGATTGTGACAGTAAAGTCGTTTAGCCAGGGAAAGGAAATAAACAGCCCATATACGAAGTCGGAAGGGGGAATCTAACCAAGAATCTATGGCCATCACATTAAAGCAACCTCATTTTAATCCTTTCTCCTTACTGTCTTAATATTAATTAATGGAGTGTGGGGTTGGTAATCAAGCACTATAGTTGCTGAGGGTAGTTAGAAGATCTGGAGAGCTGTCCAGAAGGGGTGCTTGTCTTAAGAAGTGGTCCACAACATGAAAAAGTTTGAGAACCACCAATATGATACCAGTATACTCAACATTTATGTGTTAGGTTTGGAAGACAGTGGCATGTGGTTTGATGGTTTCATCATCATCATGTTCCTATTACGCCTCTGGCATTTAGGGCAGCGACGAAGCTCCTCCACTCCTGTCTGTTTCTGGCAGTATTTGGTGGTTTAATACTGTTATATTACAGTGCTCTGGCATAAAAGTGGCTCGTCTTTCTATTTGCAAATTAGACTAATGTGAATCAGTCCATATGAACTTTACATATGGATTTACATCTTTGAAGAAGAAATGTGGCTGTGAAAAATCTTGTGTGTATGTATGATGGAGGGAGGGTTAACTTATCAACTAAATATAGTAGGAAAATGTTAGAAACTAGTTGGACCTATTCTAGAGTTTGAATTTTTGCTTCTAGATTGTAAAATGCATTTTTTCTTTAAGGTATAGGGAAATGGCTTTTTCAGACATGGCTTGTTCATATGTTATACAAATCATCTTACCTCAGTTCAGTCTATGAAATTTTGGCTTTTTCTGCAATGTAGTCTGAAATCCTAGAGCAAAAAATACCTACATCTTAGGTTCACAAAAGATTATTTGAACAGAAATAGGAAGGCCTGAAATGGTATACAACTGACTTGTTTTAATTAATGAATGGTTTGTTTCTACACTAAGCAACTGCAGAGATGGGGAGAGGTAGCTTTAAGGTGATCTGAAAAGTTGTGCATAAGGAGCCACCTAGGGCTAAACTTCAGAAGGAAACACCCCGAGGAATAACAGAGAGGAAACTGCTTAGCATTCAAGTCAGTTAACTTTTGCACTTCTTGCGTAAAGCACAAGCAGAGGGAAACCAGCTACCTCAGAACAACCAGCTACCTGCAAGTCAGACTAAAAGGATGGTGCAATAATAGTAATTTTTCCTTAGCATCCACTTGACTGTAAATAGCTTGATCCTAAGGCTTTGTGTACCCTGCCAATTGAACGACCAAACCTTGGTTCTTCACAAGTGCTTAAAAAAAGCTTCTCACTTCCCTGACTCCCCTGAAAGACAGAAGTTTTGACGTGGCGAGTGGCAGTGTAAACAGCTCGTTGTCCGCAGGAGCGCTCTCCTATCAACAGTGCAAACCCCCCTTGTAGGAGGTGGAAGTATTTTGTCGGCAAAAGTGCCGACAAACAGCGTTTACACTGCCCAACTTTTAGCGACACAGCCGTGTCGTTAAAAGCTGTGTGGTGTAGACAAAGCCCAACTAATTCTAGTAATTTTCCCTTTGTGGCTAAGGGTAAATCTTTACACATGGTCTGCAAATCGACCTGGGGACAAACGCTGCTCTCAATTACACCAGTATAAATCTGGGATTGAAGTCATTGGGGTTATTCCAGATTTACACCAGTGTTATCGAATGTACAATAGATGTTGGCCCATATCAGTTTTCATTTTGCATCCACTCTATGTAAAACAAGACTGTGGTTAATGATAGAGAGAGAAGGGTATAGGAAAATAAAAGGGGAAAACAGAGGCTTCATCTATGCTATGCTTAGTTGCTTCTTGTGCACCAATTGATGCACAAAAAATTAGTCATCCGTTGTAACACCCTACATTGTTTAAATTTGCCATTATATCCATACTAGGAAAAAGAACGAGGAGTCTTGTGGCACCTTAGAGACTAACAAATTTATTTGGGCATAAGCTTTCGTGGGCTAAAACCCACTTCATCCGCATGCATCCAGTTTTAGCCCACGAAAGCTTATGCCCAAATAAATTTGTTAGTCTCTAAGGTGCCACAAGTACTCCTCATTCTTTTTGCTGATACAGACTAATACGGCTACCACTCTGAAACCTGTCGTCCATACTAGGGCTTCCTTAAACCACTTAAGGTCTGTGCTCATCATCCATCAGATTTGCCAGCTGAGACTGTGTGCTTTTCTATACCTTCTACAATATGCCTCCATCAGCTCCTTAGCCAGGCTGAGACTGTGCACACAGCACCCCAAAACCTCTTCCCCAGCCATAGCCTCCATATGTAAAATCATCTCCCTATTCTAGTCGTGGCTCTGCAACTTCTTAGTCAGCTACCACACTACTGGTCCTGGACTCCAAATTAAACCTTTAGTTACTCCTGTGCAATGCTATTGTTTTCGGAGGATGTCAGCAGTCACACCTGTGCAAACTCATTTAAGGTTAATTGAGTTACATAGGTGTCACTGAAGGCATGATGAGAAGACAGTTGAGTTAAATGGATGGTGTTTAGCCAGCAGAGTCTGTGACTGGTGATGATGCATGGGATGAAAAGGACCAAGAGGGAATTTGTGGGGCTGCCAATTAAAAAACATGTTTTTGTACTTGTAGATGGAATGAAATTGTAAATGAAATGATCTATGTTCCCTGTTGCTGAGAAGGTACATATCGGTCATTTGGGAAGGTTCTTAGGAGGAACACCATTGGTGCTTCCTATCGAACAAAGCCCGATATGATCAAAGAGAAGTTTACCAGAAGATATTTCTGCCAAGTGTGTGTGTTTTGCTGAGGCAAGCAGAGTTCATCGTTAACCTTATCTTTCTTTTAACCTTTCATGAAGATTTTTTTCTTTCCTTTTTCCACTTCCTTGGCTGCTGCTCTTCAGAGATTAATTGTGGAGCCATGGGTTTTTAATATCAGAGGCAAGTAGACAGGAGGTGAGAAGGCACACAGACAAAGAAACCAGACATGCAAACTGATTAAGTTTGTAGACAGATTACAAGGTGTACTTAGACTTTATCATATACAGTGTCATGGTTTGAAGCTTCTTGTAATAATTTATGAATACCGTATCTTGACTGAGTTATTGTGATGTCTACAGGATGCATATACTGAGTTAATTCAGTAGCAAGAGTGTTAGGAAATGCACGCAGGAAGCGGGGTGTTTCCTGGTATGCTTCTCATGGCAAACACCTGAGAAGACAATGCTTGAGGCTTTCATTTTGATTGTCTGACTCTGACCCCTACGGAGTTTGCCAAACTTGTTTTGGGTAGCAGGTCCAAGCCTGTGAGCCCCTGGAACAAAGAACTTCGGTTGGATTTAAAGAGACATGTACTCCTTCAAAAGGAGCAAACAAGTTACTGTGGCTGAGACTTAGATCCCAGCCAGGCTGTAGGATAAGATAGACATGCATGGAGGCCTCTTGTTGTTTTAAAATCCTTTTGTCTTTTATGCTATGCTTGTTTCCAACTGTTAAGATCAAACAATACTTTTTAAAGGCTGTTTTTGGTCATTTGGACCAGAGTGAAGTTACAAACCAGTTTTGACAGCTCTAGCCTCTTCTGCAAGTGCAGAGAAAACATTTTTGTTGTTTTGTTTTATTCAACTAGCTCAGTTCAATAGTTCATTCAAAGTTAAGAAACTGATTTGGTCATTGTAATCCATTGGAAAGAAACACAGGTACCCAACTGGGCCTGCTTGGTAAGAATGGTCAATACGCAGAGTACTGTAGCCTAGGACCCGGTGTAAGTGTTGGATAATTTCAGGATTCTACTCCAAAACATATAAGTACCTGAGGCCTAACACCTGTGTGGTGTACACCAGTGAGACCAGAAGAGGGGTCAGAGATCCAGCCAGCCCTTTAGCCATGACACATGTATTTCATTGTGCACTGCAGTTTAACAGTAGCTGATATCCTTAGCACATGTGAAGTTCATTAAGGTAGATCCCTATGTTCACTATTCTTTGCTACAGTGCCAACATATATTTATGCTTGTTGCTGTAATTTTCACTCCATGGATCTGAAGAAGTAGGTTTTTTACCCATGAAAGTTTATGCCCAAATAAATCTGTTA
Organism: Chelonoidis abingdonii; assembly: GCF_003597395.2. NCBI lineage: Eukaryota > Metazoa > Chordata > Testudines > Testudinidae > Chelonoidis > Chelonoidis abingdonii. The sequence continues at coordinate 12,539,938 of NC_133777.1, forward strand.
GTCTTTAAAGTGCCACTGGACTCCTAGTTGTTTTTGTGGATACACACTAACACGGCTGCCCCTCTGATATTTGCTGTGGTAGTTGTCTCAAGTAGTTATAGGGTAGATAACAATCAATGGGGTTTTAAAAAAATAAAAAAGGATTTTTTAAATTTAAATATAGGTTTTGTTTTGTTTTTTAAAAATTAGACTTAAATTTGAAATTATGACAGCAAATGTTAAGGCCTAAACTATATATAATTATTAAAATCATTTTAACTAAAGAAAGAAAGAGCAGTACATGTTGGCATCTAAGTTTTACAGAAAGTCAAACCACTGAACTGATAGAAGCTGCTGTCTAAGTGCCTGAAACCAGAGTCTGTTGAAGTGCCAAACCAACTTTTGACAGCAGTAAACCTCTCCTGCAGGTGCAGAGAGAATATTTTCTTCATTTCAGTTTATTCAACTAGTTCAATTCAGTAACTAGTTCATTCAAAGTTAAGAAACCAATTAGGAGTTAAATAAGCAGTAAAAGCTTGTTTGTCTCTGCCCAATATATGAATAAAAATTGGATGCGAGCGAGGGATGTAGTCACCAGAAACAATCAGTTCCCTAACTTCAGATAATACTGCCCGTATTTAATAAATCTGTTAGTTTTAAATACAAACTTTTTGAGCAACTTTTTGATAAACTTTTTTCTTATGTATATTGCGTTCTTACGGTACTTTTGTTTAATAAAAAAAATTTAAATGATATATTTGTATGTTTTAATTGAATTTGAATTTCCATCCAAATAGAACTTGACAAAAATCACAATTTAAAAGAATCCATTGTCTAGTAAATACGAAATACATCATACACCATAACAAAAAATGTAAAAAATTAAGAAGCTGAATAAATGTAAGGTAAGCTATATAACTGCTTTAAACAAATATATATATTTATAGTGTATCCTTCTGGTTAGCAAAAAGAAGCACGAGTTTTGTTCTACATTTAGTTTCAAATCAACATGTTTTAATGGTTACAAACCACTGAGAATCAACCTTTCTTTAGGAAAATAACTGAAAAGTATACATGCAAACAAGATTAAAAACCATGATTTAAATCAAGGTTAAAATTGGATTTAAATCACTTTGAATAGTAGTTACAGCCGTCAATGAAAGATCTCAGTTAAGAGGTATGTTGTCTTGGGTTAGATGTTATCCACAGCTATTTTCTATGATTACTTGTTTAATTTATTTTACCACAATATTAGTAAAACAACATGTCTGTCTTATAATAAATAGTAACAAAAATTAGAGAGAACCTGAGTCAACTCTGGGCATTTCGTTTGACTCTCATCACTTTTCTCTTATTAAAACCTTAAATGTTCTGGATAGAATTAATTTGATTTAAAATGTAGCCATCATCGGTATCCCTATTCAGGTTTGACCATGAAATGCAGAGATTTGATTCTGTCAATTCATGAAGCAAAAGGAGAATTGTTTTACTTCTGTTTATCTGTCAGTGTAGACATTCCAGTTCAGACTACACCAGAAAATAAGGTCTGAGAATGGATGGTGCAATTATTCTTTATAGCCTCAGTGCAATTAGTTTTGAAACTGTGGTAACCTACTTGACTGTATAGGACCCAATCAGCCCCTTCTGTGGAAAAACCCATAGGATGTGGGAATGGAGGAGGGAAAACTCTACCAGGGCATCTTTGTGAGGGTTTTCTGGGCTTGTTTCGCTGGAAGTAGAGGAAAGTTTTGCCCCTTCTGAGCCCCTCACAGAATGATTCCCCAAGATCTGCAGAAGTCAAGGCAATCTGCACAGAGGCCCTGTAGCCCTGCCTTTGTCCCTTGGCAGCTGGGCTACAGTAATGTTTGCCACAGGGAGTATAGTGAATGTCTTTTTTGCTGCAGCCGCTTTGCTGCTGACCTTCCCTACCCGTCAAGATTTGGGAGATTTGTGTGGAGGGATAATCTTGTGGGGAATAATCTGGTGCATAAAAAATTGTCATGCGATCTTGTAATCCTGTCTGAGGGTCTACATCCTAGTACCAGTCTACTCTCTCTTACGATACAAATGATTTTTAGAATCTTGTGTATTTGTAGGGAGCAAAACATGAATTCAATCTCCATTTAATATGACCAAATCTCTAGTTAACAGAAAAAAGAAAGTAGCATTTAGCTTATTGTTTATCCTGAGATTGCTATCTGAGATGTAAGTAATCAGAATAAAGAGTGAAAACACTGTAGCATTTTGTAATGCCTGATACATTTAGCAAATCCTAAGAGCCCTAAATTGCTCTTAAACATCTTTCCTTCTGGGCCTCCTTGATATTTTTCCCACTGTTCATATTTACTAAAATGCTGATACCAAAGTTGAATTGGGCTGGCCTTTGTGCAGAAAGACCCTTGTGAAAATCAGATGTGTGTAGCCTTAGGCAGATTTCCAGATGCTACCCATTTGCACGGTAGGGTTAAAAGGTCTGGCAGCTGAGTGGGTTGCAGGTGCATGACTTGGGGGGTTGTTTTGAAAGCAGAATTCTTCTAGGCCAGCTATGTAGGGAGTAAACTGGTAGTCATCTTCTCTGTAAACTCTGGGAATCGGTTTCTCAAATATGTGCTCGTTGTTGGCCTTTGGTTAGTATAGCCCCCCTAAGTATGGGTCCCCAGGGAGCTGGCACTGGCAATGGGTTGGCCCCTGGTGGAGAATTTAAACTAGACATTTGTGTCAGCATCGTTCAGCTTTTAATCTGTCTTTTTCACCTTTCATCATAAAAGAGATTCTCAGATTTAGTGTGGTTCAGTAACACAAAACATTCATAGAAATATTGTCACACGTTAAAAGCATAAAGTGAAAAAGGAAGTGCATCATTTATTAGAACACCATGTATACTAATGAAAAACATAGTGTGGGCTGGAAATTTAATAAGAGCTCAATTCAGAATGTTTCGATTCCCAAATATGCCTTGGGGCCTATTGCTATAAGCATGTGGCTAAGAAGGCCCTATTGTAAATTGACATAAACATCTCTAAACATTCCAGCTCCTGTTTCACAATCATTGGTTAGAAATAAATAAAAATATATAGTGTTACCTTTTGTGATATTGTGTATTCTTTCTCTATAATAGGAATCAGAGGTAAAAAGAGACAGTGTAGTCTAGTGGTTAGAATACTCTACTGAGAGTCAGGTTTTCTGGGTTTTTTCCCTAGATCTGCCATTAAATTGCTCTATCATCTTGGACATATTTTATTCCTTACTTTCCCTATCTGTAAAATGGAGATACTTCACAAAGGTGTTTATAAAACTAAAATAGTGTTCACAAATCCTTTTAAGGCTTTCAGATGAAAGTCACTATAGAAATGCAAAATATTATTTATGTATTACATTGTTTAACTAGTGATTTTATTATGTGCATACAATTCATTAGGAGCTGGACTGAGAACACCAGCTCATCTCATATTAACCAGCGAGCAGCCATCAGATAGTAACTTTCTGTAATTATGGGCCTAAACTGGATTCAGGCTGATGAATGTTTATCTCGTTACCAGTTCCCCAGAGTGATGAAGACACCCATCCTGAGACTATTTTGATTTGCTTGTATTGTAAATCAGACATATTTTGATTGAAGGAATAAAGTTTCTTTAGTGAGTAGACTTAATATTTTAAAAATTCTTTAGCAAAAGTGCTAAATATGGATGATAACTGAAATGCTGAGCTTCAGGCTGTTCTTCATTTCTTTAAACTGGTAGAGACAAATAATGAATTTTGCAGCCTAGATACTTACAAATTGATTTTCAGAAGCTTTATTGAAGCCAAGTACCCCTTTTGTGAGATGTTTCACATAAGCAATTTTCGTGGACCAAAACTCAGGGTTATTCAGTTTGTAAGTGCTGCAACTACATTTTCAATGTGTGCATAAAATGTGTAGCTGCCAAGAAGAATATAGTACGTAACAAAGAGACAAATGCTAGGTAGTGTGTGATTCTTGTGAGAGCTTTTTAAATTTTCCGTGTTGGGACATAACAAAATTTTAAATTGTATGTTATCAACATTTTCTTTCTAAAACTTCTTTGCAATGATCCTAAACTAAGTTTTTTTTAAAAAAAAAAATAATCTATTGTATTTTGGAAGGTATGTTACAGTATACTTGAATAAAATATGACCCACCATACATTAGGGTAACACAAAAGGCCCAAAGCTGAGTTGTGTTAAGCACCGTCATTTCCCACAGATACCAATGAGAGTTGAAGATTCTGCGCATTTCACAAGTTTAGACAATTACAGAATAAATTCTTGCTCTTATGCTGTTAAAAAGGGTAAAGTGAAACAACTGTACAACCAAAGGAGGAGTTAATTTTCAGCCTGCCAGTGGCAAATATCCATTGTTAAACAGAGAACAATACCTGGATATTCCCAGCTCAAACTAAAGGAAAACAATATTCCATCTTGTTTCTGGGGCTGAGTGATGTAAAACTGGTCAGTTTATAGCTTGAGAATCACCCACAAAGTAAGGGAATACCCACACAATTATGTTCAATAAAAATGAACAATCCACCTAAACAGTTCCTTTCCAGTCATTGCTCTACTGCTCACAGATTTTTTTTCATTTTTGGAGGAAGGGTCCCAGTTTGATCTTCTTTCCCCACCAAGATCCCTGACTTCTGTTGTTTCTTCTTGATATAGGGAAGCATCTACTTCATAGCATTAAAAAGCAAAAGGAATATGTAGCTATTGGCTTTGCACTGGGCACTCAGGACCAGATTCCATGATCTGGCCAAGCTGTGCTGAGTGTGGAAGTAAAGGTGGCTTTAGGACACCATTACACTCTCTCTAATCCCAAGGCTAGCAGAGTGTGAGTCTCTGGAGTGAGGTTGAGCATCCTTTGGGCTGTTTTGATGAATTCCTGACTGCCCATAGGACCCTGGGGCAGTTGGAGCAGCTGGAGTTCAGCCAGATGCAGCAGCTGTCTGGCTGAACCCATATGCTGTGAACTTGAAGAGAAGTGGCATAGGAGCTGCAACCTATGACACCTGGGGAGAAGAGAAGAGAGTCTTCAGGAAGGCTCTTAAGCTGGCTTTCTGGCTACTTAGTGCTGCCAGAGTAGAGGCAGGAATCTGGTCCTCAGTTTATCCTGGAAGAATTTGGAAGCTTCTTCCCCTTTATGAATAAATCTCTATTGGATGAGAATGTTTTTGTTTATTTTAGTTTGTTTTATGTTTTGTTTTTTGCCTATCTGGCACAGCTGGAGGCTAGATTTAAAAAAAAATAATCCGTGATTTAGAATTGATTAATTAGGTAATAATTGTATCATGCTTTATCCATGTAGAGGGCTATTGTGGCTATAAGTTGCTATTATGTATTTATCTTTCTGTGTGTCCGGTACAAGAATTTGGGTGATATCTCTGAATAGCGAGGAAGTTGTCTTATGTCGAAGAGTGACATTTTGATTATTCTGCCTGTGAGAAATTATTAATATTCACAAAGGGGGATCGTATATGCCTTCTCAATTTAGAGAATCTTTTAAAGATTCATTTAATACTTTCAGAGCCAACTCATGAAAGAGAGAAAGTCTGTGCTCTCTTATTTGACAAAACTCCTAGGGCACTCCAGATGATGGAATGTCAAGGCCATCCAGTTAATGGGAAGTTTAATCCATCTGTTTTTTCAATAGTAATTAATGGGTCAGGAAAGCCTTCCTGGTTCTTTGGGGTTATTTTTGTCCCATTTTTCTCACAATGTGAATCGTAACACTAGATCGAGTTTAGAATTCACCACTTCCAGCCACTGTCTAATGGATCAAACTGTTTGCACAGAATATGACATTGACTGCTTCATAGTGCCTCCTGTCAATATGAATGGTTAGCTTTTGGCATCTCCCAAGAGATTCTGGGGAGCAAAGAATGCGCCCTCCACTTTTGCTGGTTAGTGTTATCCCACTACTAGATGTCTGAGTGTAAAACTTTTTGTACCAAGTAGTTACATTTGAAAATCCCAACACCACTTAGTATTTTTTGTCAGTGCTTATTGAATCAATAATAAAGTTCTGTAGATGCTCCAAGCAAAATGTTACCAAACTGGGGGATGAAGAATTCTAAAGCAGAGTAACAATGTCAATAAGACCTGCTTTGTGCCACTTTTTTTGTTCAAAATACCCCAGAAGCTGAGATGCTTGGCATTTATATGAAAACATGCCAAGACCCTATGTCATCAGATTTCCCATGTGCTTTACAAAATATTTAATTCCTGCTCTGTGTGATTGGATGTAAATAAATTGCCAGCCATTATGTGGCTGCAACATTCCATGAGTGTTTGCTCTGGAAGCAGTTACATCTGTGGTGACATTAAGTGAGAGAAGGCAGTTTGGCCAGGATACCAAAGTGTTCCCTTTTTTTAATGCTCTCACGGGATCTTTAACTTCAACCTGAGCAACTGCCAGAGCCAGCAGACTGGACTTGATTTAACATCACACTTTATGAACATCATTTCTCCCAGCTTGCAGTGTTTCACAACTTCTATTTCCTTAGCTAGCATTTGAAAGCTGTAAACCGTAGGATTCAGCTGAGCCATCAATGTCCTCACTTTAACCTGGTGCATTTCTTTTGAATATATTATTCACTATGGGTTCTGGTTTGGGCAGATAAATGGAGAGTACCTCCCAACTTGCAAAAACAATCATCTGCTAACTAAGCTGAAGCAGTTTTCAACTCATTCACCCCATTGAAAATACTCTGTTAACATAAACCTCAAGCGTATTGTTAAATACAGGACATCAGATTTTTATAAATAAAAAATAATTTACTGTCAATAAGGAAAGGGTAGCTTTGAAGAAAAGTACTTTCTGATAAAGATCAAATTACACTATTTCAGTTAAACACAATAAGCTAAACAAAAAAGGGTATTGCTGCAGACAAGATTTATAGTGGAAGATAGTATAACTAGTTTGACTTTGTAACCCACTGAGAGTTTCTGTGCATTTTCCACAGTGTAATACAGCTAATATTTTTCACTTTTGATACAGTACTCATGTAGTTTAGAAACAAACTTCTGGGTTGAAGTGGAATCCATTGAGCTGTAAAGAGTTCTCATTTTTTGGCCCTGTTCAACCAAATAAAATATGAGGGCTGACAAGTCTAAGTTAGAGTTTAACTTTTTATTCTGTACATAGAATTGGACAGACAGTAAGCAGTGTTTTAATCTGGCCAATAAGAAACTGGCAGCTGCTGCTGCAGATGTTTGCTGTTGTGTTGCTTTCCATGTTGTGTCTGTTCTACATAGATAAAAATTCAGCAGATACATCACTGTCAGAGTTGAATGGCTTCAAATTTAATTTACTGTACTGCTGAAATCCTAACATCTCTGATGACCAACTTTCCCAGGGTGCTGGTTTTCCCTGAAATTGTGGATGTGCGTGACATAATGTAAGTCAGCTCTTCCTGACTTCCTCATTCTTATCAGTAAGCTGTCTCTTGAAACATACAGGAATTCTGCTTCCACAGATCTCTTGATGCTGGCTCAAGGCCAAGCAGGTATCGGGGAGGATCTTTTTGGGCCTATCTCTCTCCAACACAAATAGCATACATGCTAGCTGCCCAAAGGAGATTGATTGAAGCGAAGTGCTGAAATAGGATAGCATGTATTGGCAACAATAGCACACACACAAAAGTAAAAGAAAATCCTCAATACAGAATTATTGTTTATAGGAGAAGTTGTTTTACAAAATTACCAAAAGCAGAGATGTTGCAGAAAATGGAAAATTTACTACTCATCCACTGCTATATGGGTAGGCTTGGCAGAATTTGATTTTTTTAAAAAATAATTTCAATGGATATTTAAACTTTTTTTTTGTTTTATCTATTTTAAATTTTCTTTCAGGAAATTATGGAGGGGACCCATCAGTAAGGAGTCAGACAATAATTACTTAGTGACAATAGGTGCTGAGATTCAAAAAGTTAACGCTTATAACTTAAAACTTGTCAGCATCACATGTCAAAATATACAAAGTAAATATTCTTAAATCAAACTCTAATAATGTCTCAAGCAGCATTTTGCTTACTTTGCCTCTCTATAGATTTCATTATTAAAGATGGAAATATTTTTTTGTGTGTTTGTGTGTGTGTGGTGAAATTGACATTTATTGACATTTACCAATAAAAATCTAATCCTCCCAAGCCCATGTATGGGTTAGTGAGCCATGTGACTCCTGTTATGATTAATCAGTGTGTATGTAATAGCACATCCAGCAGCCTGAACCATCACTCCCGTATGTCCTAAAGACTTCTTTGTTGTTGTTGCAACCTGCATAATGAAGAAACCACTTTTCAGACCCTGATTTGTAGAAGTTCTTCTATAATTTAGACTTCAAAACTTTGAAACCCAGATACAATGTTGTGTGATCATCATTTTGTAACTATACTTATGCAGATACAATGGTTTTTATTTTCTGATAAAAATGAAAGGATTTACGAAAGGGTAAAGTGTTGAAATATTACTTTTCAAAGTATAGCTTAGGGCTGCTAGCTAATCAGCCAAGCTGCCTTTGCAGACTGAAAGATAAATTGCTTGAGCAGTACCTACTAGTACAGTAGGTATAGTTTTTTTTTAAAGGGGGCACATCAGAAATCTGATTTTTGTTCCGTTAGCCTGCAGACAGACAAGGCATGGTATGTGTGGAAAGTTGGTGCTGAATGTGAAAGGTAACATGATGCATGGGGCATCAAGTTTGCATTCATATACTGAAAATATAGTAATAGTAACTTTGGGGCATGTTTTACTTTAAATTTTTTAAATAAACAATTCAAGTTGATGTCAACATGCTTCCTAGTGTGAGACTGGTAGAACTCTCCAATCTCTAAAAGTTATTTTAGTCTCTAAGGGCAAAATTAGCAGCCAGGGACATAAGCCATATTCCCCCAACAGTGGTCTCATGCCTCTCTGGACCTTCAGTCACTTGAACGTTCCAGTCAGTTCCTTCTTCATCATGATAGTTTGTTGAAGCATTCCAGTTTGTTGTCTTTGTCTCATGTCCCTATCTTCCAGGCTGATTGTTTAAATTAAAGTTAGCAGACTGTGACCTCTACATGTACTAAACAGAAGTCTGTTGACTGGACAATGGACTCTGGATCTGCAGGTGCAATGGTTCCTTCCTACTCTTTTGAGCATGATCTCGATGTTTTAGCACAGGACTCCACCCCATCCAACCCCCCTGCTCCCAGTCCCCTGACTGCCCCGACCCCTATCCACACCTCTGCCAGGCCCCCCCAGGACCCCACGCCTATTGAACTCGCCCTGTTCTCTGTTTCCTGACCCCTATCCACACCCCCCACACCCTGACAGGCCCACCGGGACTCCCACACTTATCCAACCCCCCCCCCCCCATCATCTGACCACCCCACCAAACATCCCCCATCCAACCGCGCCCTGCTCCATGCCCCTTATCCAACCCCCCACTCCCTGTCCCCTGACTTCCCACCAGGACTCCCCGCCCCTTATTCAACCCCCCAGCCCTGACCCCCTTACCATGCCACTCAGAGCAGCGTGTCTGGCAGCCGCCCCGCCCAGACAGGGCTAGACATGCTGCCGCTCTGCTCGGCAGGAGTGCACTGCTCCCCTGCCAGAGTGCTGCCTGCACGGTGGCGTGGCTGCGGGGAAAGGGGGACAGCAGGGGACGAGCCAGGGGCTAGCCTCCCTGGCCGGGAGCTCAAGGGCCGGGCAGGACGGTCCTGCGGGCCGTAATTTGCCCACTTCTCTTTTAGCATTTTGTTCAAGGCTTGGCTTTGTGGCTCTGCCCTTCTAGCCACGAAAAATCTCAACCGTGTAGGGACTGAGCACATTGCTTTGGGACCTGAGGCCTTGCCCTATCTCTGGGCTTTTGATGCTTTGCTTTTGTACTTTGACACGCCATCTCAGAGTCTCGTTATGTCTGAATGCTCCAGTTCTGCAGTGCTTTCCTTGAGTGTGCAGCACTTTCCCTCAACTCTCCCCCACCTCCATAAGCCAGGGAATTTGCCATGGTGCTTAGGCATGGTTGTCGGAGGCTAATGGAATATTTTCCTTAGAGCTTTGCATTTGTTTCTTGCCTTTTAGGTTTGAAAGTTTGTGTTCCATTTTTTTGTATTTGCTTTTTTTGGGTTTTTTAAATATATATTTTCCAGGTCACTGCACCAGGCTTCAGGTTCTAAGCAGTGTTTTCTGTTTCAGCCTCATTATTCCGTGATTCATAGAATCATAGAATATCAGGGTTGGAAGGGACCTCAGGAGGTCATCTAGGCCAACCCCCTGCTCAAAGCAGGACCAATCCCCAACTAAATCATCCCAGCCAGGACTTTGTCAAGCCGGACCTCAAAGGAAGGAGATTCCACCACCTCCGTAGGTAACCCATTCCAGTGCTTCACCACCCTCCTAGTGAAAAAGTTGAGACCATTTCTCCTTGTTTTGTCATCTGCTATCATTGAGAACAGTCTGGATCCATCCTCTTTGGAACTCTCTTTCAGGTAGTTGAAAGCAGCTATCAAATCCTCCCTCATTCTTCTCTTCTGTAGACTAAACAATCCCAGTTCCCTCAGACTCTCCTCATAAGTCATGTGCTCCAGCCACTTAATCATTTTTGTTACCCTCCGCTGGACTCTTTCCAATTTTTCCACATCCTTCTTGTAGTGTGGTGTCCAAAAGAGGACACTGTACTCCAGATGAGGCATCACCAATGTCGAATAGAGGGGAATGATCACGTCCCTTGATCTGCTGGCAATGCCCCTACTTATACAGCCCAAAATGCTGTTAGCCTTCTTGGCAACAAGGGCACACTGTTGACTCATATCCAGCTTCCCGTCCACTGTAACCCCTAGGTCCTTTTCTTCTTCCAAAGTACCGGATCCTAAAGACTCTCCCACCTACTAGAGTTTTTGTTTTTTGGGGTGCACCTCCCTTTAGTATCTTGAATTTTAGAGTATTCTTTTCTGTCTATTGAGTTACATACTATAGGCCACAGACTGACATATTTCTCCTTCTTGTTGTAAACTCTAAAACTATCAGTTCAGATCTGGTGTATAGTGTATCTAATATTTCTAGGTTTGCATTTTATTTCTGTGATATTAAAACTCCAAGTCTCCATCCTTAAAATGGTTAAACCTAGAAATTCAAACTTTTGCGTCTTTTATAATATCAATATACTGTGTCACCAGTTGTTCAAAAGACACTAGATATTTTCAAAATATTCTGGACTTGTGCACATGCAGTTTTGATATTTTGATTTAATTTGAAATCTATTTATGCTCTGCAGCAGTATGTTGGGTCTGATATTCCAGGTTGTTGTTGTTGTTTGAAAAGCTGCATGCAGGATTTACATTGTCATACTTTTCTGCAGATGAAATGAAAGCTGATTAGAATTTTAATATTAAGGAAGGAAATAGTCTTGGATAGCAAGCTGCAGAGCAGAACAGGCCTTCTGTTAATACACAAGAGCATTACTGTTTTCTTGAACTTTTCCTTCCAATTCAATTATCACTTGTGCCTAGAAACCATAACAGTGACATTTCCTGTTAGGTTGTTTGACAATGCAGAATGCAATAGTGCCTCTAGTTTGTAGCGTTTGCCCAGCAGAAGTATTCTAGATTATAAAATCACTAGACAGTGTACCCCCAGAACTGAATTATAGACAGTGTTATGTTGATGAATAAAGCTGATTCAGGATGATATGTTAAATTGCCCCTATTCTATCTGAGGGTTTTCAAATTATGTGAAATCAAGAGGCTTCTGTATTGAGATGTGACACCATTCAAACTTTCTATATGCCACTCTTTATATTACAAACCTAGACAAAGCTTTAAACCCTGTGAAATGATAGTACAAAGCGACCAAAATTACAGTCACCAGGTATCTGATATAAGCGCAATGAATAAATAATGCTGGGTATGTTTATTAAACTCATATAAGGGTCTATCACATATATTATGGCATAGGCAGGAGTCAGGATAATGGGTCAACTCCTCCACTGGCATAAAACAGTGTAGCTCCAGTGAAGTCAATGGATCTTCATTGATTTACACCAGTGAAGGAGCCAGACCAATCAATATTTATATTGCAGCGGTACCAGAAGGCCACAGCCAGGTTGGGCCTCATTGTGCTAAGCACTGTACAAACACATACTGTAATAAATGAAAATCCCTTCATTCTTTAGCAAATTATACCATTGATGTAACTGAGTCCAGATTGTTGATCATCTCTTGCACGTTTATAGCAGAATTTCATTACTGGCTATGCAGTATCAAGATCAGTCAGTCATTTTCCTTGTAATTCTGTATTCCCACATGAAATCTGATTATGATCATTGGATGTTTCAGAGTACACATGTAACATTTCAAGTAATAATATACTTTCTGATGGATAAACATCTTAGCCTTTGATGAGATACTCTACATCAGTGGTGAGCAACCTATGGCCCGCGGGACAATCTGATTGCGGGACATGAGACATTTTGCTGACGTGGACTGTCTGCAGGCAGTGCCCTCCACAGCTTCCAATGGCCACGCTTCGCCGTTCCCTGCCAATGGGAGCTGTGGGAAGTGCCGGCTAGCACATCCCTTTGGCCCGCTGCTTCCTGCAGCTCCCATTGGCAGGGAACGGTGAGCTGCGAGACGGGGGTTGTGCCTGCAGACAGTCGTCAGCAAAAGGTCTCACAGCTCACAATCAGATTATCCCAATGGGCCACATGCAGGCCATAGGTTACCCACCACTGCTCTACATGCATTTGTAGGGCCATAATGTCCTAATATGGTGGTTATGCTGGGCTATTTTTGCTGTTTGTTCCTGTAGTTTTGCTATCCAAAACTATTGATAGAGCATTCTCATTTCAGAGCCCACATCTGTTGCATCTCCCAACATTGTAATTCACACAAGCCTAAGCTAAAGCAAGCATTAGAGAAAGCAGGAGGCATATTTGTTTATTTGACCTTTTAAATGTTGTGGCAAACTCTATAGTTTATGATTGTCTCTGATTGAGAAACTGTTGCTTATAGTTGTTACAGCACCCAGATGCTGCAGCAAAGGGCACTGTCTAAAAACACGAATTCCACTTGAAAAGGTAATGCAGCACGTACAGTATGTTACACAAGTGTCTTGACCTCGTTTGTGAAGTGTTTCTCCCCATGGTCATTTGTGTAATATGTATTTAAAATGCATGTGTGATGTTAATTCCTTCCCAGGTTCCATAAAATGATCGTGCATGTGATTTTTAGAGGTTAAAAGGGCAGACTACTGATCAGTCCTGCAAACTTTATAGAAGCTATATATAACAGCTTTTTGACTGTGGAATAGTGTTCTAAAGAGAGTGCTGGAATCCCCCACACGCAGAACATTTAAATCTAGGTATAGCAAAATACAGTAAAATATACACCTCTACCTCAATATAATGCTGTCCTTGTTAGCCAGAAAATCTTACCGCATTATAGGTGAAACCGTAGTATATCGAACTTGCTTTGATCCAGTGGCGTGCGCAGCTCCTCCCGCCCCAGAGCGCTGCTTTACCATATTATATCCAAATTCGTGTTATATCAGGTCGTGTTATATCAGGGTAGAGGTGTATTATATGGGAACAATCTGGCAAAAATGGGTTAAATGATAAAATCATAGTTTTCTTCTATGTAATTTCTAGGATTTTTGTATTGCAAGATACCCTGCATGGGGATCAAAGTGGGTCCTACAAAATATGCCAGATGTTCACTTTATAACTTTGAAAATTAGAAACAGACAAAGTAAGATTTGCCGCCATAAACAGTTGTTCGGTTTGTTTTTTGCATTTAAATAATAATTCATCACTGGAAACAGTGGAAATAAATTCACACATTGTCTCAGTACATTTTCTTCATGCATTAATATCCCGGTGCTTAAATAATCCAGGGCTAACAGTTTTAGTGAGGGGTTGCTATAAGTTGTTTGGAAACCAAGAAGCATTCAATACATTTTTCATTTCTTTGTCACTTACAGTAGAAAATTGCTAATGTTTCCTTTCTCTTTCTCAACTTGCTAACTAGAATAGTCTTTGATAGTGCTCCAGGTTAAAACTGGGCCTCAGTGATACTCTTTGTGGAATGCATGAATTCTTTCATATAAATTGTTACAGTTTTGTAGACACACTGTAATAAATTAAACTTCAATGTCCAAGCTAAATACAATAGAATAACAGTTCTTCCTATATTTTAAATGGTTATCTAGCTGTGTATTACTGAACATGCAAATGATCCTAGAGTTATAAGAGTTTTTTGTTTGCTTCTAGTCTTGTACATTGTCATTATCAGCAAGTTAACAGAGAAGCAATTTGTACAGGGAAACTTGAGAAAATAATGTGAGAAAAATTGAAAGTTTGGGGGCTTATCTGACAGTGTTATAAACTAAAACAATGGTTACGAATGTGCTTTTGCATACAAATGGTTCTTGCCTCTTGATGTACAATTTTAAATTATGCTTTACTGTTCCCTGTGAATTGCACAAGTAATATATACAAACATAATTAAAGTACTACAGCAATTTTTACCTATGGGTGTTTTTTTCCTGTTGAAGTTTTCACTTGACTATAATCTAACTGGATTTAGGGGAGAAAGAGCCATTCTGCATCCCTTATTTGCCTTTTTAGCTACCCAAGAACCCATATTAAGTTGACTCAATTGTAGCTTAAAACTACTCCTGGGGTGGACAGAGGTGATCATGTAGAAGTGACTGGCAAGTATTGATGCCATCCTTCCAGACCACTGTTACCCAGAGAATATGGGACCAAACATAAAGTAACTTAAATCAAACAGATTTTTATATAGTTTAAAATATAAAACTAGTACTCTTTCCAATTAGTTTATCCTGACCCAGTTGTAATGATTATTAAATTGATGTCATGACTACTTGAAGAGAATGAGACCAATCAGGAATTCTCCTACACTGTTTCTGGTCTTTGCCAACAGGATGAGAGATCAGCCTGTATCCACACAAAGGCTATCTAAATGTTTCAAACTCCATTAGAACTTGCTTATATGATTGCTCGCTTGGATCTGCTTGACAGAGCGGGGCCCATTCCACCAGCCTCTGCAGCGTTGGTGGGCAATTCCAATCTCCAAAATTTGCACAACAGGTATCTGAAATTCAGTTCACACTTTCAGCCGGTGCTACTCCATAGTAGAGGGCTAAAGATCTGTCATGCACTTTGGCAAAGCTGTCTTACAGTTGTTGTTTCAATAAACACCTACCGTCAGGACTTGAAGAAGAATGAACAATTACTTAGACCACAATAATTGTTGTTCTTTGGGATGTGCTGTCCCACATGTATTTCAAAACCTGCACTCCTTCCCCCCTACTGCAGAGTCCTGGTTCAATGGATTCTGTTTTAGCGAAGGAACTGAAGGGAGTTTCCAGCCATTTTGCCCTTTATGCCCTCAGCTACAGGTTTCTAGCTGTCATACAGACTGCAGGTGTGACCCCACGGATACTGCTGTTCAAAAAGATTCTGGTCTTGTGTTTATGGGGCGCATGCACACCAGAGTGGAAAAAACCTGCGGACAACACATCTTGAAGAACCATGGGGGAAAAAAAAAACATATTCATAATAGATGAAGTACTGGTAGTGGCAAAATAAAGGCCCAGTCTGCAAACCCATATTCATATAAGTAATTCTAATTGGCACTGCAGAATAATTAGATTCCATACTGTAACTGAAGTAATTCTTCTTTCAGAAAGAGTTTGTCAAATCAGACCTTAAGTGACAACCAGCTACCTTGAAACTCATGGCAGCTAACAAAATGCAATTAAGAACTTAGTGCTTGACTAATATAACTGGAGAAAGTCCCCAGTTACTTTAGTATATAAGAGATTGGCTAAATACTTACAAGTTCTCTATTCATTTATCAGTCAGGGTTGTGAAAAATGATAAATATACCTCTATCCCGATATAACACCATCCAATAGAACACGAATTCAGATATAACACGGTAAAGCAGCGCTTTGGGGAGGCGGGGCTGCGTACTCTGGAGGATCAAATCAGGTTCGATATAACAGGGTTTCACCTATAACACGGTAAGATTTTTTGGCTCCCGAGGACAGCGTTATATCAGGGTAGAGGTGTATTTGCAAGTTTTATGATACTGGAAACACTGGGTTCTCGTTTCAGTCTGAGAATGAAAACTTTGTTCTAAAAAGCTGCCAGGGAAGTGATGAGGCTATCAAGGAAACAATAAGGGAGTTATCGGACTGCCTAGAAGAGAAGGGGCTGGATGCAATTTTGAACCTGTTGTGTTTCTGCGAATTCTCCTTGTGGGATTTCAATCATTGTTTTTATTCAAATGAAATGATGAACAAATGGATTAAACAAAATATCAGTTGTGGCGGTACTGAATAGATTAAGGATGCGCAAGGAACCTTGACATTGAGGTTGTAAGAGTAATCTGAGACTTTATTGGAAAAGGTTGGGTTCTGCTCCCACCCTCTTTTAGATTTCTAATAACCAAATCCTAATAGTTTAATTTAAGTGTTTCAAGTCCACTGTTCATTCAGAATTAACAGATGATAGTTTTCCTTCCTTGTGGTTGTGCTGCCTTAAACTAGAGCTAAACTGTGCTTGAGATGATTACACTTTTAACTTTTTATCTCTTTTCTGTCTGTATTACATATTTTAAGATTTTAGTATGAATCTTTCTACTTTCATTTTATTTTGCAGTCAGCGTTTACCTCCCCCTTTAGAAACAAGCAAACAAAACCAAACTAAACAAACCAAAGTTATATAACATTTCACCAATGAAAAGTTTCTCTGTTCTTTCTTTGTAGTTTTTTAATGTAATGGAGACTTAAACTTACACAATGTATCAACTGTACCTAAGCTGCAGTATTAATTTGCATCTTTAACATGACCAATTTTCTAGTCAAGCATTATAAAATTCATTTTAAAAATATTCGACTGTGGGCATCCTTTATTATAGTAACACTTTCTTGAGTTAGCAGTTGAAAAAATATTATACATTAATCTGCTGCTCTCAGTTGCAAGTATAGTGACAGTAGTTGTAATCTCAGGTGTAACTCCTTTTGTACTTGGACCAGATACCAGTTATGTATTATTTTCATCCAGATGATAAGCCTCTGATATATTTTGATAACAAATGTCTAAAATGTGTCCTCATCTCTTTCAAACTTAAGTCCACTCCTTTTGTCTTTCTGTCAAATAATGTTGCCTATTAGCGCTATCTGCTGTTGCTCTTGTGACTGATTCTCACAGCTGGCACAAGTAAATCTAGTTATATCATATAATTATGCCCCCAGTTGAACAGTCTAGCATTCATTGTATGATCTCCACCTCACCTGTATTAAACTTCTGTGCCTGGCAACTATGGGAGGGTATCAGCTCCACAAGATGAAGAGTATACGAAATGCATCCAGAAATTCTGTGTGTGTTTGTGGGAGGGAGTAACTGGGGAAATAGTGGATGGAGGATTCTAATTAAACAGAAAGATGGGGAGATTAGAAGGACAGTGTCAGTGTGACCTAGCCAGGTCATGATAAAAAAGGGAGACATTGTGATCCCCAGGAGGTTAAATTATTAACAATGCAGAGCTTCTACATCACAAACCAGCTTGTACTCCACAACATACGGCACTGGAGCATGAGTAGTAAACATCTTACTAACATTTCAGCCTGTCCCTGGTAGGATAGTACACTCATGAGCCAGAGTCTGTCTGTGGCTACTGGTCTGGCAGTGTTATCTGAACTGGCTCTGCTGCTGCTTACTCATTTGATCCTGCTAAGTGAAGAGCACTTTGCAGTAGCAGGGTTTGTAATGTGAATGTCCAAATTAGACCAAGATCCTCAGGGAACGAAATGTCTTCCTTCACGATTAAGCCGTCTGTACACCAATGGTGTTATAACAATAGGATCTTAGAAGGGTTCTAATTTGAGGGTAAAGTTAAATATATAAATTCTTTTGAAATATTATGAACTAAATCCAGATTTTGTTCAGCATTTCTAGGGAAAGAAATAATTTAACTTCAATTTGTTCTCTGTAATAGGTAACTAACTAGCTGCATTTCAAATATTTGCTCTACTGTTCAAATATTGATTTAATGTTAGAAGAAAAAAGTTAGTCTAATGTTTGAGGAATTAGAGAATTTGAACCTGAACACTTTTCTGTTCTATGTCATTAGGTCCATACTAATTCGTCTAAGCACTTTGTACAAAACATAAGTTCCTCATTATGAAAATCAGTTTGATAAATGTATGTGTGCAGTTTTTAATAATGCCCATTACCAGATGCATATATTTTAAAAATAATATATTTGAATGTTTCACATTTTACTGGTTTGTGAAAGAAAAGCCAAATAACATTACAGTACTCCTTTAATACCAAAAATATGGTAATTTTTTTCTAAAGGAATTGGAAGTATAAAGGATGGCTATAATTACAATTTTCACTTAATTCGCCAAAGTTATATTAAATAGGTTGCATATGCCTAATGTAATATATTTAAATAAAAAGAATACATTTATAAGTCAGAACTAAGGTAATACAACAAAATTCAATTACTGAAGAAAATATCATTTTTTCAGAGTAAACTGTTATAGCCAATAAACTTTGAAAGTATTTATTCCACTTTCATTATCTTTTTTCCCTGTACTCCTCTTCCTAAGATACATAAATGACTCTTATTAAAGATTTTTTGGCTGCACTGCAGATAAAAACAGGCATTTTTTCAGGCAGCTATACATTATTTTCATATTGTGGCAACATATCTCCCGATGAGTGCGTTTTAACCAGAAAGGATATCTATAGCCCAGTGCATCACTACTTTGTATACTATCACTCTGACACTGACTTAATTACAAAACAGCTAAAGGTGAAAATATTTCACTCTAGAGGAATAACTAACATGCAGCAGAGTCCTAAAATGTCTAGTCACTAGGCAGCTGAATGAAGATCTCTGAAGAACATTATATAGATTTGAGATGGGATAGATGTAGTTCTGCTCCTATTTGTTTTGTGGTGTTTAAAGGGAAACCGTGAATGAACTCCTTTTCCTCAGATTAACATGATTAATTTCAAAAGACAATAAGCAGCTTTATAGATGGAAAAATCAGAAATATGTATATAAAGTACATTTCAAATGGGTAGCATCCATAGGTGCTGGAACTAGGGGTACTGCAGCATCCTCTGGTTTGAAGTGGTTTCCATCATATACAGTGTTTACAGTTTGCCCCAATGGCTCTCAGCACCCCCACTATACAAATTGTTCCGGCATGCCTGGTAACATCTTTCAAACACTGATTGTACTGAGGACTATCTTCTTCAGTTCTGTACAGCACAAAGCACATTGTCCATGCTCAGTAAATAATAAAGATAGATCCATTCTAATTCCTCAGTTCAATAGTTATTACATGCTCTGTTTTATAATGTAGAATCTTTAATCTGTTACTTGATTTTAACCTCAGTCAACCTGGCATTGCCTCTGGCTTCCAGTAGTATACTGAGCTGAATTAGCACTTCAGAGATGGAACTTCTCTAAGGGCAAGTGGTGGCAGATGACAGAACAAGAAGCAATGGTCTCAAGTTGCAGTGGGGGAGGTCTAGGTTGGATATTAGGAAACACTATTTCACTAGGAGGGTGGGTGAAGCACTGGAATGGGTTACCCCGGGAGGTGGTGGAATCTCCATCCTTAGAGGTTTTTAAGCCCAGCTTGACAAAGACCTGGCTGGGATGCTTTAGTTGGGGTTGGTCCTGCTTTGAGCAGGGGGTTGAACTAGATGACCTCCTGAGGTCTCTTCCAACCCTAATCTTCTATTATTCTAAGTCTACGTTGGCGCAGCTGCACTGATGCAGCGCTCTCCCGTCGGCATAATTACTCCATCTTGGCGAGAAACGTAAGCTGTGTTGGCGGGAGAGCATCTCCCGCCAACATAGTGCTGGTGTGGACAGCGTGAAACTTGTATTGCTCGTGGTAGGGGTGCTTTTTCACAAACCCTGAGTGACATAAGTTTGATTGACTTAACCGGTAGCGTAGACCTGCACTAAACAGGAATGAGATGAGAGGAAATGTACAAGGCAAAGGATGGCAACAGATGGCAAATGGAGAACAGAGCAGCTTTAACCACTTTAATCACACTACCCAGATGCTGTTGTATTTTAGTATATGTAAACATCAAATTCTCTCTATTGGGCTAGGTTCTTAATTATATCATGTTTTATTAAAATTAAGCCTTCAGTGTTGTTAAAAAAAAATCCCTAGATCTGAAGGATCAATTAAAAAAATGTTGCTCACAAAAAATACTTAAGGATTGAAGTTCTACTTTAGTTTAATATATTCATCAGTTTAGTATAATCCTGCTTTTCTAAATTGCAGGAAGAGAGGAAGTCTATCAACTAAAAACCTTAGTTTACTTTGGCAATGTTACCCTCTCATAACAAAAGTCAAATTTTCTTTGTATCCAGTCATACAGTCTGTTCTAATTATTAGAACACTGCAGTACTCTGCAGTTTAACAACTGTTGTGCAGCTACCCATCCAAAAGTAGCAAGCAAGAGTATAAATCCTTTTAAAAAAACGAACAGAAGTGGTTGATTCTGATGGGTGCTTTCCTTTTGTTTAATCTGCCGACTACTTAGAGCAGAAATTGCAGGGGCTGAGAGTGGAGATTTTATTGATCACAACCCCATTTTAAAATACAGAAAGCAAACCAGCATCTTGCCGCTACGTAGAGAAATTGACAAGGCTAGAAAAGCTTAGAACTCCACTTGGATTCTAGTTATTTCCCCGGCTGCTGGTGTTTGTGTTTCCTGGATTTGCTCTGCAGTTCTCTTTGGGCAGGGATGTCAATGCATTTGCTGAATAGTTAAACCCTGTGATCCAGGAAATAATAGCTCCAGCTGCCAAAGGACATCATCTAAAGGAAGAAAAGAATTGAACAAACAAATCACTTAAGACCAAATAGATATGATCTAGAAATAATTTGTTTGTCTCCCTGGTGTAAGAAGAAGTGTTTATGTAATGTTGTTGAAAACATGTGAGGTTTATATGGTATGAAAACTATGAAAACTGCTCTAACTTGTGCCCTGGTGAGCTGCTCCACTTCCCCTTGTTCCCCTCCCCTCAGACTTCCCAGTGGTGCAGGCTTGCTTCATTTTTCTCCCTCCCTAGCAGGAAGAGGCAACACATCCCCATCTACTTGAAGGACAGCTGTGCTAGCGTTACCTTCACAACATTCTTCTATTATTTTCCTTTTTGTCCATCTGCTCGCTCCCCCATGACACATCCCTCTTCTGCATCCATAGATCCGTCCCCCTTCCTCCCACCCACTGGTTGCATTTCCCCATCCCTCTTACCACCAGCAGTTCCCACCTGCTTTCTTCCCCCCTTCTCCCACCAGCAGAAATACAGATCCTGCAAGCACAACCTCTGCTATCTGCTGACTTCTAATGACATTTGCCCCAACTGTGGTGCTCCCTCCATCCCCACCCCCTCCACTTCCCACACCTGTCTCTGGCACCACCTCTGCCCCTCTCCTGCACCTATTCTTAACATCACACCTATCCCTCCTTCCCTTCCTCCCTCCACTTTCTTGCTGTATCTGAAATGCCCTCTCGGTGTCTCATATGATTTCAGTCATTCATTTTCTATCTCGCTCCCTCTGTCTCTTGGCTCTCACAGAGACCTAAATCCCTTCATCAGACACTGCATCTGCATCTGCATCTGCCTTTTCTTGTGGAGGGTCTCCTTTTCTCACATGCCCTCTATGAATCAGATGTTGGTGGGGTTATTGGGATTCTTCTCTCCTGTTCCTGCCACTTCTCTATGCCATGTTCCTTGCTAAACAACTCTACTTCTCCAGCTTCATTGAACCCCACACTCACTGCCCCAGCTGCCTTTTCACTGTCTTTACTCACTCCTCGAACCCTCCCCTCCTTTTGCCACCTCTCCTCTCTGCGCACGATCTCGCCAATTTCTTCCAAGAGTGACAGAATACAGTATGGCTTTCCCTATCCCTTGAGCTTGTCTTCAACTACCGCCTCATCTCTCTTCTCCCTTTCCTCTCTAAACTCTTTGAACATGGTGTCAGCAATCACAGTCTGGAGTTCCTCTCCTCCTAGACTCTCTTGAATCTAGTTTCAACTCCATGCACTGCATTGAAATTGCTCTCACCAAAGGCTCTAATATCCTTTGCCACCATCAACCATGTTCTTCTTGAACCATGTACTCCCTTCACTTTAGCGACTCTGGCCTCTTCTGGTTCTCCTTCTACCTCTCTAATCACTCGTTCGGTGAGTTCTTTGGACAGTCCCCTTCATCCGCCCTCCAACTTTCTCTGAGGGTTCCACAGGGCTCTACCTTTGATCCCTTTCTATTCTTCTTCTACACCTTATTTCTTGGCAATCTCATTTGCAAACTCAAATTCAACTACCATCTGTATGCTGATGACTCACAGATCTACCTGTCTACTCCAGACCTGTCTCCTTCTGTTCAACTACTGTCTATGCCTGTTTCTGGCATCTTCTGTTGGATGTCTAGCTATCAGCTTAAGTACAACATGGCCAAAACAGAGCTTCCCATCTTCTCTCCCAAGCCTCTCCCCATTACCTCCTTTCTCTGTTAGTGTGGTCAACACCACTATCCTGCCTGGCACTCAGGCCTGTACCCTGGGTGTCATCTTTAACTCAGGCCTCCTTCTAGGTCTTCACATCCATGCTACATCTAACTCTTGCTTATTTTTTCTGCATAACATACAGCCTTTCTCAGCTTTCATTCACCATCAAGATGTCGACTCTGTTGCCTCTGCTCAACCCATAATGCCAGCCTCCTGCACCCACTGCTTAAATTTTCTAAGAAGCACCTGTGTGCTTCCTCTCCTCCCCCCACATGCTGCTGCTCATACATGGGAGGAGCTACCATAAACATCTGCAAAGTAACCTCCTTCAAATTCTTCATTAAACTCTACTGTGATGCCTACAAAAAACGTAACGACAAATAGGGAGCTGGTGTGCTGAGACCACTGCCTATCATGCTGATCAGTTTTGTCTCATTATTTGCATGTGTTCCTCCATCTTTCTGTCTATATCCACCTGTTGCATCTTGTTTAATGCTTTGACTGTAGACTCTCTGGGCACCGATCATCTTTTTCTTCTCTGTTTGTACATGGCCTAGCACAGTGGAGCCCTGGTCAATGACTCCTACATGCTACCATATACCAAACAATAAGTAATGATAATATATAAAATTATTACAATATACATTTCTTCCCCTTGCGTAGTAAGTATTCATTCAGGGATTTGTTTGATACTCTGGCTAATATGAGCTATGAGCTGAAAGAAAACAATGTGACTTCCTCTACCACAAAGGTGTAAAGATTAATTTTTGGAAATAGAATGTTCCAAACTGAAATCAGGAAATAACTTTCATACTTGTGAATTAAACAGTTAATATTTATGTTTATAATTAAAAATGTTCTGTAGTGAGGTAGAAGACGTTTTAGGATAAAATAAGTTTTAGCATAACTGAAAAAGACTGACTCTTTTTGGTTCTGTGGTTTGTGGGGAGTGGTGGTTTTGGTTTTTTGTTTTGTTTGTTTTTATAAATCCTTGCTTTTTATGCTAGTTACAATGATCTACTTCAGAGGCATTAGAGAGGCAAGATAGATGAGGGGGTATCTTTTATTGGACCAACTTCTGTTAGTGAAAGAGACAAGCTTTCGAGCTACTCAGAGCTCTTGTTCCACTAAAAAATACTACAACCTCACCCACTTTGTCTCTCTAATGTCCTGGGACCAACATGGCTATAACAACACTGCAAACTACTTCAGTATGTCTGTTGAAAGGCAAACAAGTTTTATTGAGTATTTTTACTTAACAGTCGACAGGTTTTAATTTGGGGTCTTAAATCATAATTGGTTTTCAATTTTCTGCTCTGCCTCACAGAAACATAATGAAGGTACACCTGATGCTATGAAAAACAGATGTCATTTTAGTTTTCTGGTACTGTGTAGTAAATGTGGAGAGTTTTCAGGTTAGTGTCACAGACAGTTATCAGAGAACTAGCAAGAGCAGAAAATGTAAAAACTTAACAGAGAAATCTGGTATTTTGGGAACAGATTACACTTTAATTCCAATGCATCTTCAAATACAGAATAAAATGGATATATTTTTCCTGAGGACTTTCAAGGAGACCTTCTCTCATAGCTTATGAGTGCACTACAGAAGTACATAATCTGATCAAAATCTATATGAAGATAATTCAATTCTTCTCTTCCTCTCCTGATGTTTTTAAAGTTTCATATGAAGGTTCCTCAAAGAGCAACCTCTCTTACGGTGGAAGAAGGCAGGAATTGTACCTCTGTTCTGAGATGGAGCTTTTACTCAGGTCCTCAAATGTCTAAGAATCTCTTTGAAACCAATGCAACCTATTATTCAGAGTCTACATTAGCTATAGAGTTGCCACCAATCATTCTTTTGATGATTTTGGATTGGATGAGAGAATAACAGATCCAGAGGAAGCTAGAAAATCTAAGAAACTTTAGTATAGACTCTTAGAAATCTTGCTCAGTGCATGAGCCATAAGCAGCAGTTTTTGCTGTGTTTGTTTTTTTGAGCTTAAAGTTCCAAGGTCTCAGGTGTGCTTCAAAGGTTTCCATTGAAATCAATGGAAACCACATATGTTTGAGCACAGAACATGTCCACTGAAAAATTAGCAGCGAGAGACTGAATCACTTGTATCCAGTTATTATTAGACATACCCAAAGTCAAATGTAAATGCTGGAACGTGCTCCCGCAGCGGTTCCTTGTTTTGATTAAAATTGGCCCCAATTCTCCATCTCCCTGGACCACAGGCAGGCATTTATCTTGTTGTAAAGTGTGTGCAAGGTGAGTGTGGTAGTTCACAATGGTAGGATTTTTTGTGCCGCTTGCACTGGTCTAAATGTGCTGGGCAATGGACAATCAGGTCCATTGTACTCTAGCAGCTATTATGAGAATTTTACATCAGAGATGTAGAATAGTGAATTGGGAGGTTATAGAACAAGTTAATTTTGCTAAAAAATGAATTCCCATAATGTAAAGTTGCCCTCACTATTTGTTTTTTAGTTCATTTTGGTTCTTTGTCTGATATTTGGGCTATGGCAAATAGAAATACACATAAGTATGGTAATTATAAGGAATAAATGGTAGAATATTTAAATAGTTATTTAAAGGTCCCTAATAAATCAAATTATAGAGGTCCTGGTTCTCTCAAATTAGTAATTTGTCACTCTCCAGTTAGGTAATCCTTTCTCTTAATTTAGGTGGAAGTATGTACAGTTAGAGAGATGACAGTAGAGAATGAATCCCAGAACACTAATTTCTCCTAGTTACATATTCTGTTGAATTCTGGAGCTGAGACTAATGATGACAGATTAATAATTAAGTAGATACTTTTTTAAAAGTATGCAAAAATGTGAAACTCGTTACCTTTTACAACAACAATTCATTTCTTCCTAAGTGAAATATCAGGACTCTGTATACAGCAGTTGCAGAAAACTATCTTGCCTAGAGAAAACTGCCCTTCATCTTTCATTTAATAATTACAGTCTCATGCCTTCATTAACTTTTCAGTATGTAGAAGAAAATTGTGCCCTCTCGAACCATTTTTTATACAGCTTGTCTATATGTTAAAGTAGATAAACTACAGAAAACCAATCAGTTTAAGAATCCGTCTGCTGTTTAATGACATCACAGGACAAACTGAAAGTGCTCAGTTGAATCCATCTAATGCCATCAGCATGAACCACCAGAATAAGTAGGAGGTCACAGATCCTCAAAGGTATTTCGGTGTTTCCCATTCAAATCAATGCAAACTAGATGCCTGAATACCTTGGAGGATGTGGGCCAAGATGTCCAGAAGTCTTAAGATGATCAAGAAGTGTCAGATCATGTTCATCTGAAGGAGACCAAAACGTTCTTTCTCCACTCAGTACAGACAAATATAGTGTTTCAGCCAAGCCTGGTTATTCATCTCTTTAAATGGGTAGGTAATTGCTGCCGTGGTTCATGACCACACTACCATCCTTCTGACGGTGGTGCAAGTCCTCACTAGGAGCGTTTCCACTGATGTCAGAGGGGCAGTGTGGGAGGCTGAGAACCTGAGTTGTCAACTCGGTTTGCAGCTCCCCGCTGGGAACCCAGTTGCCCCCTAAACTCCTCATTCCCTGCTGGCACATGGCAACCACCTGGGCTCTTGGATCCCCACCAGGAACTCAGCAGCCACCCGGGCTCCCAGCAGGTGCCTGGCTCTAAGTGGGATGCCAGGACCTTAGGGGCAGCCCGGCTCAGAGTGGGGAGCCCCCCACCTGCCCTGAGATGACAGCACGAGCTGTGAGCAGCCTTTTTGTCAGTTGACAAGAATGACAAGTCAACAGCCGATGTAAGTAATCCACAGTGTCTACATGGACACTTCATCGCCATAACTACACTGACACAAACCCTACACCTCTCGTGGAGGTGCAGTTATGATGTTGGCGTAGTACGGCACTTACATCAGCGGGAGCAAGGCTGTAGTATGTACACAGACACAATTAGTAAAAGCAGCAGAGAATCCTGTGGCACCTTATAGACTAACAGACATTTTGGAGCGTGAGCTTTCGTGGGTGAATACCCACTTCGTCACTTTTACAGATCCAGACTAACACGGCTACCCCTCTGTTACTAGACACAATTAGGTCAACGTAAGCTGCCTTACATCAACCTAACTCAGTGTAGACTAGGCCTTAGACTTTTCAGAGAGCTACTTAAGAGAAGAGTCGTGAGGGGTATGTGAAATTCACCTCAAACGGAAGGACAGTACAAGCCATTTGTATTACTTAAGTCACATTTAAGCCCTATTTGAAGGCTTAAGTGGGATTTATGTGGCACACAGGCCCTCTGCATAGGTATGTATTTTGCTGTAAGAGTAGTAGAAAAAGTCCTAGTTCATTTGTTCTGGGAGTGACTGCCAACATTCCTTAACCTTAGGTGTTGTCATTTGCTCAGGGTGGCCTATGGAGGCAAAGGACAAAACAAGGAAAGCATTGTTGGATGAGTGGTTAGGGGAAAGAGTGGAATTTGGGGTAGCTGGGCATGTGTCAAAAACTAGCAATATTGTCACTACAATGAATTGTACATAACCATGTTCTTTTATTTTTAATGGATGTTACTTAATTATATGTTGACCAGCTGCTCTGCCAAGTATCTGTTTCTGTATACGGTGCTGAAGATTGGAACAATGAAAAAAAAATTTAAGATGTGTTGCTACCTCAGAAATTATTACCTAAGCTATTTCCAACATTTGATTGAAAAAATATCTGCTTTAAAAATATTTAAGTAGATACTTGTACAAAAGTAACAGCTCCTCAGTTCAGTTATGGAGACTTTAACCAAATTCCATTGTTAGATGGTAACTTGCAAGATTTAATGTCTTTTGTATTTTCATATAATGGAAACAATAAAGTGGCCATGAAAGGCCAAATTTCCAAAGCAGGAACAATGGGTGCTCCTGCACAATGTGCAGGCACCTCTTGTACCAACGAAATTCCACAGATGTGCAAGCAAAGCAGATAATTGCACACCTAGCTACTAATCTGCACCTATAATTACCTCATTTGCATGCAAAAAATATGACTTTACAAATGACCAGGACTTAAACCTGAGCTAACACTGTCTTAAGAAATGATCCTTCAATGTGGATAGTCAAACATTTGTATTTTTAAGAAGATTATAAAAGATAATTGAGAATGTCATACGGCTTGTCAAAATTGTCACCAGTGTAGTTTTCTTAGCTTAATAAAATTAACCAAAAGGATTTAAAAAAACAAACTTTCATTTTTCAGTTGCTTCCAACAGTTAGAGTGAGCTTCACATCATGCAGTATTCCTTAAAATTCATTCTTGACATAAATGAGGTTCCCTGCTTTGAATGTGTTTTAAGGCACCAAGGGATGAATACAGCCTACTGGAGCGGAGCACAAGTGGGAAGGCACATTTCTTCCCATCCTCCACCCCTACAGTCATTCAGGCATGCTCCCTCTATAATTTGCAGGATTGTGCTGGATGAGTGCAGATACTTATTGCACCAGCCCACACGACACATTCCGCAGGGGACTTTAGAGGAACCCAGTTCCTCCCTCATCCCACCTGCAATAGGTCAGCATATATGTTGCTGTCACCAGCAAGTGCTAGCCAGCATAGAGGGCATGTATGGTGCTTTTGCTCAAAGGGCACCCCCACATTAAGGTACAGTGGCTCTCCAGCGCTAGCCGGAACACTATGAAAGAAGATGCGTACTCAGCGTTTTTGCTCATCCTTGCTGTGATCAGGTTCGATCCCTTATCATAGTCTCATTATAATCTAAAGGGTTTTCTGCATTAGTAATCTATCTGCACCGCTTTCTGCTAGTATCTCCCTGTGAAATGCTATGTCAATTATTATGACTGAATGTTTTAAGTGCTGAGTATACTTATGTAACATTTTTCAAACAATATACCAACCAAAAAAAAGCCACCTTGGGTGTAATAATAAATGATTTAGAAATGCCTTTAAAAGATACCTTATATGTACGTGTTGATGTCAGTTGAGACTAACCAACATATATACAATTTGCTATAATTTACGTTTTAAATCAGCACACAGAACTCAGTTTAGGTATGTAGTGTAGCTGTTATGATGATTAAGGGCTCTGTAAAATAAGTCAAACAAATGCATATCTGCCATATTAGAACTTCATTACTGGCAGTTTCTCAAATTCAGTTCAGTTTCAACTTGTGGTCCCTGCAGTGTTTCATAATTAAAATAGCAAACAGACCTCCAAGAGCATGGAACAGGGAGTGGGTGGAGTTGCGTAATGGCCTGATTGTACCTTGTCAATAAACAAAACTAAACACAAAAACCCAAGGAAATATATTTTGTGAATATTTGATACTTTTCTGCTACGTCACTGATCTTCACAGAGTTTTTAAATGGTATAAATCAAATTATTTAAATAGTATGTAACTTTAAATATTCAGTCTTCAAAGAGCTGAGTTAACAAGAAAACACTTAGAACTTTTTATAGAAACTACAGTGGAAATGTGCATTGTTGATTTCAAACTTACCCACTATTTTCCTTGTGATCCTGTCTTTTGCACTGAGCATGTATTTTTATAAGTTTCAGCTGCTTTAGGCTGTGTATTGCACTGGTCTTACTCTTTTGAATGCAGTTTCAGAAGCTTTCACAGCAGTGGTTGACTTTCTAGCCAGTGAGTGTACTTTTTGCTGAATAAGATTCCATTTTTTCTTTTCCATTTCACCACTTAACATCCTTTCACTGTAAAATTCATCCCTTTTCTGAAGTGTAGGATGATGCACTTGTCCGTAGAAGTTCTTCCAGGCAGGATTCAAATTAAAAACAACCCTTTCATTTTCTGAACTCCGTAAGAGAGCAGAGGGAGCATAGAAAGCAGAAGGAAAATTAAAACGTTATCTTCCCACCATCCCTCTCAAAATCTTCTGAGTGCTGAAAATGAAGTAGTTTGTGTCGGTGTTCAAAGTTTAACTTTAGGAAGACGGAGAAAGTGGAAAACGAACTGAACGCTGTAGTAGAGATTTCTCTCTTCCCCCACTGGGCCCCATGCCGACTGTTTTTATTGATTTCAATCACTGGAGGCTAGCTAGCTCTCAGAAGAAACACTGTGTAATGTGTTCTTTCCTGGCTTTCATTAAAGAAACTCAATGCAGTGCGGTCACGCTGCCGAGCTTGCCTGGCAACCTGCCTACTCGCTGTGGTACTTCTTTCATTGGAGGAGACCAAGCTCTTGTTTTCTTCTCCAGCAAGAACTTCAAAACATCTTATTCTGTTTCTACCTTTCCTAAGTCTAAAGCTGTTCAATATTTGGGGTAATTTTATCCGCACCCTTAAAGAGATAACTTTAAGTGATGCAAGTGCTGAGTACTTTGTTGTTTGTTCAAATGTTCCCATAACAATCTCAGACTCATTTTATTTAAAATCATTCTGTTCATTTATTCTTTGGGGGAGCTAGCAGAAGATGGAGTAATTTTACAAATCTAAGTACCAAATAAGTGGGTTAAAATGTTTTTCTGATCTTGTTCTGTCTTCTGCTGCGTTGCCATTTAATCAGAATGAGTTGGTTTAATTAAGCAAACCATGGTAAGGGAGTAAGTAAAATAGTACTGCAGATAGGTACAGATTCCTGTCAGTGCCATAGTTACAGGCTAAGTAAAGTTGCAGTTGCAAGACTGCTTGTTATTGTTCCTTAGGCCTGTGTTGTGTTCAGAATAATGACGCTGAAGTGTGACTGATAGAAATTGGGAAATAAAATACTAATTCAGGTTTCAGAACTTGATCAGTTTCAGTACATATCACTTTAAAGTAATATAAATTCTAGTGGAATTTAATTGATGTAATAGTTTTTGGAAATATTTTTCTCCCATGTGCACTTAAACTCTTCTATTTAATTTAACTTT
Organism: Chelonoidis abingdonii; assembly: GCF_003597395.2. Lineage (NCBI taxonomy): Eukaryota > Metazoa > Chordata > Testudines > Testudinidae > Chelonoidis > Chelonoidis abingdonii. The sequence goes on from NC_133777.1 coordinate 12,570,370, forward strand.
ACTGAAAAAATTTGTAAAGAAATTCAGCGTTTCTTATTGATGACATTTTGTGTACTCTTCAGAAGCATGTATGCAGATATATTAAATAGTTAAAGCTTTTAATTGGCTACATTTTGATGCTGGTGAAATTGCATGCCTGATTAATTCAATTTTAATTGCAAATTATACCTGCCTCTTGTGTTTGAGAGATGCGGTAGATTTTGTTTATCTCTGTGTGTACGCATGCACTTTTCCCCCCTTCAGGTATACCATGGCTGAAGGAATCCTTTCCTGGATCAGAAAGATACAAAAGCTTGTTCTCATTTAAATCTGGCTTTATGCAGAACTTATTTGAGGTTTTTCTGCCTGAATTGCATCTATAGAAACCTTTCCAAATCAAGTTAATGTAATTTCATCCCAGTGTTTCTGTTGCCAATAGTTGTAAGATTGTAAGGACGATTTAGCTTTTATGAAAACTATTTTTAAAGAAACAGCAGTTTATTTCTGTGAACAATGTGTCACTTTAAAAATATTTTTTCTTTTGTCCAGATACTGTTTGTACATTTTTAATATATTTATTTTGATTCTAAGAATATTATTATAGGCCTAAAAATCCAATAAAAATCAATTTTCTTTATACAGTAAATGTCCCTCTGTTGGAAGGCGTACGGGGGGGGGGGAGTTACTTTGATTTCAAGTCTGCTTTCTGTATCTTCATGAAGTTTAAAATGCTCTTTATGCTCATACTTTCTCTGTTCATAAGGTGGTGAACTATAGAAAATGTTTTAAAGAAGTTGGTAAGATTGTGAGGTTTTTTACATAGTTTCTGTAGTTGTAATTACAGTGTAATTGTTTGGCAAAGCCTCAATTACTAAATCATCTATCAACCTTTTCATTATTAACCGTGCTTTTGAGAGTTGTATAACTTTGGTCTGGTTCTTTGCATCTTTTAAATTATATTTATAGGTGTTGGAATTTTTTAGCTGGAAAATGGTCACAAATCTGTCAGTGTTTGGTGTTTTGAGTGTGAAGGAAGACAGTGAATGTTTTAGCTACTCTGACTTTAAAATTGGGTGGCAAAAGACTTCATTTTAAAATGAAATTAATCATATTTTTGGTCACTAGTGTAAACAAGCGCCTTTTGGCATCACTGTTTAAAAATAATGGGAATAACACTGATGATACTGATTAAAACCGAAGACCAAGGCAATACAATGCTGCTGCCAGGAGCAGAGTGGGAGTCCTTTCTCGTCTTCCTCTTTGGGGAAATCTGTTGTGTCCTCAGCATATATGTCTCTGTTGATCATGTTAAGATTTGTTCATCTGAACTTGTGTTGGTGCTTCCTTTAACTCTGTCATATCTCTTCATCCTTGCCCATGGTCTTCCATTCCCCTGTTGTCCTCCGCTGTGTGCTGGCAGAAAAGGGTGCAACTCCGTTGACTTTTGTGGAGCTGGATCCACCTGCATCAACGGTGAATTTGGCTTCCTCCCTTTTTCATGCCATTTTATGATGCTCTTTCTTGTCTTTAGCACTGTGTGTCTGGTGAGTCTCCTTTGTGTTGTTTCTCATCCTCTGTTCCTCCCCATTCTTTGTAATCACTTCCAATTCCATAAGGGTGACTGAACTGCAGTCAGTGCGCCACAAGTAGTTCTCCTACATTCCTAATGGGGCCCTGACACAGTACTCTGCAGCAGTAGAAATCTGTATGTTCTTGGCCACGATGGAGCAGCTAAATGTGCAGTCACGTGGCTCTGTTTGTGCTTGTTGTTGCCAGGGGTTGACAAGGACATCACATAGAATGGGTTGGCAAGCAGAAAAAGTAACAAAGAACACAGCCTCAAGCCAGTTGCGACCCAGAGTCTAATTTGTAATAACTGGGAAGCCTGTATGAATAAAAATTAGGTTCCCCAGCCATAGTCTCATCTTCAGAGATCACAAGTTTAATAAATTCCATTTTGTTGCCATCACACAACAGTGACAGTGCAAAGGTGGGAATCCTGAAGCAGGTGGGCAAGGATCATGGGCCTTTACAATAATGTCCTGAGTATTATCTAAGTGTCAGGTGGCCTGAGTTTTAGATTAATGGTCATTCTGGAAAGTAGGTAATGAGAAAAAATCTAGTTAAAAGCAAAACCACTTTCATTTTGCAGTGTAGTCCTGTACAGTCTCTTGTACCTAAAACCATACATTCAGCTAATCCTAAAATGCACCCTCTCCTTTGTACTATGGAAATATGAGAAACAAAACTGTAATCTACCATACATCTTTCTACCAGTTATTCTTCAAATATATATTTCTTGTTATGGGGAGACATAACAGAATTAATCATAGATGTACCCTTATTATAACTGCATTGAGTTTACTGTATTACAGTGTTTCCCAAACTTGGGACGCCGCTTGTGTAGGAAAAGCCCCTGGCGGGCCAGGCCAGTTTGTTTACCTGCCGCATCTGCAGGTTTGGCTGATCGCAGCTCCCACTGGCCGCGGTTCGCTGCTCCTGGCCAATGGGAGCTGCTGGAAGGGAGAGAGATCCGACCTGCAGGTGCAAGCTAGAGTAAATCAAACCGGCCTGGCCACCAGGGGCATTTCCTACGCAATTGGCATCCACCAAGTTTGGGAAAATCATCTGCTGTAATATATTACTACTAATGCAGGTTCCATCTGTTAGTTATTTAATGAATGATAGGAAGATTTTTGAATGGAGTGATGGAGCCACATGAACAGACAAGACACTTCTGACTTCTCCTGCTTCACAATAGTAAATCATGCAAGTGTTCATGTTGACACAGCGCATTATTAATTATTCATACCCCAGATATACCCATTATAGAGCACAAAGCTCTTCGAAGTCTTCCATTAGGCTCTTTCATTTCTGAATGCAAGTATTACAAGTGCTGGTGAAAATTATAAGCGGTAAAAGGCTGCCAGCTGTGTGGGATAGATTGTATGGTGGGTGGTAGCTAAGATATACTAGGAGGTTCTTGTTGATTGTATCCTGGATGTTATACAACTCTCAATAAACAAGCCAGGGCTTCCTGCACCTGAGGACTTATTGAAACTGATTCTCCCTGACAGAACCACTACACCCAAGTCTCGACTAGCTTAAGCATAGACGGAGAAGGTAAAACATCCAATAGGAATTATCAATGTAACGATTTTAAAATTTTTCCTCTACTGTTATTTTTGTGAGAGAGAGGAAGTGTTTAATGCCAACCGATATGAGAATGAGCCTTATGTGATTTTGGCTAGAGTCTACATGGCTGTTTGCAACTGAGTACTAGTTGGCATGAACGGTGTATTGTAATTTTCCCCCACACTGCCCAAGCCAATTTCCTCAGATGGTTCTTAAGAAGGACCAATCACTGTTGATGGGTGATGGAGAATTTTACTGGTTCCTCTTGCCGCATTCAACCATAGCATGATCCTTCTTAGTAGTTCCGATAAAGTTGCCAGTATATAGAAGTAAACTGATACTGTCAAGCTAGGTAACTAAACTGAAACCACTAAATGTCTCTATCAAAAGCCTATTCAGAATAGTTGCTTCAGGGTGTAGGGGCCTTTAGTTGTTACAGACCTGTTTCAAATATATAATCAGTGAAACTTAGAGACAATTGGGGTTCCATCTTTATTAATCAAAGTGATCAGTACTAACGCTAGTCCCTTAACCATTTAATGGTTCCTTTATATATATACACAATGTTTTCATTTATCAATACAAACAAAGTTTAAGCATTGTTGCTGGAGTCATCTGTTTATATAGATCGAAGCAGCTATTCTGAAGGCTGTGACTGAAATTAGGTGACGAGTGTATGGATGATATTAGCCAATCTCAGTGCTGGTGTTTTATATGGATAGTAGTAAATTCCCCCAAAAAGGCCCCGAATAATTTTGGAAAATCTTTTATTACTAAAGTATTATCTGGAAATATTGCACAAAGTTAATTTAATATTATATTAAGGAATCACTTTTGCAAACACCATTGAAAGTAGCCATCTCTGGAATGAAAACAAGTGCAAACAACTCAAAGCTGAACAACATAAAGAAGCAAATGAAGAAGACTAGAGACAACTGGTATGTTGATTGCATGCAAGAAGAATTTGCACAATCTCACACAATAGCACGAGAACAGTTAATCCCGATATAGACTTCGGTGAAGAACATCACGCTCACATTACGCTTCTTGCCCTCGGCTTACATGCGAGTGAGCCAAGGCCCACCAACAAAATGAGGTTAGAACATTTTTTGCTGTCATTAAATTAAAAGAATGAGCACACCTGGTGGCAAAATGCCTGTAACAACCATTCTCAGGGCATAACTGGTTCAGAAAAAACTCCAATAGGTTGAAGTGCGTCACCCTCCTTTGCAAACAAAACCCAAACTAAGCTTTTCTCAATGGTCTTTATTCAAAGCGCTAACACTAGCCTGACTTTGTTTAGATGAGACTTAAATGAAGTTTCAGAAACTAAAGAGGTGGTAAAATGCGGGCAGGCATAGACTTTGCCAAATATTGGTAAATGTATTGCAGATGCCATTTATAATGGTAATCACCATCACAAACATGCTCATATGTGGATTTATGTTTATAATATATATATATTTTTTTAAAAAAGCACACCACCATTATCATGTCACTATTACAGAGGAAAAAGACAACTATTAATAATCTAAATAAACAAGTGAAAATCATGCATTTATTTTGTATTTGTTCTTTAAATACAAGAATAACCACATCAAAACTCTGAATCTGAACCAACTCCTCAAGCTTTCAGGAACTTGGATTCAAAAATCGCAATATTCATATGCAGAAAATTTATGTCAAACTAGAGAGTTTAACGAGATAAGCCCTCCAGACCCATGAAGCATAATCACGATCAGCAAACCCACACACCACAAACAAAACAACACTAACCCAGAACCTATCCTTGCAACAAAGCCTAGATGCCAGCATTCTGTCACAATATCTATTCAATTGTCACGTACAATCATGGGACCTAATCACATCAGCCACACCAATCAGGGGCTCGTATCACCGCACATCTACCATATGATATATTGGACCATCATGTGCCAGCAATGCCCTCTGCCATAGACATTGGCCAGACTGGACAGTCTCTATGCAAAAGAATAAATGGACACACATCTGACATCAGGAATCATAACATTCAAAAACCAGTAGGAGAGTACCTCAACCTCTCTGGCCACTCAGTAACAGACTTAAAGGTGGCAATTTTGCAACAGAAAAGCTTCCAAAACCGACTCTAGCGAGAAACTGCTGAACTTGAATTAATATGCAAATTAGACACCATCAGTTTAGGCTTGAATAGAAACTGGGAATGGCTGAGCAATTACACACATTGAATCTATTTCCCCATGTTAAGTATTCTCACACCTCTTGTCAAATTATCTGTAATAGGCTATCTTGGTTATCACTACAAAACATTTTTCTCATAATTAATTAGCCTCTTAGAATTGGTAGGACAACTTTCACGTTTTCATATTCTCTGTATGTATGTATGTATATCTCCTTACTATATGTTCCATTCTATGCATCTGACGAAGTGGGCTGTAGTCCACAGAAGCTTATACTCAAATAAATTTGTTGGTCTCTAAAGTGCCACAAGTACTCCTGTTCTTTTTGCGGATACAGACTAACACGGCTGCTGCTCTGAAAAGTGACACAGCTGTATCCATGCAGCTCTGCCACTGTAAGATTGCTCATGTAGCCACTCTATGCCGACAGGAGAGAGCTCTCTTGTTGACATAATAAAACCACCCCCACCGAGCAGCGGGAGACATAGCACTGTGCACACTCCAGCTTATGCCTGTGTAACTTATGTCCTTCAAGGGGATGGAGTATTCACACCACTGAGCAACATAAGTTTTGCCAACAGAAATGGTAGTGTAGACATAGCTCAAGACTCCCAGTATGTCTGGGAGACTCCCATTTACAACCAAAAAACTCCTGACTCCCGATTTAATAATATTTCCTCCCACATAAAAACTTAATTACCCAGAATCAGGTGTCAGCCACACATGCGCAGCAACTTTCCCCCCTCTCCCCAAGTCAGTGAGAGAGACTGATGTGCATGTGTGGGTGATGCACAAGATTCTTGTATTGTAGGTGATCTATGCTCTGCTTCTGCTTATGATAATGAGGGAGGAGGGAGAATTGAAATGTGGAGCCTTGGTTGTGTCACAGAGCCTGGACAGCATGAGGCAGGTCCAAGGTTGGGGGTGGGTGATTATTTCAGGAAGAGGGTCATGACTCATTCTTCCCCAGGCCCTGACTGCAGCAAGGAAGGAGTGGATGAGGGTGTTCAGGGAGAGATGAACAGCTTTGGCCACTCTGTCTTGTTGAGATCAGTTTAGTCTTTGAAAGCACCAGATTAGGGAGATGAGTCAGAGTAAATTTGGATGATATGTGAAGTCAGACAGAACAAATGTTTAGCTTTCATCGGGTGTCTTTGGCAGATCAGGTTGCATACAGGTCTTATATCTAACATACCCTTCCCTTTGCATGTAAATAATAATAGTGATACTTAGCATTGACACAATGATTTTCATTGTAAAACATTTCACAAACATTCATTGAATGACATATTAAGGCTTTGGCACCAAGGAAGTGTAGTTTAGCCAGTGTTTTATTATAATAGGCTATCTGTGCTTGCAATTCTGGTTTCAGTCCTGGATGATTTATACGCAGCAGGGAGATTGAATGGGAGCATTAGTTGGGGGGAAGGAGATGGCTCTAGGGGTACTGGTGGGGCTGGAGGGGGAGCAGTGGATTTAGTGGCCCGAGTGTTGAGGGCAGGCAGTAGGGGGTATTGATGGGGTTGAGAGGAGGAATGCTCCTTGAAATGCATTTGAAAATGTTGGTCTATGAGTTTTTGGTTTGCACTCATTCTTAGATACTTAAATCTAATGTACGAGTAAGCAGCTTGATTGCATACAAATGTTCATTAGCAAGACTGAAACTCCTGGCTTCCACAGTAAATATATTTATAAAAACCAGTGAAGCTAGTATGAAAGAGTTAAAGCTCAGTGTAAGTAGAAAGATCCTGTGAATTATAAAATTCCTAGCATGTTTATAGTAAATGTGTTGGGAACTTTGAACAGAAGCCTGAGTGGATCATGTTTTAATCAGAATGGATTATAGGTTATTCTGCCAGAAGGTACCTTGATGTATAAACTCTGACTCTCTCAACACAGGATAAATTCCAGTCTAAAGGGAGAACAGTGCTTTTGTTTCAGATGGCACTGAAGAGCAAAAATTGTTCCGCTTGAAACAAGTGTCAGTGACTGGGATTTTGTGTTTAGACTTAGTTACATGGATGCAGCAACTTGTGTTGTATTATGGGAGCAGTGGGGAGAGGGATAAAAAGTTTGTTGATAATGTGTGGAATGTGCGGGGGAAGGGAAGATAGATATACATTTACTGTAAGTATGCGGATGGACGCAAGAGGCCTCTTCCTCAGAACTATCCTAATGACGTGCCACAGTCACTTTATTTGAAAGCTTCATGGCTCAAGGAGAAAAGAAAACACATTCATTACATTATTTTTAAACTTAGATTAAACGTAGTGTGTCCTCTATTGGACAGCTGCTATAGTAATCTTTCACAAACATTTTAGGAATGACTCCACACTATGTTTTTCCTAGATTTTGCACGGCTAGATTGTTATTTTAGTAAATACTACAGCAGCTTATCAAGTGAAAACTTCTCTTCCTGTAAAATAATTACCTTCATCCTAGATAGTAATTCCTTTTAGTATGAGTTACAAAACCTCTTCAATACAAATGCAGTGCATGCTCAAGTTGCTTGATTTTTCTAAGTGTTTGTACCCGTGCATGCTGGCTGCAGCCTCTGCTCAAGAAAATATTTGAGAGAACAAAGCAAATCTTCTTTCTTAGACTTTCCCTCATTTATTCAAATATCTGTTTGCTGTCTCTGTCTTGTTCAGATCAGATTAGTCTTTGAAAGCAGCAGGTTGGGGAGATGGGACAGAGTAAACTTGGATGATATGTGAATCCAGACAGAAAAATGTTCAGTTTTCAGCAGGTGTCTTTGGCAAATCAGATTGCATACAGGTATTGTTTTATCTAACATCTCCTTCTCTCTGCATGTAGAAATAATAATGATACTTAGCCTTTATGTTGTGATTTTCATTTTAAAGCACTTCGCAAACATTCATTGATTGAGGGTTTGGCCCTTATTAGGGAAGTGTAATTTAATCAGTCTTTTATTGTAATTGATTATCTTTTTGTGCAATTCCAGTTTCAGTCTTTGGTGCTTTATACTCATAATAGGTAAAAAGGAGACACAGAGAATAGTTAGTTGTATTGTTGGCAGATGTGTTCAGTTTGGCTCCGTATGCTATGGTATATAGATATAACTGTGTCCCTTGGAATTATTTCTCCCTGCTTTGCAAATATGGTACTGTAGGTACTTTGAGACTGTAGGTACACAATTGAAATTCTCCTCATGGGGGGTTCATTTTTAACAAATTTGACTCTTGTTATAAATGCCTTCTCAAAGCTAAAGGGGGTATTATGGAGCCTGTTACAGACTTGGCTGAGTACCCTATCGGATGGTCACCAGGCTGTTTATAATCAGACTTAACTATTGAATCCCACATGCTTTCGAGCCAGCTGAGCCTGGGCAGAGTCCAGATACAGTCTCTAGTTCTGGCCTATCAGGAACATTCCCAGAATGCAGACTCACTGTCTGGCCCCCTTCTTGGGATATGGGACTCTACAGCCCAACTGCCCGAAGCCCTGGAGCCAATACTGAGCCCCCATGTCCTCCCTACTCCACCTTCCAACTTCCTCAGTTGCTTATGCACACTTACCCCAGGGTTCTACCCTGTGGGGACTCTGGTTCATCGTCTAAGTCTTTGGAGACACCTTTCCAATAAGGAACACATGCTTTGCAAATGAACTTCTTAAATACATACACTTTACTTTTGACAGCTCAGGAAAGTTACAGATCCAGGAAGGGGTGGTGAATATAATAGGCCAGAAGAGGCTCAAGAGGTCAAGAATGCTGGCTCTGCCCTTTCTTCCCACAACTGAAACGTAAAGGACAGAGTAATGGTTCTCTGTTTCGTGCAGTAAATCATTTATGTGACTAGAGATCTTCATGTAGACCATCCTAAGACCCTGTCTTCAGTGTGGTTTTCCTTGCCTGGGGATTTTGGAGGCTATCAGAGAAGGCTTTGTGTACCCTAGCTGAAGAACCACTAGAATGGAGAATTGACAAGGAGACATCAGGAAACACTCAACTTCTGTGCAGACTTCCCCACATGTCAACAATGAGCTTCTCGTTTTCCCTTCTTCACTCAGTTATTTGGATCGCTCTGTGTGTTAGGATTTTGGTGACCCCTGAAGTATCTCATATGCACACTTTCCCCTCTTCCATACTTGGTCACATGCAAATCTTTCTCCACATGATTTTTTAACCTGATGATTTCCTTTGATGACCTCTCCAGGTCCCATCCAGATTCTATGAATTATTGCCTATAAGTTTGTCATGGACAAAAATTTCGTAATATTCTTGGAATCTTTTATACAAACCTGATCTTTTGCCACGTAACATATTTTTACTATGTGTACTCTTAGTCCTTTTAGACTAGATTCTCCCTGCCTAATACAGTGTATTCTATTTCATGCACTTCATGATTGCCAAATGGATAGGTTAGCATGTGGTATGCTTGCACAAGTATTTTGTTACTTCTGATAATTCCATTTTCAGTATGAATAACTGTTCCATCTGCAAACCGTCAGAAACTCCAATCTTGGGGGTGGGGGAGGAAATTAAAGTTTCTTTAGATTCTCAAATGGAACAGTTATTCATACTGAAAATGGAATTATTTCAAATAACAAAATACATAAGTATATCACATGCTAACATATTTATTTGGCATACATAAAGTATATGAAATATAACACACTCTCTTTTGCCTACTCAGTCCTTACACTGGAGAAAAAAAAGACAAACAAGGTGGTTTCAAGTCTGGCTTCGCTCAACAAGGTCAAGCTTTGGCACTCAGTGGCCCTGGCCCAGGATACCGACATACCTAAAGCTTCAGGATGAAACGAACCCAGGAGCTAAGGGATCAAAAACCTCTCCACCTTTCGCCTCCATGTGCAAGCACATTCTTGAACCGCGTGACTTCTCTCAGTACAAATTGCATAACAACTGTCGTTGTGTGGTGTGTGTGTGTGTATAGATAAAAAAAAAATTCCCCTCTCACCCCTATGTGTAGTGTCTTCCTCAACCTGGGCCTACCAGGAGCTGGGAGTTTGAGGGTTCTGCGCAGTATCTTAGCTGTTCCCAGCACTGCACTCTTCTGGACAGAGAGCTCTGATTGTTCCTGGGATCTGTTGGAGCATCACCCAGCTAGGAGTCACAGCCCCGAATGCTACCTACCAGCACGGGGACACTTTGGCCTCACTTTCCACTACTCCTAGTTCCTCTTCAGCCCTGGTACTTCTCCACTTCATCATATTCCTTCCCTGATGTCTTCGCACTTGGCACTGCATATCTATCACCGACTCTGTCTTTGCCTTGTCATACCACGATGTCTGGTTGATTGGCCAACCCTCCTGTCCGTCTGGATCTGGAAGTCCAACAGAAGCTAGCCCCTATTCTCCTCACAAAACCTTCTGTGAAATCTCCACTGGTCTTGGGAGGGTCTAGCCCATACGCTGTGCAGATGTTCCTATACACAAAGCACCACGTGGACTGCCGTTCAGTGGTATCTGTTCCTGCCTGCATCTTACATCCCCACTATGTGTTAGACTGTCTCTGAGGCCTCTCTGCACAGTCTGCACCTGGTCCTCTCTAGTGGTACACCCCCTGCTCAAAGGATCTTGCTCATGCCTGTTCCTGTGCTGCATATAAGATGCTGGCTCAGTGCTTCAGCCACTCTTTCCAGCCAATGGAGGATATCCCCATGTCAGCCACCCAGCTAACTGCATGTAACATCCCATCAGGGTCTGTCTTGCCATGGCACTTCTTCTGCTTGGTTCCCTTCCCCATGTCTCGCTGCTCAGGCATTCTCAGCAGCTCATCTTGGGCCATCTTACTGATGTCACTCCTGGATGTTCCAGGTTTCGTCCAGGACAGTGGCTTTGACGCTCACCAAGCCCCGCCGCCTTCTTTCCGGCTGTGTAAACAGTCTCGGGTGTTGGACGGAAACCTCGTGCATTGTGAGAGAGCTTCCGGGTCTTCACATCAGCAGACTCCATGTCCTCCTTTGGCCAGCTCACTAATCGTCAGGTAACTGATGAGACCACAGGGCGATCTGTTTATGGCGTGGATCTTTATTCTCCCACTGAGCTGGCTCTTCAGGACTGTCTTATCCTTAGGTGATACTGGATGTTGCTGCTTCCTCCTCATCATTGGTTTCCATGTGACTGTGGACGCCAAAGGATCCTTTGTAGCTGGTCTTTACGCTCTAATGCTACACTGGTAGTTCCATCCCCACACCTTGACTACCTTCCCTCTCTCACTACCACATCCGCACTCTCCCGCCGACATGACATCCGCGAATCCTCACTGTAACATCCGGTCAGGATTTGCGAGGGTCGATGTCCCTCTTCAATCTTAGCAATACAGGCTTATTCTCCATGTAAGGAGTTGGCTGATGGTATTCCATCCTAATTGTACCGTAGCTTCATCCTGTGATAATACTGGCATGAAGGGTATAAGCCTAGCAGAACAGGCACGGACGTGCAATCCCTGGTTATAGCCCGCACTTGAGTTGCCACTGTGCAAGCTGCTCGTTGCTGACTTCCTAGTGGTTGTCTCCAATAGTCCCATGTCGCGTCTGAGGAAGGGTCCCCTTATTGTCGTTTGATTGTATACGCAAGACATTCGCAGATCACACGTGTCTGGACATGATGTCGACGCTTCCATAGTCTAATCCAGGACCGCTCCGCACCAGCTGTCTGTCTAGATTATAGTTCTTGGGTCGTGCTCTATCTATGAGCAACTGTGTTTGAGCCTCGGTGTGTCACAATGCCCTTCGCTGGCCATGTACTGGCCAATGGTCGCGTAAGCTTGGCTATGAGCTGAAGGATTTCCTATTTGGGAGCAGGTTATGTCGGTATTGCCCGTTCGTTCCCTTGCAGGTCTTTCAGAAAAAAGAACAGCATTGTCCTTCCTTGTGTAGCCCATTGGGTGAGCCGCTGCTAGCACTGTCACTGTGCTGCAGCTTCATGCACGCTGATTTCTTTAGCATATGTGATCATGCTCAGGTCTCCACTCTTCATGTTCTTGACCCGCTGCTGGATGTCTTCTACTGTGATGGTGACTGGTTTCTGTTTCTTTATATATATATATAAAAAAATCCTACCAAACAAAACACTTCATTCATTCTCTCCCCAAGGTGAGAAGTGTGTGCAGAGAACAAACAGCAGGTGACAGATGTTAATCATGCCACTTAAAGTACTACTGGAAGGACTCAGATACTATGGTAATGAGCCCGGTATAAAAACCTACATAGAACAAAACTTTTGTAGGCTTGCTCATTGTGGAGATTGGTGCTTAAAATATAATTATTTACAGTAGCATTTGACAGTACAGGAGACTGACAGAGCATACAGTAAAATTAGCAACCTGAAGTTTCTAGTATGAAATATTTCATGAGCTCTTCAATTAAAGTTACTCTTGTATTTTATTTCAGAGAACAAAAAAGGTGGAGGAGGAGGTGGAGGAACTTACCTCAGAGGAAAGGAGGACATTGGAAAGAAAACTAAAGAAAGAGCGTAAGAAGGAAGAAAAAAAACTGATGCGGGAAGCTGGAATTGCTGCTAAGAAAGAAGAGCCTAAAAAAACATCAGGAGCTGAGTTGGCACTGGAGTATTTAACTAGGTAAGAACCTTAAAATCTATATAAAGCTCCCTAGGAAAAGTAATCTGTAGACTATCTTACCCAGGGCTAAAGCAGGCTCCCTGCGGCTCCCGGAAGCAGCCAGCATGTCCGACTCCTAGGTGCAGTAGCCAGGGAGGATCTGCACGCTGCCCCCGCTGTGAGCACTGGCTCCACAGCTCGCATTGGCTGGAAACCACAGCCAATGGGAGCTGCGGGGGTGACACATGTGGGGGCGGGCAACACACAGAGCCCCCTGTGCCTAGGAGCCGGACATGCTGACCACCCCTGTCCCAGCCTGGTGAAAATGAGTGAGGGTGAGAGAGAGTGAGTGACAGAGGGAGGGGGGATGGAGCGAGTGGAAATGGGGCCTCAGAGAAGGGATGGGACACAGGTAGCCCTTGGGAAAGGGGGGCAAAGGGCGGAGCAAGGGAGTTTGGTTTTGTTCGATTAGAAAGTTAGCAACCCTAAAGAAAAAGGCAGTCCCCACCCTGAAGATCTTACAGTCTAAGTATAAATATTCCTAGAATTGCTGATTGCATTGGGAAAACTTGTTCTATTTATTTACTCTGTTGTTTTAAAAGAAGCACAGTTGCTTTTACTCTCTATGTAATGAAATTACATTAAATAGTTTGAGATCATGCAATATTACCTAGTTTCACCCAAAGCAATATATGACATTTGGAAGTTTATAGGTTAGATGCACTAAACTTCGTTTTAAACTTTGTAAACTATAAAGTCTTATATTTGCATACCAAAGGTTTATAATTATATGACAAGTTAAGTGATTGGTTTCAGACTGCAAATAGTTATTTACCATAGTTAGCATATTTGTATGTAAAATTCCAGCATAAAGCAACGTCAGTGCTTACAATAAAAAGAAATGCAGTGAAATTTTCATAGCATGCTTCAGCCACTTAGACATTATGGATAAACAGGAAAGTAGTGTTTATATTTTTCCAAACTGCATGTTACATGGCACCTCTAAAAACTCCAGAAGATTTACATGTTACAAAGAATACCACTTGGAATAGCCCCCGTTTTCTATTTCTGGTAGTGCTTAATACTGAAATTCTCAGACAGTCTGAATGGTTACTTACAACTTACAACTCTCAGTGGGGCAGGAGCAAATTAATTGCATTCCAGACTGGGAGACACGTGCATTTTTGTTACATAAACTTCATCATGGAGTAATAGTAAAATGACAATAATATTTTCAATCTGGAAAACAGCTGGGATACTTCACCATTGTTTTGAACTGCAGTTGGATTGGCAGCTAGCTACCATCTGTTTCAACTGTACTCTGGAATGTGTATGTATTAGTGGTGGATATGGAGATAATGGTTTTCAGGATTGGAAAGCAAAGGAACAAGCTGTGGGTTTTTTAGTTAATATTCTAGTATTAACTTTGTTGATTTTTGCCTTCTTAGATGGTACGTTATGACACCTTCTAAGAGTATTTTTTCTTTGGAGTTAAATAAATTTGACTACAAGAGTTTCACTTGACCTAATACTAAATGACCTGTGAAGCTGTCAAAGTACAGCTGATACATAGATTGGTCAGGTAATAAATAGTTGGAGTCCTGTGGATATATAATGCAGTAGGATATCCAGGGGATTATTGCATAAACCATTGACTTGTGTCTAGTAAGCTTAACAGAAAGAGGTCATAAGATGCTGAACTGCAGAGCAAACATGTCAATGCAGGTTTCCAACCTTGAATTCCAGTTAGCTATCCTGCACTAATATAAATTACAGAAAAATCTGCCTGATCTTTAGTCCTTTGGGAAACTTCCTAAACCCCTAGAGATGGGCAACAAAACAACCTGAATTTAAATTTGTTGCGAAGGAACATACCTGTGTTTTGTATCCTCAAGAGCATCTAGAATGAAATCCTGACCCTATTTAAGTCAATGGCAAAACTCCCACCTATTTCAACAGAGGCCATGATTTTAGTCCTTGTGTTTTGTAATATGTACACTCATCTTCTGAAGAAAGAAATAGGTTGGAAAACAAGGCAGTACAGATACAAGAGTTGTTTGAAATTTGAAATAAAGGAGAATGTTGTGGGTTTGTTTTGACCCTTCTAGGTAATATGACCTACCAGAGATAAAATAGTTGCTAAACGGGTTGGAAGCCTAACTGTCTGAGTACAGGGTGAATCTCCTATGGAACAAGTGGAACTTCACGTCCCCACTAAGGGCTGAGACTTTTGTTTCGGTTCATTAGCTATAGAATATTCCTAACATTGCACACCACCACACTGGCTTCTGAATTCACTAAGACAAATCAGCATCAAGTTGTTATAGTGAAGTTTCTTTTGACAAGTTAAGGAATTCAGAGAAAAATATTAGAAATCCTTCAGTGAGAGATTCATATACAAATCTATATATTAGAGAAGCATGGGAACATTTAAGTCATTATTTTTAGGAGAGAAGAGATTGTTTACATATTCCAAGAGTTATTAGTTCTTTTTGTTTAGTTGTTCTACTATATGGGGCAGAATAAATAATATATTCTCACCAGAGATGGGTCAACCCATTTCAAATGATACTGAAAGAAAGAAAAGAAAAGAAAAGAGTTGTTTTTTATCTTTTGTTAGTACTTCTTTATATAGAAGACCCTGGTTCAGGAGCAACCTTTATGGGGTAATTTGAAAATAAAATGGAAGCACTCAGCATGCAAGCTAGAGTTCTTTCTTTGATGGTGCGTATCATCTCTCCCCCAAGACATGCCTCATCCTCCTAGGTGAGATGACTTAACAAAGGGATAACGTTTATAAGAGGCAATAACGCATGCACAGAGTGGGGCAGGTAGTAACTGTTGATTGGTTACTTTATCTCCCAAGAATAAAAAAAATCACACTTGCATTGAAAATAATACTCAGCATGGCACAGCAGTGCTAGACTTTCCGTGGTAGAAATAACTGTGCTTTTGCTTGGCCTCTTCCTCCCCTAATCCTGCATTAACACTGTTGGTTGCCTGTCTTCAGAGAGTTCTGTCCTGCTTGGCACAGTGTGCTGGAAATTGAACTATAGTATGTTACTAATGAAGAGCAGAGGAATTAGAGAAGTCTGGGCCCTGGCAACATAATATCCTACGCTACAAAGAGATGCCACTATATTAAATATTATGGTCTAGATCCTCAGGTGGTGTAAATCGCGATTTGTCACCAGAGGATCTGCTCTGATGAAAGGCAGGAAGCCCTAGACTATGGCCGTATCAGCACTGTCATGAATGCAGGCCTAAGCAGGATAGGTGACTACATTCACAAATAGATAAGGGGCACAAAATGAAATGGGAAGATGATGAAGAACAAGGCAAGTAAAATCAGTTCTGTCCAAGATGGATTCCCAGGAAGTACAATTCATTAGTCATGCCATTGATCACATGTGAGCCAACAGGGACAAATCCATCAGGAAATGAACCTTAATATTCTCTAAAGCGATTATTTTTTCAGCTGACTTCAAAAAGAAAATAAATATAAAGGATGTAAATATAAGGATGTTCATTAAAAGGCTCCTTAGTTGACCAAAACCATTTTAAAGTGATTTCAGATGACAATGCCGCCTTGTAATTGAAGGAATTTAAGTCACACTAGCAAGAGGAGCACTTTAATTACAGTGTTTCCTAATGTTTGATTATATTAAAAAGAAAAACACACTGTATTTAAATATCAGATGTGACACACTGCTGCCCTGACAAAAGCCTGGAAATTGAAAGATAAGACTGAGCTTGCATCTTTAGTTTATCATGTCTAAAAATTAAAAAAAACGTGCATGACATAGATATGAGCAGAACATTTTCTGGCCTTTGTCATATCTGAATTTTGTGTAAATTTAATTTTTTTCATTTTAACTGTGTTTTTAATTGTCATAAAATCTTATAAGGTATAAAATTGCTGTGTTCTATTGCCCTAATAGGTAACAGCTTTGAAGGTTGGTCAATATTTAGTATTAATTGATAATATGAGCTAGTGATGGGGAAGCCACCAAAATATTTAGTTTGGAAAAGCATCCCAAAGCTCTGCATATCTAGTCCTGTTTGACCAAGAAATTAGTCTGTAAATGTAAGAACAGACTTTCTCGTGAGATTTCCTGTTCTTGGTTTTAGATGCAGTAAGAGGCTCATGAGAGTGGGGTTTTTTTCTTTTGGTGTTTTGATATTTTTGCTTCTAATTCTGGATGAAATCAGGAAGTATAGAGAGGCGTGAACATTTTTTAAAAAGTTAACCAGACCATTTCTAGCTTCCAAAAACGTCAGGTAATTATTTTATCTGAACTTGCTGGTCCTTGTAAATTATGGATCCTCCTGACAATTATACAGGTACATGGGCTTTTATGCAATGGCCAAGTATCAAGATAAATCAGTTCCAAAGGAAAAGTCATTAGCTAGTGTCAGTTAGCAAACCATATGCCAAAACCTGGACTTTGAGGAAACCTAGGTATTTGTTTCATGGCCTGTCCCCTGGATGGGTTTACAAGCACCAGTCACAGACCAGAAGCTTTGAATTGCTTTCTGTTCACTAGTGTGAGACCAGACACAACCAGCAGAAGGCAGACTAAAGCTTCTGTCATTTCCTACCAGTCTCCTTCCTAAAGATAGGGAAGACTGTTTTCCATCGCCCCTTCCTTTGGCCAATGAAAAGAAGAAAGAGGGAGAAGAAACCCTTGCTTCCCCATGATTATCTCATTTCACGTCACCCTCAATATAGAGGCTTTGGCAGCTCCTTCCAACTTGGCTTCTTCAGTTTGAAGATCCCAGCATGTCTATAATCTGCAAGTACCAGTTCCTCATCAAAGGGAAACCAGGGAAGAGATATGAGGGATTGTGGAGGGGAAAGAATATGAACGCAGAAGGGAGGTGGAGAGATTATAAGAACATGAAAAGGGAAAAGAGCAAATAGTGTAGGTAGAGAAACAGATGAAGAATGTGTGGGGAATAAAAGAAAACAGAAAGCTAGGAAGATAGACTAGAAAATATGCCAGCTTATATAAAAGGGTGCAAAGAACAAAGGGTTATAGTGTTCATTTGGTAACATGGATCAGATCTTAGTTCCAAAAACCATCCTGTTAATGTGGCTGCTCTTCATTTATAGTGATCAGTGAGGATTCAGTTTTAAGGCTGAATTTAGAGATTATTTCTTTTAATTTCTTAGACGCTTTCAAAGTTGGGGGGAAATTCACACCTTTCTAAGTGCTACTTGGCTGCAAGAAAAGGATGTTGCAACTCATGGGAGTGCTAATGAGAGAGATTGATAATTGGTTGATTGGCCATGGCACTAAAATGTCTGGCAAAACTTGCTTTGTCTTGGCAACTCATTTGGTCCTAGAGCTGTTCTTTCTATTGAGCCAGCTTTAGGAAGGTGGTGTTATATGGATCTGCACACATGGCCTCATCCAGCACCCATGGAAACCATGCAGCGATCACTCAGATATAACCAAAATAAGTGGGACGCCAAGACTGATTCCATATACACGCCTGAATTGAAAAGGAGATGAGTTAATCTCCCTAACTGGATATAGCTATGAACCATCCCTGCCTGGGATGTCATTTATCACCTACTCCTAAAAAGTACTTTGGAAGTGCTTTCCCCCCCTGCTTTGAAATGCTCCATGTTGCACCAAATAACATCTAGTGTCAAAACACTTTGCTGAGGAGGATCATCTCCGTACCCTTATAGATTTTACCTTCCTCTGCGAATCACTCTCTTCATGGCACCTGGCCAGCAGAGTGATTTAGAGTATATCTAGAGAACTATAAAGCATTTTAAAAAGAAATATCAGAGAAACAGGGCATATCCAAAACCACAAAAGTAAAAATGCAGCTTTTGTGATTTTCAGTTTGAGTGGAGAAATTCTGTAATTCTAGTAACACTGTCCCTGATCTCATGGACACTGATGGTCAGTTCCAGTAGTACTGCAATCAGCACTAGAACTGGAGTCCGTGCTAACCAAAGGCTTTAGCTCTGTCAGCAGAATCAAAGGTGTCCTAACCCTTGGCCGAGCCTGTTAATAGTCATGCCAAACTTGTTTCAGCTCAAAATAACTCTGGTTTTCAGAAGACGAGTTGGCATTTGTTACCAGGCTCCTACCACCAGACTCCTAGAGAGCTTCTAGAGGAGGCCAGTAATATCTACTTTAATGTCTAGTGTTAGGACTTTAGATGTGAGGGTAGTAGCACTCTAAATATACAGATAGATATTTCCCTCCAGAGCCCAAAGAGTAATTTGGGTTTGACAGAAATTTAACATCCAGTCTGCTCCCTCCCTCTCTCAGGATACAGCAAATTTGTTTATGGAAGACGTCAATGGGGGTATTCTCTGCAAACACAGTAGGGTTGAGGGGGAAAGCAACTGGTGATCTTGTTTCACTGGCCCTCCCTCCAGAGATAGAAAAGAACAGAGTGAGATCACTCTCTGTTCTGAAGCACCTCTGAAGAAGAACCTTTAACTCAATTTTTTTTTTATGATTGCGGTTAAACCAAATTAAAGCATATTTAGATTCTTGTTTAATTGGTGGTATAATTCATATTAGACTTTGGTACAGATAAAGTAATGCTCTGATTGTGGAAACAGCAGCAAATTTATTTTTACTATATCTTAGTATTTTGTATAATAAAATTTAAATAGTTTTCTGCTTCAAATGAAACTTGGATGTCTTTCTAAAGGATGTTTTTGCTCTAGCTCAACTAGAAGTTATGGGCTTAATGCAGGAATGGGCCATCTATGACCCATGTTATGCTGCACGTGAGACTTCCATAAGGTGTCTTCTGGCATTAAAATCTATAATAGGGATGTCATGAAAATTAAGTTCAAAACAAAGCTGTGTTCAGACTCCAATGCAAATGTTATTAAAACTTTGGGGTAGGTTTTCTTCCTTAGACTAATAGCAAGAAAATGGTTTATGCAGAATTTGAAATTCCAGGCCCTGAGTGTACTCATAGCTGTCAAAATAAATAGGACCTATGATACAATCCTAAAGAATCATGCAGTTTTAGGTATAAATACATAAATAATAAAGTTTTAAATGCAGGATGATAGCTAGTGTATAAATCAAGTGTGTCATAAAGATTCCATAAATTCCCAGCCACTCCATAAACTACACAGCTTCATCTAAGGTTCAAGAAGGCTTGAGCAAATTCCTAAACATATCTCTATATCCAGATTTCTTTTCCAAAGGAGTGGTGACTTTTGCTTGTGTCCCCAGAATGCAGTTACAGCATTATGTAACATTTGGAAGGCTGGGGAATTTGTGACATCTTTGAATTGATGTTGACTCTAACACATAGAACAGCAAAGTCTCATTGCACACTTCCTACTGGACAAGAGAGGGAATTCCCCGTATGAGAGGGAAATACTATGTATGTAGAAGCCCATATGTTATCCTGAATTGCATAAAGATTGCTCAAGAGTTGATCAGATTGTATCACAGTTAGTTCAATAGCTAAAATGGAATGTGAATAAACCCCTGGAAAAAAATGCTTTCAACTGATTTAAGAGAAGCAAAAAACTATCGTAATTAGGAACTGACTGGGGATTTCCTTCAAAAATTGATGCTTTAAAGTGACTTGAAAGAGCAGTGTTACCTCATAGATTAAAGAAATTGTGTGATGAGGATATTTTTGTTTTTAATAATTGAAAGGGGGGGTTAATGGAAAGCTTTTTGGGGTGGGGATAAACTAGAAATGTGCTGAATTGTAATTTAGTCATACATGATTCTGGCCATTTCGTCAAATTCATCAAATCAGATGATAAAATCAGGACTATTCCCAGATACCTTAGATGGACACTGCCAGATAGGTGATAAATTCACATTCTGCACTGCTATGAGGCAGTGACCATTTTAAGTTTGGATGGGCCACTTTTTGCTTCTATCCTGACTTCAGAGACTTACACCTGCAGTGCTGCCTAATGCCAGAAACCTGCTGCAACTCTCCATCTCAGGACCCACCAGCTGCTACTTTGCCCTGACCAAACCGCTCCAAGCCTCAGGCCTCCTGCCAGCACACCCAGCCACACTGGCTGGCCCAAGCCCAGGGCTGCCAACTGGCCCTGAGCACCGGCCCGACCCCCAGGCTGGCCTGAGCTACCCCTAGCTGCCAACTGGCCAAGCCCTGTGCTCCAGGCCACTATCCTGAGCTGAGCCCATGCCAGCTTTGGGAGAAAGGACGAGTGTGGGCAGGGCCATGGCCTGGGTTAGAGGAGGCTTAGCCTCTGCTGGTCTATAATATCTGATGCTAAGGTGACCAGATGTCCCGATTTTATAGGGACAGTCCCAATTTTTGGGTCTTTTTCTTATATAGACTCCTATTCCCCCCACCCAGTGCCGATTTTTCATTTGCTGTCTTGTCACCCTATCCGATGCCCATAGACGGACTGTAAGTCTATATTATCTCCTGGCTCCATGCCGTGATGTTTGCTTATGTGGGACAAAATTGAATTGATCTTTCTTGTAGCCACATCACATTGCAAGCGCATGTTTAATTTGCTGTCCAC
This sequence comes from Chelonoidis abingdonii, assembly GCF_003597395.2. Taxonomy (NCBI): domain Eukaryota; kingdom Metazoa; phylum Chordata; order Testudines; family Testudinidae; genus Chelonoidis; species Chelonoidis abingdonii. Next base: position 12,591,722 of record NC_133777.1, read on the forward strand.
TATAACCCCTAGGTCTCTTTAACGTTATTGATTCTCCTGGTAATGACAGTATTTCCCATGGACTTACCAACTTTGAGCATAATAATTTTTTACACTCTGTTATTGAGACTAGTTTGCAATGTTGTTGTAGCTGTGTTGGTCCCAGGATATGAGAGAGACAAGATGGGTGAGATGATATCTTTTATTGGACCAATTCTGTTGGTGAAAGGGACACGTTTTTGAGCTTACACAGTTCAGACTTGAATAAGAGCTCTGTGTAAGCTTGAAAGATTCTCTCTTTCACCAACAGAAGAAATAGGTCCAATAAAAGATATTACCTCACCCACCTGGCTGTTTGAACAATAATTACTTCCCATTTCAATGTGGCTCTAGCAGTCATGTACAGTCCTGCTTTAAGTAATCAGAGATGAGTTTACATATTAATATATATAGATTGTTGGATGATAGTCTTCTCCTCTTAATCTGATTTTCAAAACTGTACATTGAGGACCAGATGAACGTCATCTTACACTCCTGTAGTAGTAGGGAGTAGCACACAACTTTTTCCCCATTTCATCAAGATGTTAAACTGCAAACCACTTAGTTATTTTCTGTCCCTGTAGATGTAGTCAGTGCACTTGGATTCAGTTTTCTGTGTCTTGGTGGCAACTGACACAGTGAACTGCTTTTGGACCCATGCCAGTGTTTTCCTAACCTCAAAATGTCCTGTTACAGGAATATTGTGCAGCTGTTGTACAACTGTTGTTTTAGAAGGATTAGTAACTACATGATGGAGTAGCTGGTCTTTCCATTTGTGGTATAACATGTTTTGCTGCAGTGCTCCAGACACATTAACATCTACACTCCTTGTTTTTTGGGCTCATGTCTTACATATATCTTGTTTCTTTGTCCACCCCTAAATACACTGGCAGTGAATCAATAGTTCAGGCTGTGCCTCAGGGAGGATTCACCAAGAGGGAGGGCCAGAAGCTTTAATCTGCAAGTTGCCACTCAGGGTACAGCTAGACAGCACGAAAAAAAAAATTCAGCAAACGTCAGAGTCCTGGTCAATTGACTCCAGCTCTCACTATGGAGACAAGCCTTGTGGATGGGAGAGGAGAGAATGGTAGATGTGGTGTATTTTGACTTTAGTAAAGCTTTTGATACTGTCTCACATGACTGTCTCATAAACTAGGGAAATGCAACCTACATGTCGCTATTGTAAAGTGGGTGCAGAACTGGTTGGAAGATCATTCCCAGAGAGTAGTTATCAGTGGTTCACAGTCAAGCTGGAAGGGCATAATGAGTGGGGTCTTGCAGGGATCAGTTCTGGGTCTGGTTCTGTTCAATATCTTCATCAATGATTTAGATAATGGCATAGAGAGTACACTTAAAAAATTTGCAGACGATACCAAGCTGGGAGTGGTTGCAAGTGCTTTGGAGGATAGGATTAAAATTCAGAATGATCTGGACAAACTGGAGAAATGGTCTGAAATAAAAAGGATGGAATTCAGTAAGCACAAATGCAAAGTACTTCACTTAGAACAGTCAGTTGCGCACACACAAAATGGGAAATGACTGCCTAGGAAGGAGTACTGCGGAAAGGGATCTGGGGGTCATAATGGATCGCAAGCTCAATATGAGTCAACAGTGTAACACTATTTCAAAAAAAGCAGATATTTTGGGATGTATTAGCAGGAGTTGTAAGCAAGATATGAGAAGTAATTCTTCTGCTCTACTCTGCACTGATACAGCCTTAACCAGAGTATTGTGTCCAGTTTTGGGCACCAATTTCAGGAAAGATGTGGACAAATTGGAGAAAGTCCAGAGAAGAGCAACAAAAATTATTAAAGGTCTAGAAAACATGACCTGTGAGGAAAGATTGAAAAAAATGGGTTTGTTTAATCTGGAGAAGAGAAGACTGAAAGGGACATAATAGTTTTCAAGTACATAAAAGGTTGTTACAAGGAGGAGGGAGAAAAATTGTTCTGAGGATAGGACAAGAAGCAATGGGCTTAAATTGCAGAAAGGGCGGTTTAGGCTGGACATTAGGAGAAACTTCTTGTCAGGGTGGTTAAGCACTGGAATAAGTTATCTAGGCAGGTTGTGGAATTTTCATCATTGGAGATTTTTAAGAGCAGGTTAGACAAACACCTGTCAGGGATGGTTTAGATAATAGTTAGTCCTGCCACGAGTGCAGGGGACTAGACTAAATCAGTGGTTCTCAACCAGGGGTTCAGGGCCCCCTGGGGGGCCGTGAGCAGGTTTCAGGGAGTCCTCCAGGCATGGCCAGCATTAGACTCTCTGGGGCCTAGGGCAAAAAGCCGTAGCCCCACTGCATGGGGCTGAAGCCTGGGGCCCTGAGCCGTGCCACTTGGAACGGAAGCCAAAGCCTAAATAAGTTAACTTTGCAGAGACCCTGTGGCATGGGGCCCAAGACAGTTTCTCTGCTTGCTAACCCCTACTGCTAGCCCTGGCTTTTATGTGCAGAAAACTAGTTGTTGTAGCATGGGTGGGCCGTGGGGTTTTTATAGCAGTGGTCCCCAACGTGGTGCCCGTGGGTACCATGGTGCCTGCCGGAGCATGTATGTGCGCCCGCGTACTGGCCAGCAGACAGGCATCCACCGAAATGCCACCGAAAAGTGGCGTCACCAAGAGGCGTTGCCACCAAAATGCCACTGATTTTCGGCAGCGACGCCTCTTGATGTTACTGCTTCTCGATGGAATTTTGGCAGATGCTTATCCACCGGCCATGGTCCTAGGTGGCTCGTCGTCCAGCACCCACCAATCGGAAAAGGTTGGAGACCACTGTTTTATAGCATGTTGTGGGGGCCTCAGAAGGAAAAACGTTGAGAACCCCTGGACTAGATGACCGCTTGAGGTCCCTTCCAGTCCTATGATTCTATGATAAAACATAACAATGTAGATGTTCCCACTTGAGCTGGAGACCTGGCTCTCAACCCTGGCGAAGAGGAAGGGTCTCAGGACCTGGGCAAAACCAGCTCTTTCTCTTCGTTATCCAGGCTACACCTCCTTCCTATCCAGCACCGCTCACTTTGGGAGCTGTGCAGGCCCCTTCCTGCTCCTCTCCAGCCCAACAGAAGTGGCAGTTACTCTGTGCTGCCAAAGCCTCAACTCCTACTGGATTTTCCACTGCCCAGCACCTGCATGAAAGTCTGCATTGGTACAGATCTAGCAATGACACTGGCCCTGGTATCGTATTATATTTGTGTCAGTTACATCTTTGGGATCAATATCGTGAACTTTTGTGATCCATGGGAACCTTTTAGTTTCCTTTTTAATTAGTTTCATTTTTGTATTATGTCGTCCTAAAAAATAAACAAACCATCATGGGCTGCATCCTACAGAACCCCACTGAGAAAAAAAATGTGAGTAATTAGGTAAATCCACCGAGTCTCTTTGAGTTTCACCGTGGGCTTTGTAAGGAACCAGCGCTATCCAGACTTAGACCTTTTCCTGACCTTTTTCTCTGGTGCAGAGCAAAGGAGCTTTCTGCTTCAGATGATCTAATTTAATCCAGGATGCTCAACGTTAAGTACCTGGTGAAATGGCCTCTCTTGCCACTCATCCAGGCAGCAAGGTTATTTTGAAAATAATGCCATTTGGTTTGACTTGCTGTTGAGAGGTGAAATTGAATATACATCCCCAAACTTCCTAGGATCTTAAACATGTTATTTCAACAGGTGTATATATAAATCCTGATGCTGAGGCTAGTTCAGTCAGTCCCTTTATCTGAAGGGAAATCTGCTATCAGACAAAAACTAAATCCAACAAACTGTTGTTTTTGTTTTGTTTTTTCCCCCATATTATTAGTTACTGCTTAATTGGAAAAATTGAAACCAAAAGTGAGAACTGTAAGCAGTTCTGTGCTATTGTCAGATATCTATTTTTATCAAGGATCCCGTGAATTACCTCAACCACACCTGTAACATTCTGGACACTGAGGAGGACTTCCAGGTAGGCAAAATCATATAATCAAAAATCTCAGCCATCTCTATCCTACCAGGTTGTCCCCTCTCTTTCTATATGGTGTTTCAATTAGGGACATGTCAAGTATTTTGGATGTTAAGAGTTATAATGTCGAAAGAGAAACCCGACTGAACTCATTAGATGAATTTCCAACTTGAAATAGACACACGTGGGAATTACAGTCCTGTTTTTAGTATCATCATGTCCTGAAAAGAAAAGACAAAGTGCTGAAGGTGAAAATGGTTACTCTGTAACTGCCCCCTGACAAATGACTGACCCATCTCATAGCTGTGTATTTTTGTGGACTGGGTCTGCAGTCTTGGGCAACTGAGTCTACTTTAAGCTATGGTAATACTAGTAAAAGAATAAGGAATAATATGACTGGTGTTGAATTAGTTTAGGGAGAAAATAAGAATCCCTCCCTACCTCCAAAGAATACAACCAAACCTTTGCTCATTTCCAGAAGCAAGTAAAAGAGAATTGCCTGAAATATGGGGTTAGCTCCCTCAAACGCACACGTTTCTCCCGTCTCCTCTCCCCACCGCCCCCCCCCGTTCNTGTTTTGTTACACTGGCTACATTTGCACTCCTATAATATTAAGGCATAGTCAGTTTTTCTCTTCTATGCCCATAACATTTCAGCACTTAGCATGTTACTTCTCCAATTTATTTCATGGAGAAAACCAAAAACTTTGCTTATAGAGTTTCTCTCTGAGCAAGATTATTTTATGAAATTTAGGGGGAGGGAGAATGTTTTGACTAGTCTTCGGTTATAGAACTATTCAAAAGCTATCAATTTCAGACGTCCCCCCTCTCCCCCCATTTTCTAATTATGAGTCTCTGAGCTTTTGGGTTCTAGCTAGAACAGGAAGCAGAAGTTCTGAGATCTTGCAATTGTTCTGCTATATTTCCAATGCAGTCAGAAGAAAGAAGCATCAGAACCTCACCTGTTGTGAGATTTTCCAGTCAAATTGTGTGGACTTCAGGGGTTCATCTCATTCATACAAGGTTCAGAGAAGCAGTCAGATTTGTGGACGTTTATCTGAACCAAACCTTTTAAGATACAGTCATTAATATTCTTTTCGATAAAACCAATCTACCTTTTATCTGGAGCAGGTTTGGATTAGCTCACTGAACCATTTGCTTAGCCTTAATGTACATCCCAAGAAAGAAATGGAAAAGCTGCAGAGGCTGTTGCCCCTGTTAAGTTTCTGTCAGAATCAGTAGCTGTTGCATCTTGCTAAATCTGCCCATCATCCTATTTAATTTATGGCTCAAGCAAGAGACTTCTTCCTATAATCTCCATAATCATAAATGGTCACTCAATTTACAAAAAGGGAAAAATAGAATAAGAAACTCTAATCCTGCTTTACAGTTTGTAATCAATTCCTGCTCCTCTCTGGAACTTTGATTTATTTTATGGAGGGTCACAACTACAAATCTCAAAGCATATTTCAGTAAAAGCTACAGAGCAATTTACTTTGAAACTCACCCCCCGCCTCCCTGGACTCCTACTCTTATGTCTGTGTGAAGCAAAGCTGTCAAAATATTTACACAATCTTTTGGTTCAAACATTCTCTTTGGGGAAAATACTATATTTAATAGTATCATTAACACAAAATCTTAAGTCCCTTGGATATAACATCTATTGAGTCCAGAATCAACTGTGAAAATTATAATATAGCCAACTACCCACCATTAAGTGAATTTCTGTTACAATTTTTAATAATAATGTCCTCCATCTCCATCAAGACAAAAACAATGATGCTTTTCCATAGAATCTTCCATAGCTTTTTACAGCAGAAACCTTGTAAAATTAACCTGACTTGAAAAGTTTCAATGTTGCTTACAGGGTTCTAAATAGTATAGTGAAACTGACGAGAATCTTGTTAATTTCTCTTTTTTGCTGCTTAGCAAGAGCAGGAGCAGAAGCACTGGAGTGGTCTGTCTGCAGATTAGGTAAAACAATACTACATCAGTTCATGTTTTCAGGATTATCTTCATAATTATAAAGGAGTTTACTTTAAAACCTCCATGTTTGCCAAAGAAGGCTTCCCATTCACTGCTGGTGAATGCAATTTTTCAAGCACTAGTTTACTTGTATTTTTTTCACTTCAGTAAGGTCTTAAAAGCTCATCATAAGTCTTTTCAGATAAAATATAATGGTTGTAAAAATGTATTAGCAGTGAGGCTGACCATCTTGCAGTAAGTGCTTCCTCAGAGGGGGGGAAATATATTACAGGTGTTAAACCCAGAAATACTTTGTTTCTCTGCCTAATTCTCTTTCCTAACAAGAAACTGCTTAATTTTCAAACTTAATTCCAAAAATTGAATGCATCCTTTCTTAATGACTCTCATTTCCAGCAAAATATAATTTGGCATAAATGAATTTTCTTGGCAATTTATTACAGTATATTGAATGTAGTCATTAGATACGTTTACTAGTTGACTTCTGTATTCCATCTGCTTTATATACTGTCCAATAAGGGTAAAGTCACAAAAGACGTAGGTGCCTAACTGCCACTTTAGAAGCCTAAATCCCAGAATCAGGCACCTCTGGGATTCACAAAAATCCTGCTCAGCTGCTACATAACCCTAAAATCACTCATTGCCTGAATTTTTTCAAAGTTCCCTCTGCACATTAGTGCTGCAGCCCCACACCTAAGCCCCAGAGCAGTGTATGAACTGGAGGAAGATAGGCATTCCTCCAGCTAGCTTGCCTTCAGTGCCCGATTCAGTATGCATTCTTAGACCTTGCATACCATATTGGGCCCTTGTAGCTCAGAGTACACAAAATGGGGAGGGGTCAGAGGGAAAGGAGGCCCTCCCTCATAATTTTTAGCTAAGTAGTTAGGGTACTTACCTGGGATGTGGGAGACCGCAGGTTCAAGTCTCCCCTCTACCTGCAATGGAGAAGGGATTTGAGCAGGGATCTGTCACCTCTCAAATGAGTGCCCTAGCCACTGGGGTCTGAGATATTCTGATGTGGGGCACTCTCAGTCTCTCTTGTTGAAACCGTTCCACTGTGGGTATTTAATGAAAGACTCATTGGACCAGAGAGAGAAAGCAACCATGAAGATGACTCTGGAGGGTGGTAGGTAGAGCACTCATATGGGAGGTGGGAGACCCAGGATCTAGCTCAGCTGCTCCAAATGAATGTTTTAATTGAAAAAGTGAAAAGCCCTTTATTAAACAAGATATCATAGGTGCAGAAACAAAAGAAATATGCAGCATGAGGCCAACCTACATTGGGACTGATCCTGCAAGTTACTGGGCACCTCAATTCCAATTGAAGTTATGGGTGCTGAGCACCTCATAGGATCACCTGTGTCTAATCATACAACATGAAGAAAACATAGGATACTTTCCTTTTTTCAAGTCACTATAAAAGCAGAGTAATAAAACTGACTGGAATACCCTTCTCCAAGATAACAAGCATTATTATCAGTGCATTATTATCATCACTGTAACTCAGGAAAATGCTTAAAGTCAGTTAATATTAAAGATTGGTGTCATATCAAAACATACCAAAATATCCTAGCTATTGGTTATTATTCCTTGATACTAGATTTTATAGATCAGTCCAATTTTATTCACATGAGATCTCATTGGGGTTTTTATTTATGATGCCTATTCAGGATCCACAGAGCACAATTGTTACATCCTAGTCTCCAGAGTTGATACACTATGGGCCCTCCACATCTTTGGTTGTGAAGGTTTTTTGCAGGACAAGTATTGTAGACCAGATTGTTTTCTATTTATTCTAGCACGCACCTTTTATCCCCTACCCACCTTTCTCCACTCAAATTAGTTTTGCTCTTGACATGAGAGAAACATAGTGGAATTTATGCATGATTTCATATCTTTTTGTCACAAAATATGAGACACACTTTTAAAGAATAAACAATTCTCTCTGGCTCCTAAGAAGTGTGAAGACTTCTCAGCCAAAACCCAAACATTGAAAATATAGTGGAAAGCAGCTTCCTAGCTGCAGGGAAGACTCTAGGCTAGTTGAACAAAGCCAAAATTAAAATGTAAAATGCAGTTGACAGTGATTATTAATCAGTTAGTTCCAGGAAGCCATCATGACCTCCTGGCCAAAGTTAAAATAACAAGACATGTTTTTCAAAAAATAAAACAAGATGCTTAATCAAATTAGACTCCTGCTTTGCACATTCATTATTAATATGATGATGCCAAAAAGTAAAAGTTGTTTCTTTTAGATGAATAAAATGAAATTGGAATGGGAGCCATCCGCAGGAAGCAGTAATTGGTGAATCAGTTTTCCCGAGCATAAATTGTTGGGGCAGAAATCTAATCTCAGCTGCACCGTGCCTATCACAAGATATTAGGGAGAACATTTGATGCTGTCCTGAACACTCATGCCACAGTACAGAAGAAGATTTTGCCAGGTATGTGGCATTGCATGCCAATTACAGCAGAAATGGTAAGATCTGAGAGAGGGCTTTCAGAATCAGGTACATTTAGATTATTCTTTATTGGCAATTGTGTTTGTCAGCTTTAAGAAATCTGTCTTTAGAAACAGTAGGGTGAATTACTGATCTCCAAGTGGAGTCTAAGTTATTAGTTATGAACGATAAAAGCCTAAATGGCTTACAACTGATCTACCTGAGGAGTCACCTCTCTCCTCATTCCATACTGCCACAGCTACGGTCAGTAGAGAGGACCTGACTCCCCCCTCATTATGTAAGAGATAGGGCGGATGGCCGGTCGCTCTCTGTGAAGGCCCTGAGATTCTGGAGCTTGCTTCCACGTTTTGTCCAAAATAGCCCAAATTTGGTGATCCTTTAGGCATGGTGTAAAAACTATCTGTTCAACTGGGTTTTTGGAGAGGGCTGAGAGCATGCTTCCCATAATGATGAAGGGAGTAGAAAGGAGTTTCTGGAAGTGTGAAAGGGAGTCACTTCTGTAAAGTGATTCTATAATGCTGCTGGGATTTATTGTGATGTTAGGGTGTCTAGAGCCTTGGATAGACTTTTTTATTTTTTTCTACGCACTTTGTTTATCTAGATTTTAAAATATCTCCAGTTATCTATCAACAATTAGAATAGTGACCATGGACCTATTCAAAAAATAAAAATCCCAGAAACTTCAGAGCTGCCCAAGTGTCCAAGCTGCCCAAGTGCCCAAGGATTGTATCAGTATTGATAAATATCACTTCTCCTACCTATTCCCAGAAGAAATCACTCATATCAAGGGTTAGAGGCTGGAACTGGAGATGGAGAATACTTTGTAGCTTGTTAGCAATAAAAGTCTGTTAGCTCATTACTAAGGTGAGAGTAATGCCACAATACACAAACCAAAGCTATATTAAAAACATCTGGTCAAGAAGAAACACTAAATTTTCAACAGTGTTGTTGATTAAGGGCTCAGCTGGGTGACACACCTCATTATGGTGCCAGCTGCACCCTACCTATTGCTGTCAAATAGCTCATAGGGAGATGATGATAAACTTCCAGTGAAATCTATCAAGCCATAAATTGATACTTCGGCATCCTAGCTACATCAAAGCAAAATCACTCATCCAGAGCTTCAGAGTCCAAATTCTTCTTCAAGTTGTTCATTCCTGTTTCCCTTCTCAGGAAGTTTCATTGATGAATTTTCATCCTTGAGTTTAATGTTTTTTCTTCTGACAACACTTTCAGATTCACTAGGCACAAAAACATGACCTCAGTATTTCCTAAGCAAAAGTTATAATTGATTGATATTCTTAACCACTGCAAGTTTTTCTGCTCAAAGTAGCAAGGCTCAGATGACTATATATTTTATCTTTTAATGAATATTTGACTTGTTCATAACAGCTTCTAGTAGATTCTCTCATTTCCCCCTCCACTATTCCCACCCTACACACACTCTAACTATAATCGCTTCAAGTCAGGTCCTGCACCAGTGAAATCACGGGAGATTTAAAACTGATATAATTTAAGTAAGATCAGGACCTTTGGATATACCTCTATCTTTATCCACTCTGGTACATGTCCTTTTACAGATTTGCAGAAATACCCAGTGAAATTGGTCATATTCCAGACTAACGGGAACCTCTTGACCTTCTGATTGGAAAATCACTAGTTGTCAAACTGTTGTTCTCACAGATGGTGATTGTAATCTTATCAGATTATAAGGGCTACTCAGATCCCTCTATTTGACTGTCAAAGTTTGTAGACATCTTAAATCTGTCTTCCAGAGAGTACTAGATAACATCTTATCCAATGTAATACTTAGGGCTAAATCCACAAAGGGACTTTAGGCACACTCTTGTAATGCCCAACATTTAGGCACCTTGCCACCCAGTGGAATTCACAGCCCTGAGTTAGGTGCCCACGCTGCCTATATATTGCATAGGATGAGATAAGCATGAAAAAATAGGATTCACAGAAGCCAGCAAGCTGAATGGGGAACTGCTTAAACTAACCAATAGGAAATGCCAAGAAGAGATGGAGATCTAAGCTCCACCCCTCAAAGGGAACTTGGTGCCTTACTCTGCCCCATACTCTGTTCAGGATTGGCAACCATGAATGCTTCTGGAGTTAGGTGCCTAAACCAGATCAGCCCTTCCTCATGAAAATAATGCAGGAAAAGGTGCCAGTGCCCCCTACCGCCTTATATACAATAGCCCAGTTGTTAAGGCAGGATGAGGGAGATCCAGATTCAAATCCCCACTTGATTTGGAGCAGGGATTTGAACCCACTAGTGGTGCGGGGAAGGAAACGACACCTAGTTTGAGAAACTTACCAGAGCTTAGGTGCCAAGCAGCTTAGCAAAATCAGGATTTAGGCAGTTTTGTGTGTGCCCACTGACAGAAGTTTTGGCGCCAGGGTGGCTTTACCAGTGGAAACTTAAATTTCCACAGAATTAGCACCAGAGACTTTACCAGTGGAAAATTAAGTTCCCACAGCAACTGGGCAGAGGTTTTGAGGGACTAAATTTTGGACTTTGCCACCAAAGTAACAGTTAAGTGCCTAAGTCCCTTTGTGGATATAGCCCTAAAGCCTAAAAGAGACCACACCATCTTGATTTAAAAATTGTTGAAGTGGAGAAATGAAGGAAGAAAACAGAGTTATATTTGAGCCCCTGGAGTCAGTCCAGACCAGTACAGTATGTGGTTTAAAACAAATTTTTTTCAGTTTTGCTCTTATGTGCAAAGCTGCTACATCATTCCTCCTCTGGATCCCAAACTAGCTAGGAAAAAAAAAAGGCTAACAAAAAGTTTTAGAAGATGAAGTGAAACCAACCACCCAAAAAAACCCTGATCAGTTAGAAACTGCTGAAAGAAGCCGTCAGTCCCAGACAAGCTAGGTATCAGACCCCACCAGGAGTATTTTAATACAGGAATCAGACAGTTTGTAACATTGTGGTAATATGCAGGGGAAGGGTGTGGGGGAAAAAACGAGACCTTATTATGCTTTTCCTGAGACTGGTAATGTATCCTTCATCTGATCAGTATAAAGTATTTGTATAAATGAGACATTGGCAGCATTTGTAAATTGCTTGCAGTTGGCTTTTTGTGTTATATTCATGCCAACAAAGGGGCCCCCTTCCTTCCTCACTCACACACGTCCCCCAAGATGTTCTTCTTGGGAGGGAAAGAATGTTAGTTATTTTGTTCTCTTCTCTCCCATTACTGTACACGCTGTCACTGCTGCTCTTGGCCATCAAGGTGATCAGAACTGTGTGTCAAAAAAGATTGACATCTGGACAGAAAGACTTCAGCACATCATCCAGGTAGTTTATTGCAGCATATTCATCCCAAGATGCAGATAAGACAGGCAAAATTCTGAAGGGCTTTTGTCGAATAAAAGAGAATACATTGGGAAGGAAGAAAATGGATTATACTTTTTTCTTGTGAGACTGTTCTACTCCCATCTTTTCTCCTGTTCATATATGTAGGCAAAGTACATTGACAGTGTGTTAGAAATCATACAAATCACCTTTGGTCTTTGATGCCTACCAGCTGGCTCTTCTTTGTTGCTACAGGAAGGAATACATTAAGTTCTCAACATCACTACTACTGCTAGCTACATTTTTAGCGTCAAAACATAATATTTTGCAGTCTGACTAATACCAGTAACTTAATAGCTGCACTATCAAGGGATCTATTCAAAATCAACTACAAGTCTTCCCAGTATAATGCTGCTTGTGGCATCTTGAATGAAAAGTAACAAAAAATACTAGAAGAGGCAGAATGGTCCAATGGGCAGGGTATTAACTCAGACTCAGTAGACATGGGTTCTATTCTTGGTTCTGTCACTGACGTGCTGTGATTTTTGAGTCTTCATGTCAACTCTCTGGGCCAGTTTCCTTTCCCACCCTTGATCTGTCTTATCTATTTAGACTATAAGTTTTTCAAGGTAAAGATTGTCTCTCACTGTTTATATGTACAGTGCCTAGAATAATGGGCCCCAGTCTTGGTTGGAGTCCCTAGATGCAACTGTAATACAAAGAATTAATAATACTATCAATGAAAATATACAGTAGAACCCCATTTATCTGACCCTTCATTATCTGGCTCTCCATATAAACCGAACAACTAGCACACACATGTCCAAAAGTAGGCAATCACTCCTGTGGCTGCTAGATGGCTCTGCAACCTCGCACTTTCCCGCTCTCCAGATTATCCAAATTTTTGATTATCCGGGTTTGGTTGATGCACATTTTAACTTTCTACAGACGTAATCATATTCTTTGCTTCAAGGCATTTCAGGATCTTACTTTTACTGTATAATGTTTTCTGTAGAGATTTCTGGGCCCTAGTTCAGTCTGCTGTGCAGGTACCGCCTGCCCTTTTACTAGGCACCAGGGCAGAAATTACATATTAAAAGAAGCACTTTTGACAGTTTTGTTATTTCTTTTTTTCACTGTGCTTTTTACCTTGCTGTCAAAAAAAAAAAAGTGTCCGTAACTGTCCCCCCCCCCCCCCGCACAGATCTCTAGCCGTATTCTTGTTGTTTGAAACCAGATGGAAGAGATATATTAAAGTTGCTTTTAAAACCTACGATAGAGCAGTGTTGCCAGTGTAGCTGTTCTGCCAAAAACTGATTTGATCTAGAGATCTGTGACCAATTTCCACAAAATTCTTTTCTGGCAAGAGAGCCCAGCAGTGACATTTTTCTTTCAGTCTCCAACAATATGGAGAACCTTATCTTAGGAATAATTTAATATATGCCATCTTATTTTTGCAAACATTGATTTGAGATTAGCAATGTTAAGCACATTCCTCTTTCTTCCAAAAAATGGCAAAACAAAATCATACGAATGTAAAAAAATTTATAGTACAATAAATAAATTTGCTGCATTTGTGTTGTCTTCTTTCCGTCGCTACGTTGATTCCTACTTTTCAAAGTATTGTTATACAGTTTTTTACACATGGGTCCTTGTGACATTTTGGGGACCCCCAGCAGCAGGCCAGTATGACCAGGTTTTAGTAACCATGCTTTAACTGGATGGTCTTTGTGGCTATGCAGCTATTCGGACCCAAACAGCCTGCCAGTAAAGCCTGCCAGTAACCACAAGGCCTCACCGTGACTTGCCCAGCCTGGTACTCCTTTGCAGTCTTTGACCTTAGTGCCACGGGCTGGTTCAAGGATGTTTCGGCCCGAGGCGAAACTTTCACTCGCGCCCTCCCCTTGTCGCCCAAAGCTCCTGCCCGAGGAGCTCCCCCCATGGCAGCTTCCCCCCCTCTGGCCTGGTGGAGCCCCCCCCCACAGCAAGCTCCTTCCCCGCCCTGAGGTGTCCCCCCTGCAGCAGCGCCCCAACGCCGCACCCTGAGCACCCTCCTCACCCAGCTCACCCCGCCCGCCTGCCTCCCGAGTGCACGCTGTGCTGCTTCACTTCTCCCGCCCCCAGACTTGCGGGGCCAATCAGCTTAGGTCTGCAAGCCTGGGGACGGGAGAAGTGAAGCAGCCATGGCATGCTCAGGGAGGAGGCGGGGCATGGGTGAGCTGGGCGTGGGTGCGCTGCATTGCCGTCCCCCCACTTTACTTGCTGCAGGCGACCCTCCCTTGCACTCCCCTTACCCCAGCTCCCCCTCTGCCTAATGCCGGCAGGCGACTTGGGTGTGGCGAGCTCGGCCACCGCAGTCGCTGCCGAAGAAAATGCCGCCCCCCAAATGCCAGCACCCTAGGCGACTGCCTAGGTCACCTAAATGGTTGCACCAGTCCTGCTTAGTACCCTTCCAACCCCAAGTTCACCCCCAAATCATCCTACTTCAGGGATTGGTCCAGGGTTTTGCAAACAGGGGTCGCCGCTGCTCCAGGCCAATGGGAGCTGTTGGAAGCGGTGTGGGCCGAGGGAGTTACTGGCTGCCACTTCCACCAGCTCTCATTGGCCCGGAGCAGCGATCCGCGGCCAGTGGGATCCGCAATCGGCCGGACCTGTGGACGGGACAGGTAAACAAACCGGCCGGCCCACCAAGGGCTTTCCCTACACAAGCAGCGACCCCTGTCTGAGAAACTCTGGACTAGTCCGTCTGACTGGACCCTCACACAGAAAGCAAGAAGGTAAAACATTCCAACCTGTTACCTTTCTCAAAGTACACACTTCACTGAACTTATACAGCATTGATTATTTATAATGAAAGCAAAACAAGTGTATTAACACAAGAGCATGGATTACGTGATACCAAGTAAAACAGATAAAGGTAGAAATGGTTACAAGGAAATAAAAATGAAAACACATTTCTAAAAGTCTAAAACTTAATCTAGCAAAATGCAGTCTGTTCAAGATGGTTTCTCTCACCCCCAGTCTCCTTTCCAGCTGTGATGGGTCCTGGCCAGTAAAAGACATCAGATTGCTTGGTTTCGTTGTCTCCTAAGGTAAAGGATAAAGATGGAGTCTCTCTCTGTTCTTTATATCCCCAAAAGGATTGCCTTTGTCTTACAAGTCAGAGAGACCTCCTGGGGATTCAGTCTCCAGTGTCTCTCTGTGATACAGGAGCTGTGTTAGTTCTCTGTCTCTTGGGTTTAGGATCAGGATAACCATGGCTGGTTTAGGTCAATAGCTTTGATTTCGGCTAATATGTAAATTGAGTTAAACCCACATTGGTCTAGGACAGACCTGTTTATTACATTTCCCTCAGGTAGGCTGTCTTGTCTTAAACATGTTCTAGTAACATCACACAGAGGAAATTCATAATTTCACATATAATATTAACACAAGCATTTTACGATGACATTAATAGCTAGTATGGTATTGGCTTTTATATGATACCTTACACAATACCTTTTGGATAAATACCATGACAACACAGTGTTGTATGTAGTGAGTTGGTTTGGTCAGATGAGAGACATTTACTCCTATGCCAGTGGGCATTAGTGGCTCTTAGGGCACAGTCCTCCACCCAGTTCTTTGAAAATGTATCCATACTTTACATTTTCAATTTATTTTTCAAACATGGCAAGCTTGCCTAACATCAACCCAAAGCTGAACATTCACTGAGATTTCTTCTTATCCCACAGACAATTCCAGCTCCCTCACCCACTTTGCAGAATCTACACTTCCACAAGCATCTCCTGTCACTCTCACCCTTCCCTAAGAAGGAGCTGCTCCAGAAGGGGCTGCTCTTTGTGATCTGGAAACTGGTGGCTTGGTGCTAGCAGTATAAATCATTAAGAAACCAGCTATTGAAAAGAAAGAGACTTTTCACAGTCATGGGGAAGACTCTGAAAGTAGTTGAACACAAAATAAATGACCAAACTATGAATAAATGAGACACAAGTATTTTTCCCTTAAATGCTTTCAACATGATGTGGCCTGAGAAAAGGTTAGCAGTGCCAAATGCGCTATATACATTACAAGGGCAGGGACTGCTCAATTAGTCCAAGTACTGTATCTAAATGCCTCTTCTTCCACAAAAAATAAACTTGCCCCAAACTTCTCATACCTCCATGCCACTTTAGACAAGTACAGCCAAGCTCTCCAGCTTCCTGGGACTTTCCTGCCACATATGGCTGACCCATTGGCCTGATGTGTTGGTACAGTAACTCTTTCTCTAATTTACCTGCTGAATTGGTCCTGACATACACACATGCTACCCGCTCCCAAATGAATGCAATAAGGTAGGAGCTCAAAGAGACACAAATGTGTGGGTATCATTTATATACTGTATACTGGAAACTATTGGTTTGTACAAGTCGCTTTGAAGTGCCAAATATCTGAGTAAGGATTTAGGAATTTTTAATTAAGTTCATTATAGAAAATATGTTTGTGCTTAACTAGGTTAACTCCTTTGCCTTCTAAACAAACAGACTGTGTTCTCCCTACCAGCTGGAAAAGCTCAGATTTGGCAAAACAAAATAGGCAAAATGTCAAGGTAAATCCCAAAAGAAAAGCAGACAATATTTGTTTAAAATGATAAAAAGATTTACATATGGGGTCTGAAAAATCTTGGTCGTCAGAATTTCAATTGGCTTGTTTAAAAGACCAAAACAACAGATCAATTCAGTTTCTGTCTTGAAAGTCAACGAAATTACGTTGAACTTAAGCTTGGGGGTTTGTTTCTGTTTTTCTTCTGTATGTCTAAGTTATGGCTCCATCATCATAGTGTCAGAGAGCCTCACAATCTTTGAGAATGAATCCATTAGAAGATTGCTTAAAGCCACTTCAGCCTGTGCCTGTATTCCTGGGTGTACCAGATCTTACCCTGTGTCTTTATGGTCCTGAGGGGGTAGATCTCATTTTTTCTGTTTCCTTGGGCTTTGTCTTTTTAGCCCTGTCCATTCTACAGCCTTGTCACATAGTTTGTGACATGGTTGGCTCTGAACATAGTTTGTGTTCACACCCAGTATTCTATATACGTGGTTAATAACCATGGCAGCTAATAGTATTCTGCCCTGGCCTGCAGTCTAAACAGGCATGTGATTGTCTTCCTGTATCCAGTTTGTAACACTTGTTTTGCTGTGTGGCTTGGACTCTGTGACTGTGCCTGTAGAACTGGTTTTCCTTAGTCTGAGGCCTCTGCGTACTAGGAGATCCCAGAGCGCCTTGTCCCCACATACTGTTAGTGGCCCACTGTATTCATACCCTCTGGGTGCTATTAGAGAGCTGCCTGGATTTTCCCAGCATTTTTTAATAAACACATGGGTAAGTAGTTTAAGTGTGGATGTCGCATGGTTGTGTTATAAAAATTGCTGCTGTGAGTACACAACTCAATCGTGTTTTATATAATAGTCACAGGAGACCTGATGAACTGACTTGAAAATCATGGTTGTACTTATAATGTGGATGGGTCTTGAGGGTTTTGAGCAAACCTCCCACATGAGATTATCATTCTCCAAAAAAGTCCTGGACTGTCTTGAGTCAAGCTGCGATGAACTCCATTTCCTATGTGTCTTCTACTTTTCTCTTTTAAAGCTACGTTGAAACGTCAGTTTAAGATCCATTAAACTTCAGTCAGCTACATGTTTTTTCAGTCAGCTTGTGCTTATAAAAAGATATAAACAGTAACTATATCCATAACAATAATTAGCAGTTGTATGATATATTAGAAAATTTGCCCTAAGCATAATGGGAAAAATATTTACATGTACATATTTCCATCTAGTGCCATAACTTCTTATATTACATATGGAAATTGTGCTGGATATAGCTACTTCTAAAGACCACCAAAAAAGGGAGTGATTGTCTGTAAAGAGGGTTTATTATTCAGTGTAGTGTAGTTTATCTTATTTATACAAGATTTTAAATCACTCAAGATAAAAAGGCTGCATTAGTGCTGTAATATGTCAAGAAAGCTTGAAGTCCTGTAACAAAATCTCTGCATGTGACTAGGATAAGCTGCATGTGGCATGTTGTATTAAATTGTACTGAAAGAGTTTAACCTCTATTTGTACTTTAAAGGAAGGCAACCCAAAAAACAGTGACTGTATAAATATCTAATTCTAACAGAGTTCTCCCACACTCTGCACTTCACGAAGTGATACTTTTGTAGATTTTAATGATCTGACAGTGATATTCTTGTCATTTATCAGTTTTTCCTCCTCCTTCAGCCATCTGTATTAATGAAATATTTATACTGAGTATACTAAAAGCTTATAGGTGGAGGGGTGGGGTTCGTTATGTGGAACAACCACACAAATTCTGTTATGAAAATTATATTAACACTGTGTCCATGATTATGGGTTCTTGGGCTCAGAATGGGACCAGAGTTTGGCATGCAACGAAGTTGGGAGAATGAGTGCAACCAATACAATCAAGCCAAGAGCACTAGTTAAAAAATGTAGAATTGTTTTCTGAAAATGTGAATGCCCCAATAACCCATATGTGGGAAAACATGACTGACATATCATGCAATTTCTTTAAATGACAACTGAATGTGATCGTGACCATAATAGTGCAGCGGGTGCACAAGATTAGAATGAACTGTTCATGAAGAGTTTGTCCAGTGTAATAGGCACAGACATGGTTTCCATCAACATCATGAATATACCACATACTGTTTTTTTTAAAGAACACACACACTTTGGTTAGTCAACTGATGTAAAACTATCTATTTTTCCATGAATGCCAGTTTCCCCTTTTGCAGCTATTGCATATTTGGATGCATAGAGAAGTTGCCTACAAATAAATGCAAAATACCAGTGAAGAATGTTGAATTTTATTCCCTTCTCCTTCATTGTTTATCTTTTATTCTCCACAAATCTGATTCTGGTGCTAGCCATTCTTTTTACAGCAGGCATCCTTGCTGGGTGGTTAAACAATACAAGCAACTGAATCATGATTAACTGAAGCTTTTTGATTTCTTTCTTTTTCATTTTTGTATTTGATTCCATAACTTTTGGATCTTCGCTTATGTCAGTGTTCGTGCTTTTTCAGTTTCAGTCTAAAATTTGTTCTCTAATAGTTTGATTCTTTAACTGCAATATCCCGTAGTAGACTTCTGGATTGACTTTCTTAATTTGCAGATTTACCTTTAATTGATGGTATAAAATATTGTGCATTGGGTTATTAACCATTTGTCTTATTTTTCAATTTATTATCATTTGTTTGCTTTTTGCTTGTCTTTTTTGTGGCAGATTTCCATTTAATTTACCAGTGAAAACTCTGAAAGGAACTATAAGCTTCCCCCCGGTCGCCTTCTGAGTTTGGAAACTTCTGAAGTTAAAAAGGAGCTTATTTTGTACACTTGTATGTTTCTACAGAAGCTCTTATGAAACCCTCCTGGACAAATTTGTGATCACTTGGTCTTTGTTTCACAGAGTTCACTGAACAATTGATTTGCCAGTGCAGAAGAAATTTAATGTGAGGGCGGTTTTGCTCTATTAGACTTGACAGTGTTTGAACAAAGTTAATACTCTTGCCTAACTGGCTTTCCAGTTGATTTCTATACTCAATATTACTATGTAAAACAAAGTGGAACATTAAAAGTGGACTTGCATCATACCTGTAGAGATGTTTTTTTTCTTCGAGTGCTTGCTCATGTCCATTCTGTATTAGCTGTATGTGCTCTCCACATGCACCAGTGCCGGAAGTTTTCCTCTCAGCAGTATCTGTAGGGGAACGGCTCTGGGTGCCCTCTGGAGTGGCGCTTGCATGTCACTGTATAAGGGGCGCTGCCGGCTCCCCCCATCCTCAGTTCCTTCTTGCCGCCAGTGACGGTGCTAGAATGTCTGCTGCTTTGGCTTGTGTTGTTTCGTTCTCTGTTCTTGTGAACTTTGAAATCCTGTAAAATAGTTATACATAGTTAGTAGTTTCTTAGATACCCTTAGTAGTAGTTCCCGAACACTTTGTTAGTTTCGAACGGGACTCAGCCGGGGATGGGGCATGCCCCGATCCCCAGGCTTTAAGTCCTGCAATCCACATACCAGCTGCCTAAGGTGCTTAGGTGAAGGGCACATAAGTGAAAGTGCCATATCTGCAAGTCCTTCAAACCTAGGAAGAAGAGGGAGCACAATACCCATCTAAGAGCGCTCCTAATGGAGTCAGCACTCACTCTGGCACTGGAGCAGTGCAGTGTGCAGTGCTCCCTGGTGCCATCCACGAACTAGCACCAATCTCCCTCCCTAGCACTGGGGGCACTGATTGATGGACTCAAGGTGTACCTCTCCAGTAGACTGCCACAGATCCTGATGCATGTGCCACCCTGTAAGAACTTCGGAGAGAACTGTGGAGCAGACAGACAGCAAATTGCATGGCCTCAAGGACTCTCGCATGACTCTGAAGACCCTGGGTCTCTACATCCCAGCCCTGCCGCATAAGCGGTTCAAACCCCAGCAGCCACCGGGCCAGCGGAACCAACCTCATAAATGATCCAAGAGCTACAAGCACCACCCAAGCCACCCACCTCCACCTTCTGCCCAGATGGGCTCGACCAAGAATAAGTAGGGGGCCAAACATCATTTTGAGTGTGTGTCCGAGGGCGACCTACCAGCCTATTCCCCGGATCCATCTTTCTCAGCGTTCTCCAACCGCCTTTCCCTCTTCCTCCCTGCCAGGTTGGCTATCACCTTGAACCGATGGGTCCTCAGCACAGTGGAACAGGGTTATACCCTCCAGTTCCTTTCTACCCTCCCTTCCCACCCGCCTTCCCCATCCCTCTTCAAGGACCCCTCTCACAAGAGTCTCCTCATGCAGGAGGTAAAGGGGATGCTATATCTGGGTGCAGTCGAAGAAATTCCTCTTGAGTACAAGAACAAGGGGTTCTATTCCAGGTACTTTTTAATTCCAGGGTGTCACAGGACTGGGAATAGACTATTGTTGCAGGGGCCAGATCCTGAGCCTGGCATGGAGGACCATGTAAGTGCACGCTGCCATGTGACCCAGGAGCCAGACAGACCCTGACTGTAGTCAGAGGGAACACGGAGACTTACGTGATGAGGTTTGTCAATGTGTGGACCCTTTCCAGCAGCAGGAATGCCCTGGCGCAGGTTGAGCTCAGGGTGGGGGGAGCCGACGGCACCCCTTATACTGCATCATGCAGGCAACATTCCAGAGGGTGCCAAAGCCATTCCCTTATGGATACTGCTGAGGGAGAAACTTCCCTCTCTGGTTCATGTGGCGAGCACATACACCTAATATGTAATGGATGTGAGCAGCACATCTTGAAGAGCACCAGTTACAGAAAAGATAACTGTCTTTTTTTCAGATTAAAATCTAATAATTTTAATTTAGTAGGGTTTATGTTTTCTTCTATTGGGATACATCTGTAATAGTGCTTCAGTGTATTGACTAGTACTGTTCCATATTAAGATATTAGATTTTGGTGGGAGGGATAGCTCAATTGTTTGAGCATTGGCTTGCTAAACCCAGGATTGTGAGTTCAGTCTTTGAGGGGGCCATTTAGGGATCTGGGGCAAAATCAGTACTTGCTCCTGCTAGTGAAGGAAGGGGGCTGGGCTCAATGACCTTTTAAGGTCCCTTCTAGTTCTAGGAGATAGGATATCTTTATTTATTTATTTATTTACTTGTGTATTATGTTTTAGAGGCAAAAAAGCAGTGTGCATTTCATAGTGAGATTTGTTACTTGCTCATTATTCTACTGTTGTTTTTAGGAGAAATACCCATTTTCTCAAACCAGTTTTCTTCCCTTTTTATATTTATAGCAAAATATACCAGCTTTCAAATCACAGTCTTACTATATGCAAATTGCACACATCAGTCTGACATTTTAACCCAGCTCAGTTTTTACATATTTAAAATTTTTGCATGTGAGGCATTTAGAGAGTATTTGCAGACATTGTGCATTTGTTTGCATGCTTTTAAAATATACTGTATTTTTCAAATATGATGCAAAATTATCCTATGTCTTGAGCAAGGGATTGGTAGTCAGGATTCCTGGGTTCTTCTGCTTGCTCTCCCAGTGATTTGTGTGACACCTAAGGCAAGCCACTTAATCCTTCTGTACTTCACTTTTGCCACCTGTACTCTTAACACCTAGGTCACAAGGACATTGTGAGGCTTAATGTAATGCTGGTAAAGCACAGTTAATGTAATGCAGGTAAAGCATTTTGAATCATTATATAAAAGTGCTACATGAGTGCTGAGTATTTTTATTATCCAGTATTTTATTTGAGCAATTGTTTTTCTCATTTATTTTGTTACAGCTGGTCCAAAAAAACAAAAGAATGGAAGTTTCAAAAGACCAGGCAGACTTGGCTTCTTTTGCACATGTATGAGAAAGAGAAGGTTTGTATTAAGATTACTTTTTATTTGGTGAAATACTATCTTGGAGCAATTAGTTATAAATTAGTTAACCAAATGTTACTATGGTATCCCAACACATTTGTCATTTTTGATTTAATCTGGACAAGGAGTCAGTGTATACATTTGATTCTAAAATCAGCAATGTTTAATGTAGCCTTTCAGAACAATTGGCAATACATGTTTGCCAGTCTCTGCTTTAAATCGTTTGTAGTTAATGCAGCAAGACTTAGAAGAAAGGTCATAATAGACCATAGGTGGTTTGGAATGACCTTTCTCCTGTGTATACTAGATTGTTATAATTAATGTACAAAAGTGTTATTGCATTTTAAATACAAATGAATGATAAATTTAGGCCATATTTCAACTGTATTGGTTAATCTGAACTTCTGAATGTGGAACCCAGTACTAATATCATAGATACTCACATTTTAGGAGGCCGAAGCTATTGCAGATCCTTTCAGGCTCTGACTCAGATGTGAAACCACGTTAGCAGGCTGATAATATGGTTTCTCACTCAGTACAATGTACATGGGACCTTAGACTGATTATAAGAGACTTGACAGTGCATCTATGTTAAAAATCAATGGCTAGGCTTGCACCAGTGGTAGAATCCAGCAATTTAATAACTTTTGAAAACAAGAGATTTAATTTCCAGTTAGCCTCTGGTTATGGTGGCATTGAGGGACTGTTTCAGACTATTCCACTTTGTTGCATAATAGAACAAACCACCTTGCCAATCAGTCGTGGGTTGTTCATTTGTTCTTTTAGTTGACATAGAATCAATTTTTGCCCATTGTCTGGATGTGTCCATACAGTTAAAGATTTTTTGATAAGCTTATTTTATTCACAATTAAAATAGCTGTTGGCCTTTTTGATGCAGATTTCAAGCGAGCTACCAACTTAAAGTGTTACCTTGATGAGAAGAAAGATTAAAAAAAAATAGTAAAATCAGTGTTTTATTTAGGCAAAAATGTTCACAAAGCATTTGTACAATTTTACTGGCATAACTATATTTAGGAAGTGACAAAATAAAAGTTTAACTGCAGGTATGGGGAATAATTTACTTAGTATTTTAGATTTGTTTCTCCTTTAAAACCATCCTTAACATCCTACCAAACACAACATATTTTCTCTACAGCTGTCTAGGAGCTATTTCAGAGCCAAAATGATGTCCTTGCTTTTACACCTGTTTGTCTTTGGGTTTCTTTCTTTTCACATTGAAGATACTATTAACCAATTTATGTCAAATAGCATGTTTTCATTAGATTTGAGTATTAATACATAGCTTAATTCTGTATTTCTCAACACTGAAGTAGAAATGTTTCCTATTTTGGTATCCTCTTTAATCCATTGAGATTATTATGAGTTATTTATGCTAGCATATTTTAAACTGTCTATTACTGGTAAGGTCAGATTGAAAATGGTCTTTTAATAAGATGCTTCCACTGATTTCTATGAGTTTGAAAGAGGAACAACTCAAGTACGTAAAGTTAAGCACATACGTAAGTACTTCTCTGAATCAGGCCCTTAGTAAGGGTGACCACTTTGGTGAATATATTTTTCTACCTAAATTCTCCTCCCTCTTCTTTAGCCAACACAATCTACAGAGTTCAGTCATGAATAAAGTACACCGCTACCCCGATATAATGCAGTTGTGGGGAGCCAAAAATACCTACCGCGTTATAAGTGAAATGCTGTTATATTGGGTAGCGGTGGCAGGGCTGCAGCGGTGATTTAAAGAGCCCAGGGCTTCGGCTGCAGAGAGCCCCAGGCCCTTTAAATCGCTGGCAGAGCCCGCTGATGCAGCCCCTGGGTAACGGCGGCAGGGCTTCAGTGGTGATTTAAAGGGCCTGGGGCTCCCTGCAGCTGCCCATGGCCCTTTAAATCACCAGCGAGCCCTGCTGCCGCAGCTCCAGGGTAGCAGTGGGGATCCAGCAGTGACTTAAAGAGCTCCAGACTCCGGCAGCTGTGGGGATCTTGGACCCTTTAAAGCGCTGCCCGAACCCCGCTGCTGGAGCCCCTGGGTAGTGGCAGCAGGGCTCCAGCGATAATTTAAAGGCCCTGGGCTCCCCGCAGCAGCCGGAGTCCTGGACCCTTTAAAGCACTGCCAGAGCCCTGCTGCTACCACGCTGCTACATATGCGAACCCATGTTATATCAGGTTGCGTTATAGCAGGCTAGTGGTGTATAAAAGAAAGCACTTTTTCTGTTCCTTCCCAAGTTCCATCTTCAGCTTCTGGTGGTGCCCAGTTAATAACTGAAGGTCCTGCAGCAGGACAAATTGGGATTCAGAGAGGAAGATGTGCTTGCTTCTGTCTATAAAATCAGTTAGGGCTGACTCTGAAAAATCCAGATGGTGGGTGACTGGTGTCAGAGGTCTGGTTGAACACCCCCTCTTAGCAGCTCCCTGGACTCTTGTGAGGGGATCCAGCCTGCTGGATCCAGTGTATTTTAAGACTCTGGAGTCTCAACAGATACCAGGCATAGCCCCAGTCTTGGAGCTGCTGGGCACATTCTTGGAGTTGAGACCGTCTGTCCAGCAATCCAGCCTGAGAGCTGAGATCTCTGCAGTCAAATTGCCTTTCCCCTGTTACCAGGTCTGACTCCATGTGTAGTTTAAACCTGGTCTTTTCCAGAACTCCACTCAAAGGTGTGAGCCTTCTGGTTTACATTCTTTGCAGGGGCCCATGGCATGTGTACATGCTGAACACCTTCACAGCTATATAGTACTGTTGAACACTCAAGAGTTGATAATATTTGATTTGCTTCTAGATAGATATTTCCATTTAAAATGTTTAGCTCCTACATACCTAAATTGCACTGTTGGACTGTACATATTCAATTGATTTATTTCTTGTGACATCAACAGCCAGCTGGAATGTTGCCTCAGGCCTAATTCAGATTACATCAGGAAAATCATCATTAAAATAAATGGTTCTGCAAAAGTTATTCTCACTTATTAATAGTGATTATTTGAATTGTGTATAACAAACTCCCTGTCCTATGGAGCCATGGCATCATTTTGTTGAAGAGAAATAATTTTTCAACAAGAAGCTCTTAAATATTGTTTTGGTGACAATCTAAACTCCGAGGAAGATGTGATATTTGCCCTATTTATTGATTGATTTTTGCTGCCAAGCCCAGTTGGAGTGCTTATGCATTCCTGTGGAACTAACTGTGGACACCACAAGTCTACAAGCAGCAACCATTCTCCAGATAAGGCTAGAGCCAAGGAAACTGTTTGGAAGAGAGGAAATGAAACAAAAGCCAAGATAAATGGCAGTGGAAATGACAGACAAAACCATAAACCCATTAAGTTTGTCTACCGCTATTGCATATTCAGTGGAGGGAAAAATACAGAGAATACTCTCTGGTTAACATGGTTCTTATTTGGGATAAATTATATAGCAAGATTAAAGAAATATTTCAAAGGTTTTTGTTCGCCTTCCTTTGAGGCTGAAAACTAAATGCTTTATAGCCATAAGAACAAAGCAGCCACATGATTCTCTCCCTACATACAATTTCTAAGTTTAGCATAGACTACTAATTGCCCCTTTAAGCCCTATGCTTAAATTATATAGTGATAGATATAATTATACATGATGAGGTCTGACTGCACAAATAAAGTCTGGTAAAAAGAAGGGTAAATTATGTATGGATGTTTTGGCTAAAGTACAGAGTACACAGAGGCTGTTGAGTTCAAACATTCACTATAGAGAGAATTATTTGCATTAAAGGAATATTATCAACCTAAACCTCATATTTGTGTCTTATCTTTTTTGTCTGCTGTTGTTACAAATTTACTGTAATTGAAACAGATTAGAAAACAAGAAGATTTCATTTTTTCAGTATATTTACTTTATGCATTTGACAGCACTTTGTGTGTAGTTAGTTTCATCACTACGCCTCTGGTTAATTTCCTTTTCATGTGGGTAGGTTTTTAACAAGAGTGTTGTAGCTGAAGACTGATAGTTGGCTTCCCTACTGGATAAATTATAAGTCTGAATATAGACTTTGCTTTTGGTTTAGTGCTTTGTATTCTTCATTTACTGTGACATTGTTGGAGTCTGATTTCCTCAGTGTACTGCAAGCGATCAAACTTTCAGTCAGTGAAGTTACCGGGCTCAGTGATAGTGCAGAAATAACTTATAAAGTTCATTATCTGTTAAAATTCTTTCTTCTGTAAAATCGTATTTCTCAGGTAGAATAAAAGCATACAGTCCTCTGTTAAGTAAGGCCTTGATCCTTCAAACTCCTGTGCATGTGCTTCACTTTACACATATTGAGAAGTCCTCTGTAAAATTGAATGTGCATAAATGTTTGCAGAACGGATCATTTTAGCTTCTTCTGAATCACA
Source organism: Chelonoidis abingdonii (assembly GCF_003597395.2). Classification (NCBI taxonomy): domain Eukaryota; kingdom Metazoa; phylum Chordata; order Testudines; family Testudinidae; genus Chelonoidis; species Chelonoidis abingdonii. The sequence continues at coordinate 12,618,202 of NC_133777.1, forward strand.
AGGAAAATATTTTATTAGTAACAGAGATTGCTGTCGTAGAAATTGTATATACATTTAAGAAATGCTTCATAGAAAATCACGTTATGTGATGTTCTTGAAAATACATTACTTTATGGTTAAAAATGTGGAATAAACCAATGTCTAAAATATCTTTATTGGATTATCAGTAATGTAAATACAACTTATTGATTATAACAGCATTATATCCTAGCTGATGAAGCTAAAATGTAACCTATTACTAACTAACTAATGAGAAGGCAATAGAGAAGAGAAAAAACAGATGGGGTGCTTGGAGACGGTGATGCTGTTTCCATTAGGCATGTTTTAGTTAAATGATTCTATCAGAATCTGATTCACTGTGATCTAAAAATGGTTTCCAAATGTCTGAATTTATCTGTTGTTTTTCAAAGTAAATGTTAGCCCCTCGTATGATGGTTCTGTCAACGTCACAATCTATTGTTTGACAGTGAGTGGTATCTCTTCCCAGCAGCTCAGATAATTTTGGGCGTTGAGGGTGGAAAGTTGCTATTATTAGGCGTATTCTGAGCTGTTTGGCCAAGTGCTTTCCTCAGATACGTACGTACAACTCTCACTGAATTCAGTAGAACTTGCACAGATATATCCAAGGGTAGTATTTGGGCCACTGTTTTCTCCTTCAACAGCTTGTATAGGGTTGAGATGTTGGTCAGTAAGTGGAGGGATGTACTAACAGGTATTTCAGCTTTTGTTGTGATTGCATTTTGCTTTGAATTTTATCCTGAAATCTAAGCAAAGAGCAAATATGTAATGATTGTCTTCCACAATGATTAGCACAATGCCAATAAATATCTCCATTTGAGTTGAGAATTGCTTGCATCTAATAACCATGTGTTCCTGATAGTTGTCTTACTCAGCCTGGTATATATTCAGCCTGGTGCCATCACATGACTTTAATTGTCAGCTGAGATTTTCTCCCATCACGTAACTTACATTGTCAATTATCTCTCTTCTTAAAGGTTCCAGATGAATATTTCTCTATTTTATTGGACTATCTGGAGGGGCTTAAAGGCAGTGCGCGAGATGTAACTATACAGAAAGCTGAAGCTCTTATGAAAGAGTGTGACAATTCAGATACAGAAGATCCAGACCTGTTGGAGAAGTGTGAGCGCATACGAAAAGTTTTACAGCTATTATCATGAAAATGTATAAACTTTGTCATTAGATTTCTAGATTCATCTGTCTCTACCATTGTATGGAGAGCAGGTGAAATGCAACAAATAACTTCTAAAAAAAAAATATGTAAATACATGTTTTTTTCATTAAGAATTGTAATTATGATAAGATTTCATGTTTCAATTGTTCATTGTACAATATTTTAAAATCAATCATTAAACAGTTTATAAGGAGATTGTAATCAAAACGAACCATAGTGTTTGCCCATTATTAAACATTCTATTTTGGCTCCATCAAGTAATTTTTGCATGTCTTGGAAATGAGTGGAAACATCCATCTCACTTTTAGTTCTTCATCCATCTCACTTTTAGCTATTAACTGAAGAGAGGAGCTTTGTGTCTCTTAATAAAAGCAAAAACAATCTAACCAACAGAAAGCCTGGAGGTTCTTTCACAAAGGGTAGTTTTAAAAGTGAATGTAAAGCACAGTGCTTTGTCAGCCAGCTATAATCTATCACTTTCAGCTTTAGCAGCATGTCATTTGGATTTGGGAAAGATCATTTTCAGTCTGTCGAACATGGGTTTATAACACATTTACTTATTAGCAATTTAAGCAAAGATCTGGAGATTGTCAGCTTTGTTAGTTTTCCTCTTGATATTTAAAGTTTTGTGGGTGTTTTATGACAATAGCTAGGTATTCGGAAAATGTAGAGACGTGAATAGTCCAAATCAGATGTCCATTGTGAAATCACCCAATCATACCTTTAGTAAGATGCTATCCATAACAGGAAATGCTGTGTTATAACATTTTGTGTTCAGCCTGACAAATTACATCTTCATCTTTCACTTGTAATTGTTTTCCAGTTGAGTTAATCTGTATTCAGTTGCTTCAACTAGGGAACGTTTGTATCCTAGGAGAATGCTGAAGACCAGATTTTTATGCAAAAAACAAGGACATTAATTACTCCAAAGTTTGAGATCTTCCTTTAATAACAATACTAATTGAGTACTTGTTCCTAACCAGCACTCATGACCTGATTCTCAAAAGGTTTTGTAATTACAGCATTTGGCTGGATTTTGACAACCTACACATACATGAATTGCTGTAGCTTTTGAAATATACAGCCAGTTATAAAAACAGCTTATACATAGTGACCTCTTTAAGACAATTATATTGGGAGCCAAAAATTTTGAGTGATCTAACATGTGTTGTTCTTATATGGTAACTATTATGGAATTTAACATAATGGGTGAGCCAAGGTATAAGAAAGAGAGAACAAAACAACAGAGTGCCTGTTAATCCCCAGAGCAGAAACAGTAAGGACACACATGTTGCTTATGGACATTTTCTTTCTTACCAGTTGTGCTACCTAGCTCCCTTCTCATTCTCTCTAATTTTTCCCCTTCTTGCCATATCTTCATATCTATTGTTTTCCTTCATTTCCTCCTTTTTTGCATTTGCCCCACTCACTTCTCATTTGTATCCTTTTTCCATTTTTTTTTACTGCAAGCATAGGCGGCGGCAGATTAAAATTGAAATCAAACCAAACCTGAAGAGCTCCATGCTTTCCCCCAAGATGAAGTTCAGTTGGAAGATAAAATGGGAAGCTCAAGAAGATATCCTCATCTCATAAACACTGGTTTTGCTTCTTCAGATGTGCACTCTGATGTCCGCTGGTCTCAGTATAGTTTACCATCCAAGATTATGCGAAGGCGGTAATATCACACCTCTTATATTTAGAGTAGCGTTCAGAATATGAAATAATCTGTGTTTTCTGTGCTAATGTGAAAAGGAGCAGTTCCATTTGCATGACTAGACTGTTGGCAAACTACCTTGAATGTATCTGAATTTAGAACATAGGTTCTCCCTTTTTCCACTTAATTCACGTGACCCTAACATAGTCATAAGATTTCCTCCTGCCCCCAATAAGGATGGAAGGTCCCTTGTTTCCACTTGTTTCTTAAGAGGCCTTTCACCTTTGGATTGATGTAATTTGAAGGAATCTTGAACAGGGCCTGTCTGTAGATGACTGGATGCATGGCAAATTAGGTAGATGAAAGCATAGAGGCCACATGGCATGAAAGAAGGGCATGGAGACAGGTACACAAAGTCCTGCTATACCATATCCCAAATCACCAATCAGTGTTTAGGTGGCCTGTCTCATCTACTTTCTGCAGGAGGGTAAAGATGGGTGGAAGCCATTTAATTATACTAATAGTCCTACATGTATTTTAGAGCACAGTTGTCAATCAACTTGTTGTTCTACTTAATCTAATTCTATCACTGACCTATCTCAGAGAACGCCATTGTACCCATGTGCTGCCAGCTGGTCTGAGCTGATGTATGAGCACTGTTGGCTGTCTGGAAGACGAGGAGGTCCAGAGCCAACTGAATTGAGTTATTCACAGTAAATAACTGAGATGAAAAGCAACTGGATGAGATGGGGTTCAGAACAGCAAGTGGTGACACAAGGAACTAACGATCCTATATAATAAGGGCTGAGTCAATAATGGTAGGGTTGGTTCAGGGCAGAAAATATGCCCCTTTTATGATGGGGTTGACTGAATTCTAAAGACTTGCCCATTCATGCATCCAGTACCAAGGTACCATATAGTTCAGCAGAGAAGGGTGAGAAAGAACCAGAGATGAGGGGTCTTCTGTACCAGGCATGTCTTTTGTTGTTGTTGTTGTTAGATTAATCAGTGTGGCTAGTTCTGAAGGGAGAGTGGGAGAAAGTGTTTTCTGGGTTTCTCTCAAAGCCAATGGTGATGGTTTTTTCTAGAGAAGTGATATAGTCTCATATAAGAGCAGAAATACCCATCTCCACCAAATCCCATTCCTTCCCTTTCCCCTCTTTTACACGGGCATCTTCTAAGCCATTCCCCAATACTAAGAATTATTAGGTAGAAGGAACCTAAAACTTCATGTATTGTATTGCTACTGTATATTTATTAGCTTAAAGTTACCAGGCCTCTTAATTCCTCAGTGTTCTAAGTTCCATTTTCTGTCCAACACTAATTTAAACAGGAAAGGGCAAATTGTTGTCTTAGATTCTCTTAATAATACTTTGCACTTCTACAGACCCTTTCACTGGAGAATCTCACATTGATTTACGAACATGTCTTTCAGAACACTTGTAGGAAAGTAGGTCTATGTTGTTAGTCCCATTTTACAGATGAGAAGTCTTAGGCACAGAAGCACAGGAAGTTAGGTGCCTTAATACCTTTGAGGATCTAAGCCAGAGAGCTTGACCCAAGATCCCAAGGAAAGTTAATGGTGGTTCTGGCAATAGAACCCAGGGCTTCTGACTTGCCACCCTGTGCACTAGCCACTAAGCCATACTCCAGCTTCTTACGCAGTTGACTATTTTAAATGTTTGTTTGTTTAATACAGATAACAAGGCCTCCACTTCGATATTTTAAGTTCTAAAGTCTATACCGGGGTAGACAATCTATGGCACATGTGCTGAAGGCAGCACAGAAGCTGATTTTCAGTGACGCTCACAATGCCCAGGTCCTGGTCACCGGTCTGGGAGGCTCTGCATTTTAATTTAAGTTTAAATGAAGCTGCTTAAACATTTTGAAACCTTATTTACTTTACATACAACAATAGTTTAGATATATATGATAGACTTATAGAAAGAGACCTTCTAAAAACGTTACAATGTATGACTGGCACGCAAAACCTTAAATTAGAGTGAATAAATGAAGACTCGGCACACCACTTCTGACAGGTTGCCGACCTCTGGTCTATACTTTCATTAAAATCTTGTAAGCAGTCTAGCCTATGCAAGGAATTCGGGTTTGTCACTTGTTCAGCTTTTTTGTCTCTATGATCATTTTAAAATGTTCAGTATTTTATAGCACTTGTAGCTTAGATACTCAGCAAATGTGTTAATGTGAATTGACAAAATCACGTGTCTGCCTCTCTTTTAATCAGCCAATTGTATTGTTAATAAAAATCAACTCCAAGACTAGAAGTAATAGTTTGTACTGACTGACAAATTACATTTTCTTCTGCTTACTCTAATTGCCTTTCGACTGAGTTAATCTGCATTGTGTGGCTCTGACTAGGAGAATTTGTACACTAGGAAAATGCTGAAGTCAGGACTTCTCATGCAAAATATAAAAACATTAATTACTCAAAATTGCTTAAAGCTGGAGATGTGCCTCTAATGACGATACTAATTACTAAAAATTTGACGCTGTAGAAGAGTTCTGTTTAATTTGGATGATCTCCACTGTGTGTTGTGCATCTTCTTGGTTATCTAGTGTGTGCCTTCACTTTTAATTTGTTACCATGGTTCTAAAATTACTAGGGAAATGGATTCTCCATCCTCGTTTAGGAAGCAGAAATTGTAGATATAGAATGTGTAGTTCATTTTTCACCCCATGCAGGATGACTCTGTTTTATTGGTTAATTTTAAAGAAGAGTGGACCTAGTCTGATCTCACACCTTCTAGTTACTTAGAAATTCTTCTTCCTCCCACGCACTACATGGAACAGAGCAGAGCAACAGCCATTAAAAAAGAGCTATCCAGTGTCAAACTTACGCATTTTTGGAGAACACCATGAAAGATATGAGTGCAGCTTAACCTACAGTGTTAAATGTACAGAATAAACCATCAGATAGTATATTCAGTCTATAAATAATTTACACACAAATAACTACAGGAAAGGAACCTGTGCAGTCATTAATTGCATGATCACATACTATTTTTTTTCCACTGAGTAAAACAGATCTCAAACATTTTTAATTGGTGAAGCTCTGCATTTTCCACTTTCAAGAAGTCCATATCTTTTCCTGTTTCCAAAAATTAGATCTACATCATTATGCTGAAGCCATGAGAGTGACTGGGTGGGGGTCAATTCTGCACCATTGAAATCAATGGGAACTTTGCTATTGATTTCACTGGGCCCAGGATAAAGTCAGAGATGTCATTTGATTAAATGTTTAATTTTTTAAAAAAGCTTTCCAAAGTTCAGGATTTTGTTATTAATCTATAATCCAAATACTGAACTAGTGTTAATGAAACTAAACCAGGTTTTATCAGCATAAAACTTTCCTGTGGTTTAATCAGTTTTAGCCATGAGAGGTTTCATTTATGCCTTCCATCCTGTGCAGTAATTACAGTTATGGAGAAGTTATTTATATCCCAGCAAATAAGGATCTTAATTGTTTGTTGTGATTCTAGTCATTCTAGGACACAACTTAATGTGCTTTTCCTTTTGTAAAGCAAGTTGGTTGTAGCAGTGATTTATAATTAGATTCTTCACAAGAATTTACATGGTAAAACTTCATCTATTCAGAAATTAGATTTTCTTCTTCAAGTGCTTGCTTATATCGATTCCAATTAGGTGAGTGCGCACCGCATGCACGATTGTCAGAGAATTTTTACCCTAGCAACACCCAGTGGGTCGGCTGTGGAGCCCCCTGGAGTGGTGCCTTCATGGCACTGGATATATACCCCTCTGACCCAGCGCCCCCTCAGTTCCTTCTTACCTCCCATGATGGTCATTGGAACTGTGGAGCTGTCCTCCACTCTCCCTAGCTTTTACTTCCCAGTTTGGATAATTGTTCTAGTTTTTATAGTTACATAGTAGTCTCGATAGTTGTAGAATTAGTTTGTAAATAAAGTTAGCAGGTTGGAAGGGGTTCCTTCCCCTTGCTCCCTGCATGCCGCCTGGCCTCATGCCCAAGACTTGAGGGTTTAAGCCGTGCTCAGCCTGTTCAAAGCCTATGCCAATGGGAGACCCCCACAACTCTTGTTTAAAGTGCCTCGGGGAGTTTCACCAGGCCGAAAAGTGGAAGATCTGTAGAGCTTTCAGGCCCTGAACCAAAAAGGAGTGAGACTTTAGACTCAAGCAGCTCCTTATGGAGGCGGCCCTCAGCCCGATCCTCCTTCAGCACACCAATTTCCAGCACCGAGTGCCTCTGTGCACAGTGCTCCAGTGGCAACCTCAAGTACTGCACCGCAGGAAGACTCGGATAGAGACCCACGGCACCGGTCCTCGCCGGCACCACGTCCAGCGCAAGCACCTCGGTGCCATTCCCTGTCCCTGAGGCACAAGAGACCTCACAAGCTGGACGGGGCTGTCTCTCAACAACAGGCGCTGGCACCCCCTTTGCCAACCTTGGACTCGCATCCGGCACCAGAGCAACTGAAGGTACAGGTGCCGATATCGGCACCGTTGACTCTGGCACTGAGGGAAGAGCCAGAACCGGCTCAGGCTCAGGCACCACATCCCACCCGTGCAGTACAGTCAAGGGGCAAGCCAGCCCTAATATGTCCACCATCTCCAAGCAGGAACACTCGGCACCGCTTCTGATATTGGAGCAGGTCCCGGTGCCACTTGCAGTCCCAGCACCTTTCTCTATCATGGCACCGGCTGTACTTGTGGCCCAGATCTTACTCCTGGCACTGTTCTGCCTTGCAGTACCGCTCTAGACCTCGGTACCATTTGAACTCCCGACACCGATCCTGGCACTGGTCAGGGCGCCAATCCTATTCAAGAAGCCGCTCCCGGCGCCGCTCCCGCTGGCAGTGTTCATTGCGATCCAGGTCTGGATCCTGGTACCAGCATGACCATCAGCACCATTCTCGATTCCAGTACCACTCCCCGGCACCACGCCGGCACCTCTCTCCTGTGGCCCGGCACCGCTTGGCACCATTCCCAGCAAAGTCGGCGCAGGCAAGCCCCGCACCACCCTGGCCCTCGCGCTCCGCCTCACGTTTTTCACAGTCAGACAGCACATCACACTTGGCCTATCCCGCACCGGGCCAGACAGAGGATAACCTGGGTCAATGGCAGGACGAAGCCCAAGACCCTAGCCAGGAACCTGCACAATGGTCCTTCTGGGCCCCGTGGGAGTACCACGAAGCCCAAGGGGTTCCATCCGGAGTCTCCTGCTCAGCCCATTCAGAGCCCTGAGTACCGGAGGTCACCATCAGTCATCCCCCTCCAGGGGCTATGGAGGCATCTGCACCCACCCCAATGCAGGCCCCACACCCGGCACAGTGGATCCTAAGCATCAGGACCCCTCACAACTGGACCTGCCACAGGATCCATTAGCCCCTGTAGCATCTTCCTCATCTTCTCCAGATGAGCCGGTGGCGGAAACAACAATCTCAGGTCCCCCTCCGATAGACCTACGTGCTCACCACGGCCTTCTACGTAAGATGGCACATAATATGGACCTCCAAGAGGAGGAGATAGTGAAGTGGGAGGACACGGTGGTGGACATCCTTTCAGCTGATGCCCAATCCCAGGTAGCATTGCCAATCATCCGCACCATCCAGGTCAACGCCAAGACAATATGGCAGACCCCTGCCTCTATTCCACCTATGGCCAGAGGAGTAGAGAGAAAATACTTTGTTTCCTCTAAGGAGTATGACTACCTGTATGCTAACCCTCAGACGTGTTCACTGGTGGTGTCCTCAGTGAATGCAAGGGAATGGCATAGTCAACAGGCTGCAGCGCCCAAATCTAAAGATGCCAAGCACCTCGATTTGTTTGGACGCAAAATTTACGCAGCAGGGGGCCTTCAGCAAACCAGCAAGCGCTTTTGAGCCGTTATGATTATAACTCGTGCAACTCCATGGGTAAATTTAAGGAGCTGATTCCACGAGAGACCAGGGATGAGTTTGGGGCTTTAGTGGAAGAGGGCAAAAAGGTGGCTAGGACCTCCTTACAGGCCTCCCTTGATGTAGCTGATTCTGTGGCTAGGACCCTGGCGTCGGGCATCACTATGCGATGCATCTCCTGGCTTCAGGTATCTGGCTTACCGCCAGAGCTGCAACAAACCCTGCAGGATCTAGCATTTGATGGGCAGGGCCTATTCTCAGATAAAATGGACTCTAGATTACAGAGCCTAAAAGACTCCAGAACCATCATGCACTCCCTGGGGATGCATGTCCCGGGTACCTGGCGCAAGCCCTTTAACCACAGCCTCCTTTGAGCCGATGGCCACCTGTGTGCTCCTTTATCTATCTTTGAAGACAGCCTTCCTTATAGCCATCACTTCAGCAAGACACGTATCTGAAATCAGAGTCCTCACGTCTGAACCACCGTATACAGTTTTCCACAAAGACAAGGTGCAGCTTCACCCCTACCCTGCCTTCCTTCCCAAAGTGGTATCTACCTTTCATGTCAACCAGGACATTTTCCTCCCAGTCTTTTATCCAAGGCCCCATGCAACCCGGCAGGAGCAACACATGCATTCCCTCAACGTTTGTAGGGCCCTCGTCTTTTATGTCAAGCATACAAAGCCGTTTAGGAAAACAACCTAGCTTTTCATTGCAGTGGCCGAACGGATGAAAGGCCTACCGGTCTCCTCACAGCGCATCTCCTCATGGATCACCTCTTGTATCCGTGCTTGTTACAACTTGGCTGGTGTCCTGACTCCGCATCTCACAGCTCGCTCCACGCGGGCCCAAGCCTCGTCGGCCACTTTCCAGGAGATCTGTAGAGCTGCTGTTTGGTCATCTGTACATAACTTTGCAGCTCACTACACGTTAGTTCAGCAGTCTAGAGACGATGACTCAGCGGTTCTGCACTCAGCGATGTCTCACTCCAACCCCACCGCCTAGGTAAGGCTTGGGAGTCACCTAATTGGAATCGATATGAGCAAGCACTTAAATAAATGGTATTCTATTATTGTTTAACTGCGCGATTAATTTTTTAATTGCTTGACAGCCCTAAATATAAGACGATTACTCTACCTATGTAACTTTGTTCTTTGAGATGTGTTGCTCATGTCCATTCCAAACCCGCCCTCCTTCCCCATTGTCGGAGTAGCCGGCAAGACAAAGAACTGAGGGGCACTGGGTCGGGAGGTTATATATCGCACCAATGAAGGCGCTACTCCACGAGATCAACAGCCAACCCACCGGGTGTTTGCTAGGGTAAAATTCTCTGATGATTAACGTGTACGCGCGGGACACACCTAATGGAAAGATAAATAGCAACACATCTTACAAATTGAATTGTACAGAAAATAACTGCGTTCAAAATAAAATATGTAAAACTTCAAGCCTACAAGTCCACTATCTATTTCATGTTCAGCCAATCGCTCAGACAAACTAGTTTTATATTTGCAGGAGATAATGCTGCCCAATTCTTTGTCACAATGTACTGAAAGTGAGAACAGGCGTTTGCATGGCACTGTTGTAGCCGCATTGCAAGATATTTACACGCCAGATGCGCTAAAGATTCATAGGTCCCTTCATGCTTCAACCACCATTCAGCCTCCATTCAGTCAACACTATACTTGGCAAACTTTCATTTAGCGCAACTGCCTTCAAGCTCAAAAGCTAAGAGAAACCATTGGTTCAATTTGTCTCATACTGAACGCGACTTCTAGGAATTGAACCCCACCTCCAGGACCTTGTTCAGTTCAGTATGTTTTGTTGCATACATGTTACCTAGCAGAAAACGAGTTTAATCAATAAATATAATTAGGGCTGTCGATTAATCGCAGTTAACTCATACGATCACCCAAAAAAATTAGTCACGATTAATCGCAGTTTTAATTGCAGCCATTAATAGAATACAATTGAAATTTATAATATTTAGATTTTTTCTACATTTTCAAATATTTGATTTCAGTTACACAACAGAATACAACGTGTACACTGCTCGCTTTTATATTTTTCTGATTACAATTGGAGGACCCCTAGTATGGAAAGAGAAAAGTGATGCAGTTGCTTGTCGCTCCTGTGGCCTCCATTCCACATCCTCTGCTAGGACTTCCTCCAATTTGCTATGTCTTGTATCTTCCCTTTCTCCTTCAGTCCCTTCCTAAACACTCTCTGCTTCCAGTTAGCCTTCCAGTACTGATGTGTGCCCTCCTGCTCACGTGCCAGCACTTGCTATTCAAACTATTCAGTTACATACAAAAACCTCATGAGAAGAAAGTTGGGTTGTAATACAAAGCACCTCAAAGTTAGGAAATACCGTAGGCAATTAACTTTAATTCTGCCCCTTGTGCACTAGTCGGGGCAGCTAATGAAGCAGCGTTCCTCTGTTTAAAAAAAAACAAACAGTATACATGGAATGAAAGACTTTAAAAATGTACACACACAAAAGGTAGAATAAAGGTGCATGGGCAACAATAATATGCATATCCTAATTTCCAAATTGCTTCACTTCCAATCTCTGGAAATTCTCGTAACTATAGTTTTGTGATTTCCTAGTTTTTGTGGGAGGTTAAATGACTTTTTAAAATTAGTACAAAACATAAGGGGTTGAACTCCTGCATTTGCACACATTCTCCGCCGTTGAGCCTAACCTAGTGGCTGTAGCAGGAGAAGGCTGTATCCAGAGTGGAAATGGCCCACTGGTCCCATTTACTGTGCCTAGAGATGGTCAACAGCCTGATCCGCAACTTCTCTCTCTGTCCCCCTCTACTCCCAAGGAAATGGGGGGCACCTATTCCAGGCAGTGTCCCAGAGGAAGGGTCATGGGGCACTGGGACCATGTGACAGTCCAGAGATTTTATCAGGGAATTTGCCCCGCTACAAGCTGCCTGGGACCTCTGTACTGTCCCAATGCGGGAGCGGTGCTGCTCCTGCTCTGTGGGAGCATGGCCCCCCTCTTTAAAATGTCACGTTCCATTACTTTGGCATGCTTGCCAACTTTCTTCCGAAGCATGCAAGCAAGAAAGGGAAATTAGTGATTTAATTGATATACAGCGCGATCTGAAAGGAATTTAATGGAACAAAGAAAAGGCACTTTCCTAGCCAAATAATTTCTTTCTGCTAAATTTCAAAAGCCCGCTGCAAACAATAGTGAGGGTAGCGCTTCTCAATAACATCTTTTATAATGGAAAATGTGAAGCAACCTACACTGGGGGAGATTCCCCCATAATTACACATTCATTTTTTTTAATAGCTAATGAAGATGTATGTTAACTAAAACATCACATGATCTTTCACTGTTGTAATGCTCATCTTCATATACACCAATTTTTCAACCCTGTCTGTGTCCATCCTTTGGCTGTGCTATGTCTAAATTAAATTGTAACTTCCGAAGGCAGGATCCTGGCTATGTTTGACGGCAAGGTCCATTGACCTGTGGAACTGTTGAAATAACACTGCAGTTGTACTGGCTGGAACCAAAGCATGACTTTGAAACTGATTTGCTACTATTCTAGTGGAGCTATAAAGGATGCTTTGGTAGCATCCTTGAATTAGCCATACCTCCCTAAGCTCCATGAAATTGCAACAAAGATGTACGCGAACAGTATTGCTCACTAAGGCTGTGTGAACCATGGAGATCAATCTACAGGGAATTCTGAGTCACAACAGCAAAGCAACACCACCCCTGCACCTTTAGCAGCATCAGGCATATCTCTGCTATATAGTGCCCCATTTAACAGGCTTGGGCTGCTGCTAGTCACAACCAGTTGTTTTAAACTATTTCTGTCCTCAGGCTGAAAGTGCTAGGATGAAGCTGACTGTCACTGTGAGTCAAAATAAACCTATTGGGCGTGCATGATGGAAATGCAAACAACCTCTTCCTTGTCTTCACAAAGAAGGATGCCTGCCAAAAGAGTAGGTCTTGCAAAATGCTGGAAGTTGCCCACTGTACCCCTATTTAATTGTGCCTTTGTCCTAGTTAAAAATGGCCCACTCAACCTGTGAGTGGGCACCGTAAACATGCCAGCACACATAGACATGGTGCCAGAGCCAAGAAACCACGTGTGGGCATGAAACATGCCTGAGTGTAGAAATGATGTAAGGAAGTAAACCTCCTGAAGCTGTGGCTAGTTAAGGCAGCAGAGCCACCTGTCATGACCTGGCTCCCATAACATCTAAATATTAAAAAAAAAAAAAAAAACCGTATCCATGTACATGAGGAAGTTTTTTCCTGTTGAATTGTACTCTGTGGTGTACAGAGGGGAACAAACTTGTTACTTCTTTGAAATGTGTTTGAAGTTCTCTCTTAGGGTCTAAACAACTGAAAAATGGTTCCTTTTTATAGGGTCTTGCATACAACTATTGTGAAGAGGTGGAATACACGTAAAAAACTTTAATTCATGTCTAAGTATGCTCAGTGGTAGCACAAAGCCGACTCATCTCCTTGAGGACATCTCAGTCCAAAGGAGGAGAATGCAGAGGTGTTTACTTTTTATGACATTAACCAAACTATAATAATAGTATTTAGCACTTGGAATGGACATGTTCAAAGTGCTTTGCAAATATCTCCTTTCATCTCTGAGTAAATCTGATCTATCATCCAGATACTCTTCTACAACTGGAAGCAGAATCTGTCGAAGGTCATATATGGATCTCATCCCCGCAGTACTTGAGCACCGGGCAAGATTGAATATATTTACCCCAGCTATCCACCTGTGAGATAGGGAAGTGCTACTATCTGAGGCACAGAGAAGCTACGTCACTTCTCCAAAATCACAGAGGAAATCTGTGATGGGAGAGTGGGGTTCAATTCCCTGCTCCCAGTGTCCTAGGCTACAATCCTAACCATTGGACCATCTTTCTTCTTTGGAGTAGAACTTGGAGTAACTTAACTGAAGTCATCAGCTTTGCTCTGGATTTAAATTGGTTCAAACTGGAGTGAAACTCCAGTTTCACTCTGCTCTGTGGGAGCGTAATTCCTGCACCTCACAGAACCAGTCATGCCTGTGGACGGTGCACCACTACCAGAAGTGGAGCTGCCAGCACAGGGGAGATAAGCTGCCTGCCCAATGCTCATGTGAAGAGCCAGCACAAGGGTTAGGGGATGACTTGTGAATGGAGAAAGAGAGCTGGTACTGGCAGGAGGGGAATAACTCTGGTACTGGAAAAAGGGGAGAGTACACTGGGGTGAAATCTGTCTGCTTTCAAATTTGTCTTGCTCTGGATGGGTGAAAAGGTAAGCAATTAAAAAATGTGGAGAGGGGAAATTTTGAAGTTTTGCTTTGAGACTCTTCCCCTCACCATACTCTGGTTTTTATCACAAAGCACCTGGATGCTATCAACTCCTAATCTGCAGTCCTCATTCAAACAAAACTCTCTGGATGTCTGTAGGAGTTTTGCCTGAGTGAATGCCTTTGACTTGGATCATAGAACTCAGCTTGTGGTCCGTTGTCTAATGGTGAAGCCTATTGCATAAATGCAACCAAATATTAACTGCCCCTAATAAACTCCTCTTTGTAGCTTTCATTGCCTGTTACAAACAGGAACTTTGTTTTTTTCTTGGGTCTAAAAGAAGAAAAACTCCTACATGTTTTAATTTAAAGACTTGCTTATTTTTTCCCCACAATGCACTTTTTGTACCGAAACGATGGAAAACCTTCAATAAACAGATGATTGCATTACAAATGTTACACTGTGAATTACCCTGTGTTCTTGCTTTGCTTCCTGAAGAAGTTCCTGAGCAAATTATAGTTAAGCCTAATTAATATGTGGAAAAGTTTAGCCAAGTGAATTAATACAGAAAACCAGAAGGAAAACCATTCCTCAAAGTTAGATACAATCTTACAGTTAAATGCAGGAGTTGGCCTCAGTCTCAAAATAGCCTGGATAGCTGTTTGGATTTCAAATTTTTGTAATATTTAAATAAAAACTGAGGCAAAAAGTGACCATCAATACCACAATTTGTCATGAAATAATATTCTGTATTTTATTAAATCATATTACTCGATTTTTTTTTAAAAACAGGATATAGCGGAGAACAGGCTACGAAACTATAGTCATAGTGACAATTGTTTACACAGATTGGCTGAGTCATAGAAAATGTTGAATGGCTTTCTTATGTATATAAAATATCTCCAGGGGGCCCCCCTCTTCGTTTTCTAAATAATTTTGAATAGTATTTCAGCTGTCTTTGAACAAAGCAAAAACTTTGCTTTGCAGAACTGCTAATGCAAAGAGATCAAGAATACATCAGTGACATTGTTTCATTAAAAAAAAACAAGGAGTCCTTGTGGCACCTTAGAGACTAACAAATTTATTTGGGCATAAGCTTTCATGGGCTAAAACCCACTTCATTAGATGCATGGAGTGAAAAATATAGTAAGCAGTATAAGAAAAGATGGGAGTTGGGAGTTGACTTAACAAGTAGGGGATCAGTGCTAATGAGGCCAATTCAATAGGTAAAGCGCCATTCTAACAGTGGACAAGAGGGGTGACTATCAGAGAGGGAACTTTACTTTTGTAGTGCTAACGAGCCCATTCAATCAGGTGATGTTGGCCATTGCCAACAGTGACAAGAGTGTGAGTATCAGCAGAGAGGAATTACTTTTGTAGTGACCCAGCCACTCCCAGTCTTTATTCAGGCCTAACTTGATGATGTCCAGTTGGCAAATTAATCCCAGTTCTGCAGTTTCTCGTTGAAGTCTGTTTTGGAAGTTTTTGTTGAAGTCCAGTTTGCAAATTAATTCGAGTGTCCGGTTCTGGTGTTCATATCTTTAGGTTCTACTGTACTTGTTACTATTCCTCTGAAGAGCAACCAAGCCTTTCATGGGAAATGTACCTCTTATCCTATATACAGACAAAAAACAGAGGAAAAGTTAACACTCTACTGAAATGAACCTGGCCTCGGGAGCCAAAAATCTTACCGTATTATAGGTGAACCCGCGTTATATTGGACTGCTTTGATTGGCATGCGATCGTGCGCAGCCCCCCCCCGGAGCGTGTTACTGCCATTTTCCAATCGTGTTATATCGGGTCACTTTTATCGGGTAAGGTGTACCTTAAGATTTGCCAAGGTCACACAGCAATGAATGATGCCTGGCAAAGTAGAATCAGGTCTCCTGCTTCTACTTCACACTCTGTTTCTAGATCATGCACCCATAAAATGTAAAGCAAACAGATAAAGCTTATCTCCTTGAAACTTTCCCATTAGTACTTGCCTTTGACTCTTTTCTTGCAGAATAAACTGGGTGGATGGGACCAGAATCAGAGATGTGTAGCTAGATGGGACACGCCTGCTAAATACGGAAAGGAATCAGAAAGAACACATACCTCAGAATGCCCAAAGACCAGGACATAAAGAGGAAGAGGTTACTCTATCTGAGATTAAAGATTGTTCAATAGCTGTAGGCTCTGTTCAAAATATTATGATACTATGTTTAAGACACCAAAAATGATCGGTATGATAGCATTCAACCAATGTTTATAAGTTGTCATTCTAGAAAGTATCCAGTCTCCATATTACCCAACTTGAAGCCTGGAGTTGAAATATGTTGCATTTTTAACCAATCATAGAAATCCAGTAATTCACAGCCCTGTGGGATGGTTGCAATCAAAAAATTAAAGCATTTGATACATTGCCAGAATGCAGTGGTGAATTCATTTGTACCAAGGGACACTTTAGCCACATGGCCCGTTCCTCTTTTAAACTAGAGTCGCCAGCAATGCCATGGTCCGTTCCTTTCAGTTTGCCTCAGCTCTATGTTGTTCATATATTTTTACAGGCTGCACACAGACTCAGTATCAAATAATAGCAAACCCACATGTGGAACATGAAGAGTAAACGTCTAAAGGGAAACTGAATTTTGAAATTCAGCTACATCTCACTCTACAGGAAATCCACAGCTAATGCTCCTATCACTTATACGGACAACTGTTAGAAAGTAAGCCCCTTTTATGGGAGGTTATGATACCTAACCACCTTTTCTAGTGTGGCTAAGAAAGAACAATAATACTGCAGATTATAAGCCAAAGCCGCACATGAATAAAGTACACCAAGTTTAGTCATAGTCATTGAATATCCTTGGCAGTGTTCCACCATATCAGCTAACCTGTGCATTGTGCATACCAAAAATATTAGCAGGTGTCATTATGCACATGAACAAGGGGGTCAGTCCATTTCATTTGGCCAGCGGGCACTTTCTGAACCCTACATTTGGAAGAGTAAGGTAATGTTATTGAAGATGGTATTTGTAATACTGCTTCCTGCAAAGTGCTGAGTGGTTATCCTCCTGTTGAAGTCAATGGAATTACTCTCATTCACATTTAAACTAATGGCAAAATTCCTACTGTCATCAGTAGGGACAGAATCAGGCCAAATGGAAGCTGTGGAGACATGCCCTAAAGTAGTTTTTCATCCCAGGATTCAACTCTTTCTGAACTCCCCTCTCAAAATCACCCCATTCAGAAGAGGCCCGGGGTGAACAGGATGAGGAGAAAAGGGAATGTCTGTTGAATCGTTGTAGGTAGCTACACACAGTCTAAGCGCTCAGGATTTCGTCAATTCTGGAATTAAATGGTGCTTGCTGTAAGACACACGTCTTGTGTAGGCTGTTGAATAATTCAGTAGTGATGTGGGAGTGACACCTGGTGGCTCATGGATTTGGGGTAATATTCAGGCTAAGTTTTGTACCGCTCTGGTTGTGAGCGACCATCACTCAAGAAATGTGAAAATGACCCAGTAACTTCTGCTTAGAATATTTCATGGTGATTATAAAATAGCTCTGCATTATAAAAAGTGCAAACGCTTTAACAATGACTCGTAAGACTTTATTTTGACAGCTAGGTTTACCTCATCATATGCTTAAAACTATACTGTGTACAGTACAATGATTGTTTCTAGCTATGTTTCCCATCTCCTGACTTAAGGGCTCTAGAGCAGTGAAAAGAGATTCGAATTCCTGGTGAAAATGTCCCACATTTCAGCCCCTTTTAAAGAAGTTGCTATGTTTGTGTCAAAATGTTCACCATTGGTATGATGGCAAAAGGCTATTCTTCACAGGCAAAATTTTCACCTTTTCTATTTTGACCAATTCAGAAAAAATGGTAAAGGTGATGCAACTTGCAAAATTCCATGGAAAAATTCTGAAACGCTTCTGAATTTTGTGAAGCTTACAATATTATTACCAAATGAGCAAGCATTATTAATGCACAATTTTTTTACCGTGCATTTTATGACAATTTCAGTTTTTGCAAGCTAACGTTTTATGAAGCAAACATTGTTTGATGTAGTACCTGTTTCCTGAAGGCTCTGGCAGGACCTGAAAGCACATTGGAGAGGGGAGAAATTTTGGAAATTGTTAGGATTCTATGGAAAAGCAGATAAGCCCCTTGTTTGCTTGCTTTGGACTTGGTAATTGTACACACTGTTTATTTGGACTTCAAAACTTGATACAGTTTAACTTGAAGTCATTGATTAAAAAATAATCTTTCTGAGATAAAAAGGGAAAACATTGCTCCCTTCTGCGAAGTTCTCATCGTCATGTAATCTGGCCAGTTTCAGGGACATTGACACATGGAATAGTTTAAAGACTTCAGGTCATGTTTTACTTTCTTCCCATTTGGAAAAATGTACCTATTCATGACAGCTTAGCTTATTTTATTATCCCCTGGGACATCAGTCCCAGTTGGTGATTTTACAATGCAACCTAATTCTGTAGAGTGTCTATTGGAAGGTATCCTGAGTTCTAATCCTGACTTGTGTGGTCTTGGACTAGTCCCTTCACCTTTCTTTCTGAAAATCCCCATTTGTAAAATGGAGCCAATAACATCCTCCTTACTAGAGAGCACTTAATGTTTACATAAAGAATGATGTGCAAGCATTCATCAAGGCTGAGCTGACCCAAGGGCATCAGAGAGAGATTATGCTAAAGAAAATGATGGATTTGTTCTGGAAAGCATTACAAGGAAACTGGAGAACTGGTATGCAACTCTGGCCCTTGAGCTTCAACTTTCTTGTAGTTAACCATTGGCAAAATCAAAACTAAAAACCCTATCAAACCCTCCCAACAATAACTCACGTCCCTGAGCCCTATTTGTGGAGAAGAGTCTAAATTAAGTGGCATCAATTCTAGCCTATTAGCAAGAAGTCATTGCTTTTTTAAAGTTTAAAGACTAGAATGCATCTACTAATTTCCATAATTGAAAGTAGTTTGGCGCTGTGTGTGCTGTAGTAGCTACCTAAGAGATGGACTAGAACTTCTCTGAGGAATCCAAAATTCTGGGTTCGGCCCCGCTCTAGCTACAATGAGGTAAATTAAGGGTGACGAATCCACTTTTCTGTGCTCATTTGAGTCCCAGCTGATGGCAGGTGTTAATTAAGTTTCCAAGAGAAGGCGCCATGATGCTCATGCTGTTCAATGAGCCATTCAAAATAACATTCAAAACATAGTTTGAAAGAAAAATAATCGTAAATGGTCTTGAACGTTTTATTTGGAAACTTATAAGCTGTGGCGGCTCCCAGGGGCACGGAGCCCAACCACCAAACAGCTGATAGTGCCAGCATTAGAAGTTCCAATAGACCGCCCGCATCACATTGGCCTTCAACTCCCCCCGTCCCCCTCAGCTCCTTCCTTGTCTCTCTGCAGTTTGACACTAGTACTGCACTACTAGCCCCATTTCCTGCTTCACTTATTACCTTCCTGGAGTACAGGCTCCTATCTGTACACCTCCACAGCCTTGAGTTCACTTAGCAGGGGGCATGCGGAAACTGGGAAGCCCAGTCACAAGTTGGGAGAAGAGTGTTGTATGTCCCAGTTTGCACAGGGCCCCCTAAAACCAAGTGCTTGCATTGCCTATAGGCCTGACACCATTGTCTCGACCACCTTGTAAGCTAGCACAGCAAGGCAAACACAGCATCCTTCCAGCAGTGAGGGAGTGCTGGATTTTTGAGTGCAGATCTGGTAACTCAGCTATAGAACAGCAGGGGACTGTGGGGGTAGGAGGCCCGAGTGCTATTCCTGATTCTGCCTGTGCTTTCTTGTGTGCGTTGGATGTAAATCTGTCTGTCTCAACTTCCCTGGTCCTCTGTGAAAGGCAGGTAACAGCCACCTGCCTCCTGGGGCGGTCTAGAGGATGAATTGATATTTGTAACATGATTTGAAATCTTTGGAGGACAAATTCTAGAAATAGTGTTGTTTTTATAATTCCATAAATGGCAGCCAAGCTTACTGGTAAACTACCCTCCCTGCCCATGGGCAGCAGGTGGACTGGCCCTTGGGGGAGGCTAGTCCCTGGCCCCTTCCCTTCTGCTCACAGCCCCTCCCCTCCCCCTCCTTTTCCACCCAACCCCCCCAGATCCCAGATCACCCCCACTACAGCTGCCAGCCTCCCCACTCTAGCCCCAGGCAGCCCAAGTGCCCCCAATCCTGGAGCCCTGGGCAGGCAGCCCAAGCTCTGGGCTGGTGGCACAGCTGCATTGCCCCCCAACCCCAGCCCCATAGCACTGGGTAAGTGGCACAGTCCCAGCTCCCTCAACCCTAGCCCCAGAGCATCAGGTGGGTGGCGCATGGATGGGGGCATGCTGGACTGTTTGGGAAGGCTCTGCCTCCCCCAGCCTATGATACCCACCCCCCATATCCCTGCTCCAAAGAGCTTCCTACAGAGGTGAATACAATGCAACAGGGAGAAGATTGCTTACGGGCGTGGATGTAGAGACGAGATCAGTATAGGGAGGCGATGGAATTTAGAAAGGATTCACTGGAGTAGAAATCTCCAAAGGAAGGAAGAGAGAGAAAAGATGTTTGTGTTCTATATGTGGTATTTGTTCATGATTAAACTCCAGATAGAGATTGGGATTGAGGTTTGGGGGCATGGCAGATGGGTGGAATGAGTTGTTTTTTTTTAACTGCATAGATTGATTCATGCTCAAAATGCCCCACAGGTGGGATTGGCCCAGAGAATTGGTGGGGACAATGACAGAAGGAGCATATCAGCATCAGGATTAGGAGGGGATTCGGAAGCCTTTGGCGGGAGTACAAAATGAGAAGAGCACTTCTGAAACCCGGGCTTCTAAAATAATGACACATCTGCTCAGAGCAATGTCAGATTGGAAGAAGCTGAGCAGGTCTATTGGGGGAAGGAATGAAATGTTACTTTCCCCTGTATACATTCTTTGTTCTCACCTTAAAGAACTCGATACAAATTATATGTCCTAAAAAGAGATGAGGAAGAGCTTGATTTCTAATGCACACGTGGCGAAAACAAAGACCCTCAGCCAGAATTCTATTGTGTACTCCGTGGACTCATCTGAGTGTCTAGAGAACATCAGCCATGCCACTAAAATGCCTGCTCATCTGAACTGTCATGTCCTGCCTTGTCTGGTTTATTGTTTGTGGTTATTTTACATTTTGTGGATTCAGTGCTCCTGAAAAGTGCCAGAGGGATGCTACTGAAGACTGATTTATCCACATGATACAGTGCAAAATGCAACAGTGCAAGCATCCCTGCCAATGGACCATGTCCCTAACTCTGACCTGGAGGGAATGTCCCAAGGTGCGAGAGAAAGTAGATAAGTTTCTGTTGGCCTATCAGCCCTGCTGAGACAATTACTGCCAAAAGAAGCTGATCTCCACACTCAAGTCATGGAATGATGACAATGACTTTCCGTCACTACTGGCCTGGGCTCGATTTGATCCAGCGTGTCTGGCAGACTCCTCTTTCTATGCCTCTCCGTCTTTGACATTCCCAGCATCTCTGTCAATGGCCTGGCTCTGAAGTAATTGCCAGTGTTTAATTTTTCATGAGGGTCATTGACTTCCAGGTAAAGTTTAATTTTTTCTGATTTAATATTTAACTTAAATCCCTACGTGAAAGTGTATTTAATGCCAGTTGAAGGAGATCTTCTGATCTTTGCTCAGCTTTGTCTTTTTCATGGCTTATTTTCCCCTGTGTGTAGTGATCCGTCTTTCCTCCTAGTGCATGTAGCTATGGGAGAAGGCAGGGAGAGTAATAGGTTCACAGATGGGTGACTATTGGTTAGTTAATCTGATTGCTCCATTAGTCCCTTCTGTTTAAAAATTAGAAATAGGTTTTCAGTCTAAGGTTGGGCATTCCTCAACCTACTGCTCTTAGCAACTCTAATGCTGTAAAATGACAATTATTACTAAGACTTGCACTTCTTGTGTTTTGTTGGTGGATCACAAAGTGTCTGTCAAAAATGGCTACATGTTTGACAAAGAGTAAGAGCTGAATCAGTTCAATGGGAGTTGTGTCAAAGCACTGAGTTCCCACACTACTTGTCACCAGCCATCCTGATTTATGTGGGATTGTCCTGATGTTAAGGAAAAGTCCCTTGATGCAAAAGCAAAACTTGCAGGATCTTGGAACCATCCCAGAATATCATCCAGACTGACACTGTTTCATTACATCATAACGGTGATGCAAAATATTTTTCCTGGAGAAAGTCATCAGAAGGTGACAAATGGTATTTTCCCATTTGTGCTTAAAATGTAGGGCATAGGTACAGGGTAGTATCCCTTTAAAAAAAGTTTAGAGAGACCAGGTGGGTGAAGTAATATCTTTTATTAGACCAACTTCTGTTGGTGAGAGAGACGAGCTTTCGAACTTACACAGAATTCTTCTTCAGACCTTCATGGGATCCCAGAATTCGGGCTCCAGCCTAAGTCCAAATACCTACATGGCAATTAAACAGCCCCTTAGCCTGAGCCCCAAGAGCCAGAGGCAGCTGCCACAGGCCAGCCATGGGAATCTAACTGCAGCATAGACATACCCTCAGCTTCTTACTGTATGTAATGCAACAAATAACGCTTACCTACCTCTCAGGGCTGTTGCAGGGCGAATGTTTGCAAAGCATGTGTAGACTCTATGGAGGACAGTGTGTAGAGGTGAATTCATGTTAAGGAAGAGGAAGAATTGTTTATGGTTCAGGAAAAGACCAATTAGATGTGATGGGATGACAATGAGCAAGGAAAACTTTATAGAGTGGTAGCCGTGTTAGTCTGTATCAGCAAAAACAATGAGGAGTCCTTGTGGCACCTTAGAGACTAACAAATTGATTTGGGCCCACGAAAGCTTATGCCCAAAAAAATTAGTTAGTCTCTAAGATGCCACAAGGACTCTTCGTTGTTTTTAAGGAAAACTTCAGACCCCCATCAGGAAATATCTCCTTACAGTAAAGCTATTTAGACTGTGCGAGAGTCTGTGGAGGAAGAAGTAGAACCACAGATACTGGACAATTTACTGCCTTGGAGAGCAGACAGAACAATTCTGCACTAGTCTCTGGGAATGAAGTAGGCCTTTCCCGTATCTCCATTCTGTGAGTTTGTAGTTTTAAGACTCTTTTAGTTGTGTTGGGACTACTTTTTCAACCTGCTAAGTTAGCTCATGATCTCAGTGTGTGAAGAGAGGATGAGTTAAATTCCAACTTTAAGGTAGTGTGCAAAAACCTGACATTAATAACCACTTTCTAAGAACTGTTCAAGCAGCTTTTCCCATTGCTCACCAAAGCTAAGCAGCAGCTAATCATTGGTCTTCTAATGGCTCTACCTTTAGATCCTGCCATTATTTGTCTGCTGGGTGTGCTGCTTTCATTCGCTGCAGCCTATTTTTCAACTAGCTTTAAATTTGCCTCCTGGTCCCCCTCTTCTTTTGGTGATTGGTAGCCTGCAGTTGCTGGATATGAAAAGGCCCGATAAATCACTAAGGGAGGTCAGATAATTAATTTATTTTCAATGTATCTTACTTTAAATACACCTCTACCCTGATAGAACACTGTTCTCGGGAGCCAAAAAATCTTACTGCATTATAGGTGAAACCGCATTATATCGAACTTGCTTTGATCTGCCGGACTGCGCAGCCTGGCCCACCGAAGCGCTGCTTTTCTGCGTTATATCCGAATTTGTGTTATATCGGGTCGTATTATGTCGGGGTAGAGGTGTATAAACATTTGCTGATTTAAAATTCTATCACTTGCTGCAATTCAAAAGGGACTAAGCAGTGCCAAAATGTGGTTTTAAAAAGTGTAATAAGTTTTTAAAAGTTTGAAAATGTCCTGGTAATCTTTGAGGCCCCAGTCCTACCAAGACTTGCACACATGCTTAACTTTAAGCACATGAGTTGTCCTATATCAACAGGACTATTTGTGCTTAAAGTTAAGTCCATGTGTGAGTCTTTTGCAGAATCAGGACCTACAGGCCCAATTCTGCTATGGTTGTGAAGTGCTTTACTGTGTCAGCTGTCCTTCAGCCATGTATGCAGCTACTCATGTAGTAAGGGACTACTCAGCAGGAGAAAAGGTGTCAGAACTGGGCTCTTCGTCAGTTGCTGGTTTTCCAATTACTGTGTCAGTTGATGTACATCGCTGTATCTGAATGCTCGTGCTTTCACAGACAGACACTTTTCGCACGCGGCATTTCCTTTCCATGACAGTTCATGTAACACATTTTATATTGGGCTTGTTGCGTTTTAGAAGCAATGTGACAGCTGCAGTGCCAGAAGGCTTTTAAGGCATTAACAAATAACCGATGTGAAATAGAAGATCCCCATAAAGGAGCTAAAGGATTTCATCGTGGAAGTTTACAAAACCACACACTGTGCAGTAGGTGAGGCATCAGCTGCAATTTTATTTTCACCAAATGAGCTGAAATAATTTCCCTGTGAGCTGGTGTTGTTACAGTGTAAATAAAAGTTTCAGTGCCATTTGAAACCAAGTTCTGGCATGCTGCACTAGTGCAAAACACACTGCACTGGTATAAAAAGGCGCGAAACGGTTGTCTGCTGCTTTCACGGAGAGAGAGGTGAGGCTGTACCAAGAACCACCCGCAACAATGTTTTTTCCCCATCAGGCACTGGGGGGAAAACTGTATGCACCCTGCAAGTTTGCACTGGGACAGCTGCACTGGTGGGTAAAATCTCAGAGCATGTCTAGATAACGAGTTATTGGGTGGCAAGGAGGGGTGTACATCTACCACGCTCCAGTGAGCTGCGCAGTGTCTGTCTGTGTGGAGCCTGGTGCTGCACTCTAAAGTTTAGAGAACTTTCAGTGCCCATGCATAGAGAGTCTCCATGGACAGTCAGCGTGTGATGTGCTGGAGTGCTGTAGATTCACACTCTAGCTTGCAGTGCACCAATGTGCTCTCAGCATAGATCAGGCCTTAGATGGCTCAAATTGCCAGATCTTGGTCTTGTCTCACAAGACATCCAAGGCTTAATTCTGATCTCTTACTAGTTTTACATTGATGTAACTCCATTGACTTAATTCATTATTTACATCCTCGTAAGGCATAACAGAATCAGAGCTGTGAGCCTTCCAGTTACCTTTCAGAGAACTCTTACTACCTAGTATCTTAAATCTAGCTAAGGCATACCACATTTTATTGCTTACTAATGTACATGCACTCCACTCCGCTGTTCAGATGGTCTGGGCAGTTCAGTTTTTCATGGCTGAATAATAGAGAATATTATTGTTGTTGATTTCCTTATATGGACTCAGAATGTTATTTAATTTGTTAGGCCTGCTTTAGTGTAAGTCATTGCTGAATTATATTCATTCACATCACGGTAGCCAAGCTTACACTGAACTCTTTTACTGGAATAAATAAGCATAGATTTGGCTCTCTTCTATCCTCTTGTGATAGTCTGAGGTACTACAGCCCTGCTAATTCAGCAGTCCTTAGTCTACAGCTGTCCTGCCAACCTGCTAAAGGATCACATGTTGTAATAGGTATTGTAACTGTCTTGTTAGGCCTGGCCTGTTCCAACACACTGGATCGTGCTACAGTAGAACCTCAGAGTTACGAACTGTGTGGTCGGCCTCACATCTCATTTGGATCTGAAGCACGCAATCAGGGAGCAACAAAGACCCCCCCACCCCCAAAAGCAAATACAGTACAGTGCTGTGTTAAACGTAAACTACTAAAAAAAGGGGGAAGGGCAGTTTAAAGAAAAATTGACAAAGTGAGGAAACCTGTTTCTGTTCTTGTTTCATTTAAATTAAGGTGGGTAAAAGCAGCATTTTTCTTCTGCATAGTCAAGTTTCAAAGCTGTATTAAATCAATGTTCAGCTATAAACTTTTGAAAGAACAACTACAATGTTTTACAAACATGCCTGAGGGGGTTTGTAACTCTGAGGTTCTGCTGTATCTGGATATGTGAGGACATGAGTGGGCGTATGGAGGCAGCTAAGCTAGATTTTCCAGTGTTTGCTTGGTTTGTAGGATGTATATAGGAGCTACGAGGGGCTGGAGTATGTTGGAGGGGCTGGTGTAGGCCAAATCTGGGGCTATTTTCATGGGGGCAGCAAAAGGCACATCCTTGCTAGAAGGGCAGCTTTCCTGTCAAATCTGTTTCCTAAAACATGGAGCTGCTAGAATTTCTCAAACAGTTGTAAGGTTTGTTTTTTTTGTAACATGACAAAACAACATATTTTGCCCTTATCTCATTCTCTGAAACATCTGAACTGTTGAATCTGAAACTTCCCCAGAAAAATTCAGCCAGAAGCAGTTATGCAGCAAGGAAAACTTCAGCCTGAAATGTTAGTTTGGCAAAGTTATAAGCAACTGAACAGAGGGCCTTATAATGAAAAGTGTCAGGTGTCAATCTTAACTATCAGCAGCACTACCAGCTTCACCTATAATAAAAGCATAAAGACTGCTATCATTGGTACAATGCCTCTTTATAACTCTCAACTTATTTCCCAAGGATGTTACTGTAATGAATTTCCTGTGTAAAACTATCCAGCTAACTTGACTATGTTATAAATGTTATTGTAGAAGTCCTGCTAAGTGCATTACATGGGATCTTTCCTGGAAGAGTATTCTTTTCTTCTGGAGACCTAAAGAGAGTGACCTAGATTCACCATATCAAACATGCAGGATCTCGGAATAGGTTTTAATAAATGGATAGAAGGAAGATTTCTCAAAGAGTTTCATTTTCTTATAATGATGACCAAATCTTCACAGTTAAAGTGGGAATTTGTAGATTAAATGTCTCATAGATTCATACATTCCAAGGCCAGAAGGGACCGTTGTGATCATCTAGTCTCATCTTCTGTATAACACAGGTCGTAGAACTTCCCCCAGATAATTCTTAGAGCAGATCTTTGAGAAGAGACATCCAAACTTGATTTTAAAATTGTCTGGGATAGAAACTCCACCACAACACTTGGTAAATTGTTCTAATGGTTAATTACTTTCACTCTCAAAGCTTTATGCCTTATTTCTAGTCTCCGTAGTTTCATGTTGATTTACAGCACTGCTATACAGACCACTGTGTCGTCCAGATGTTGAATGATGAGTATGTTTATGCTTTTGTTTGTTTTAAAATAAGTTCATTGTCAATGGAATCCACACACCGATCCAGTTGTAGGAGAAGGACCCACATGCATCTAATCTGAAAAAAAGAACCAAACATTTTCCAGTAATTCCAACTTTTCTCCAAGTGAATGGAATCCAGAAACACAGATAGGATTGTAGGGTTAGGATCAGAGCCGGCTCTAACTTTTTTGCCGCCCTAAGAAAAAAAAAAAAAGCACCACTCTGCCGTAACAACCCCCCCCCGAGTGCCATGCCATGCTGCCCTGCCGAAACACCCCCCCGAGCGCCACCCTGCCCCACTGAAACAACCCCCCCGAGTGCCGCCACGCCACGCTGCTCCGTCAAAACATCCCCTCCCGAGCACCACACTGCCCTGCTGAAACAACCCCCTGAGCGCCATC
The DNA here is from genome assembly GCF_003597395.2 of Chelonoidis abingdonii. Lineage (NCBI taxonomy): Eukaryota > Metazoa > Chordata > Testudines > Testudinidae > Chelonoidis > Chelonoidis abingdonii. The sequence goes on from NC_133777.1 coordinate 12,645,723, forward strand.
CTGCCGTGCTGTAACAACCCCCCCGAGCACTGCGCTGCCCCACTGAAACAACGCCCCCCAAGCGCCACCCTGCCCTGCCGAAACAAACAACCCCCCAGTGCTGCCCAGCCAGAACAAACAAACAAACAAACCTTGAGCGCCGCCCCACCAAACCAAAAAAAAAACAAACCCGAGCACCACCCCGCCACCCAAAGATTGGCCACCCCTTACAAGGTGCTGCCCCAAAGCACGTGCTTCGTTGGCTGGTGCCTGGAGCTGGCCCTGGTTAGGATTTTAAAATGGACCTTGTCCTTCCTTCAGCATTTTCCCGCAATCCTAGAAAAAGTTTCCTGCCCTTTGTTTCTCAAAAAAGAGCACAGCACTTTGGTGGGAGACTTGTGTGGGATTCTGCCAATCTTTTCTTTTTACTAGTATGGCTACTCTTATTTGTTATGTGATGACGGAGAATGCTCTAAGCGCTGGGCAAGACGCATTACAGTCTGAGACAGAAGAGAGAGGCCACAAAGTGGCAATCAGAGTTTTTCCTTTTTAAAAAATACTAGTAAAAGTATTGAATGGTTGACCTGTTTCTAAATAGGAAGATTTACTTGTTGCTGAATATTGTGCGAGTGCTCAAAAGTAATTGATTTTCTTAGCCTCGCTACGGGGGCAATTTGGCACATATTATTGGGATTTGGCGTTTTGAATCTGTTGGTCACCTTTAAGATCCTGATAAAGGTCTCAGAGTAGTGAATGCAGGTTGTATTACTCCACAATACACCCTGCGGTGGGTGCTTCCATTTCCTGTAACTTTGGCGGCACAAAAAGTGCATTCCATCTGGATTTAACTAAACTTTCAATCACAGTCAAGGAGCTAAGGTTAAGTTTAAGTTTAATACTTTGGTATGAAGACTAGAAGAAACAGTTCACATCTTTGCTGTGTTAGTGTGGAGACCGTCTTCTAAATGGCTGTTATGACAGAGCATTAGCGCTCCTGATTATTCTGTGTGTGTAAGTTTGCTGCAGCAAAAGAGATTAAAAACTTTCATTTTTGTTGGATTTGTTTTTTGTTTACTGCCGGCTTGGATTCTGCGGCAAACAGCAAAAATTATAACCAGTTAGCAGAAGGTGGATCGAGAGATTTGTGATTTTTATTTGGAGTCTGGTTTATTATAACATAGCAATGTGGTGTATAAAATGAAACGGTTTATTGCGAAGTGAAATTTAATGTTGCTGAGTAATTGAGTGTGATTGATTTATAATTCATGGGAAAGTTAAAAATGATGATCTAACAACTTTAAAACAACATTTGGCTCTTAAGATTTTTTGTGGGGGTTTCCCCCTTAAGTGTGATGCTTTATGATTTTGTTTTATTACCTCTTTTAAAATGTAATTTCATTGTTTCACCAGTTTCTCTGTGACTTTCCCTTAATTGTATTTTTTAATTAATGTTTATAGTCTATGTCTAGACGAGTCTGATAGGCTCCATTCGTTTCTCTAGAGATTCTTTAATAAGAGACACTTTATACATGGAAAGCTTGAGTTACCGAAAAGGACAAAACTTCAGTAATGTGTCATTTTGATGGCTGTATGGATGGCTTCTCTCTCAGAACACTTTAGTTTTGCAATATAATTAGCACATCTAATTTCTCTTTTGATCTTGTTTTGGTTTTAGTTATTTAATTTCTACCATTCCTTAGATGCCTTTTCAAACCCCACAAGACAATGCGCAGAAGAGGGATGTGTGGTCTTTAGGAAATACATCAAGACACGCAGACAAGATATTCATGAAAATAATGTAAGGAGCTACATCGGTGCCTTCGTGATCAAACAATAGGTATTTTACTGCTCCGTTAACATGTGATATGCAGATGCAGAGGGTAGTTTATCTAATGAGTATGTCCTACTAAGTTATATATGAAAATAATTACACTACCTAAACATCTTTCACATCCAGCAGACATCTTTGCAAGCTGTTAAAATTTGGCCCTGTAGTAAAAGCAAGAAATTGGATAATTCGACCCAAAGAATTTACTATGCCACGTGACATAATTGTGCAAAACTTGTCCTCAAGTGGTACCCTTTATTACTGGAGAGGCAGAGACAAAGAATCTCATTCTTTCCATGCATTAAAGACCATCACATACCTCCCTAAGGACACTAGAATAGAGATCAGTTTACAATTTGCACAGAGATGAAAGTGCCCTATTACACTGCTCATGAGAACATACCATTTCTCTTAGCACTTTCACCAGCAGATAATGATTTCATGAGACTACAACGAGGGGTAAAACCCACAATTACAGTCCAGAAATGTACAGCAAAGATCAGCAGAACCAAAACATCTGTGGCCACCTTTAGGAACTTCACAATATAACTATGCTGCCCACTTGGAACTTCATAGATGCAACATAAATAAAACACAGGTCCTCCTGATCCAAAAATCACATAGTCCCTAAGCTGCTTGAGCTAAACAGCTGGTAGCAGTGCAGGCCCTATAACACACAGGTTTCTAGTTTTATCCAGGTGAAGGTAGTGATATATATACACATCACACTAGCCAGTCCGATACTACTCACCACCAGCCTTGTTCCAATTCCTGCATAACATTCCTGTCCCAGCCCTTTAACTAATACTGATGGGGCTCAAGCCCTCCCCTGGTTTCTACAGTCAGGATAGACAGATCTAAGCCTTGTAGTGTATGGTTGATACAAGGCATGGGCTGTGTCAGGGCAGAGAGAGTTATATGTATGTAATAGGGTTGGTTGGAAAACTGATGGTTTTTTCTGCTGAAAACTTAAGGTTTTTTTGGTGAAAATCAAAAAAACAAAATATTTTAGCCGAACACTGAAATATTTCAGTTCTGAAATGTCAACGCAGTGCCTCATGGGAGTTGTAGTGTGAGTGCTTAAAACGTACTTTCTCCACAAAAGGCTGGGTTCCCTGGTCTCCCTTCTTGGTAAGGGGAGGCAGTACATCATGTGGCCATTGTGCCATCGTGGGAGATGACACTTTTCCCAAAAATATTTCATTTAAGCAAAAGCCAAATTTCCCATGGAAAAAAATGTCAGAAAAATTTTGGCCAGCCCCTAGTGTGATTATGCATGTGTGGGTTTACATGTATATAAAATAAGGTAGATCAGTCTATGCGCGCACGTACACACACACACATTATTTATGTGAGTTTTGACCTTTTACCTGTGTCTTTAATATTTTCCATTGGCTTTCATAGGTGACCTTTGGCTCATAAACTCAAGGCCCTTGGAGAGACCTGTAAAACATGGCAGATTAGGTGCCATTTCCCATCTCACATGGTTCTAGTTCTGACTGGCCAAAGTAAATGCAAGTGCTCCGCTGCTGTATCACTTTCGGCCTTTTTACTCTAACGTCTGTTGTTTTTATTTTAAAGGAGACTGAAACAAACCTCTTTTTCATGATGCAAACGTGCTGGCATCCATGCTTGACCTCCTCATGGCTGAAACTGAGATGACTTCCACAATCTTGCAGTGGCTCATCCTGCTGATGCTGAAATAGCCGGAGTTTCTGAGTGAGCCACTCTTCGATTTTAATCTTTCACACCTTTGTATTTTTGCTTTTAAAGGAAAGTCTGATATTAGGTCTTGACATACCTAAGAGATCTGTCCTGTGTCACTTTAGTTGCTGCTCTCTCAGCACCAACTATATGCAAATATATCCCTATATCTGAGTGCATGAAAGCCATTCTCATCTCTTTTAGAATTTTATATTGCCACTCATCACCGTGATTGCCTCCTTGGGAGGATCTTTCCTTCTCTGGCCCTTGTGGGATGCAGGATTTCGCTGCCTGCACATACATTTCAGAAGCAGTGTGTGTTTAGGGGCATGAGTGCTGAGGACACCTCAGAATACCACTTGAACAGTGAATCAGGAAGTCCAGTGAAGAAGTCTGTGGAACCTGCAGATGGGATGAGCAGCAGGTTCCTTGCTTTGCTGCCCTTAAAGAGAAGTAATTGTTGGATCAGGCCACATGATAAAGATAATGTACTAGTGCTGGGTAGAGCTGAAGGTTGTTTGGGGAAAGGACTCTGCAAAGATCACAGAAACAGAGCCTTCAAAATGTAACAGCAATTTCAGTTTGTCTTGTTTATTAGCCAGGCTACTAGCATTAGCGTATGAGCAATTAAATAATTTCTTCTCTTTGTGTTCTTTTGTGTCTGATTAACTTTGTTCTCAACATTCTGATTTTGTACTAAATGAGTGCTCCTTTCTTCCCTCCCCTTTTGTCGTTTGTCTAATGCCCTTTGAGCTTTGGAAGGGCTCTCCGTAAACATCCACAAGGCTACATCATTGTCCTCCTTCGGATCCCTCATTAAAATGCTCCTTTGCCGTGATGCGTACAAAAAACTTGACAGCTTTAGGCAACTGGTGTGCTGAGACTACTCCAGGGCCTCCCATGCTGACCAATGTTGTCTCTTTGTTTTCTAGTGTTCCCCTGTCTGCCTGTGTCTTGTCTTATGCTTGGATTGTAAGGTCTTTGGGGACAGGAACCATCCTTTAGTTCAGTGTTTGTACAGTGGGATCCTGGTCCATGATTGGTAATAAATAAGAATAATACATCTGATGATAACGCAGTAATATCAATAACCCCAGCGAATTAGAAAGCTTCACAGTGGAGCAGAATATTTTTGCCACTAAAGCAAGGGTGAGTCTTCATGTCTTCCAGTCCTTGTCTCCAGAAGCTTTTCATTCAATGGTAAAGATTTGCCTGCAGCCTGGTAGAGTTTGTTTGTGGGTGGGGGGTTGTTATTTTGTTGAATGTGCAAAGATAACGAGTTTGTGAGTTTGACACCTGCTAATGAGCGGTGTGTTTGTATCTCAGGGATGAACAACCATGATTCCTTTGCTCACCTCGATGCTGCTAATTCCATGTGAGACACCGAATGAGTTTAACCCCAACCACTTTTTTGATGCTGATGGAAAGTTTGCAAAGACAGAACCTTTCCTGATTTTCTCCACAGGTAACTAAAAGGGCCTGATCCTGCAGGGAGGCAGCATGCCTGGTACCCCTCAAGAGGTACCACTGTCTGGCTGGATCAGGCCCCATGCTAAGAATGATCCATATATTTATATCAGGAATATTTTAGCAATGTCCACAGCAAGTTCCTATCAGAATTACATACAGATCCCCAGGCAACTCATAGAGATAACGGCAATATACTTGTTCCTGTAGGACCTATGTAGTGATGTCAGTGGAGCTGTGTGGGCTCTGCATCTCTGAACATCAGGGCACTTTTAGGGTGGTTCAGTGCTTTGATGCTAGAGTGGGACTCAAGAGACCTAGGGTCAGTTCCCTTCTCCTCCACAGACTGTCTGAGCTCTCTCTCTATACAGTGCAGATAACAGCATTGCCTTACCTCACGGGGGTTTTGTGAGGAGGAATATGCTTAAGGATTGTGAGGCACAGAGGTACTATGGTACCAGGAACTCTATAATGGCCTTACATAGGGGCCTAAATAGAGATTTAGGAACCTCACTGCGGCACCAGAGTTTGAAAATGTTGCCCTGCATTTACATGCCATTCATTACTTTCTGCAGTAGAGATAACATGGCCATTTCACTAGTGAGCAGTTGTCCAGTCCTAGAATCAACATGACTAGAGTGGAGGCATGGGAAGATCCCAGATGCACTGCTTGGTTGTTTATAGGAGACACTTCTGCACGGTTACCAGACAGCATCGTTCTGAAGGCAACAGTGTTGTTAATATCACAGAAAGATGCATCAATGAAGCATGTGCTAACTGTAACACTATGTTGTGTTACCACCTAATTCCTACTTCTTAATTACACTGTTTGTTAAACATTCGGCTTTTGACATTGCAGGGTAAAGGAACTGTATTCAAGTAAGCCAGCCCGGGATGGAGATCTTTCTGTTCTTCCCAGGCTTGCATTTCAGCCTCTGCCTGAGGTTGCAGAAACTGGGTTGGACTTCACTGCTGAAGCTGGATTCACCATGAGACCACGACTTCAGTCAGCCTGTGCTATTCTAAGTGAGTAAACTGGAGACATAACTAAAAAAAATCTGTTATTTTATTGTTTTATCTTAGATTGCATAGAATGTTCCCACTAGTTCCACTTAAGAGAAACCACATCCTCCAACAAATGATAATATATATGGAAGTTTCAGTCTATGTCTTGCAAATACTGGATATGTATAAAATATATTTGACCACACAGAGCAGGATTTTCAAAGGAACTGCCCAGTTCCCACTGAAAATCCCAACCAGATAATTACTGAAAATATCAGGGCATTGACTAATTTTCTTTATATATCAAATATATGACTTAACACAAAATGTTGTCCTGGTTTCTAAGAGATTAGGAAAGAATGGAACCCCAGCTGTGGGTTATTGCTTTATTTGGAGTGAGGAGTGACACAGACATAAATATTGTGTTATTCTCAAATATTTGCTTTTTCCCACTGCTTTTAACATATTATATTGCACATTATTCCTAAATATCCATTATTTCCAAATATTTGCACACTCAGCATCTTAAGCAAGGCTACCAGCCTCCCTGCCGCAGAGCCTTGGCAGCCCAGCCCAACCTGGGGTTGTCAGGCTTCTTGGTAGCTTCTTGGTAGTCTGATGTCAGGTGGCAGCAGGAGATCCAGGCTGTTAAGGGATCCTCATCAATTTCCTTTTGAAAAATGTCATTTTCAGTTTTTCTAAATGAAAATGTCAGAAATTTTAAAATTACGACTGTTCATTTCAATGCTGCACAACACTTTTTTTTTTTTTAATTTTTGGAATTTCCCCTGGAACCGGCATTCCAAGTTCCAACCAGCCCTGCTAATGGGACCCACAGAATTTTTTTCAGTAGGGGAAAGGTAACTACATAGAGCAGGGGTGGCCAACCTGTGCCTGAGAAGGAACCAGAATTTACCAATGTACATTGTCAAAGAGCCACAATAATATATCAACAGCCCCACATCAGCTCCCCTGGCACACTGGAAAGTTGGTGCCTGTAGCTCCAGCCCCGGAGTCGGTGCCTATACAAGGAGCCACATATTAACTTCTGAAGAGCCGCATGTGACTCCAGAGCAACAGTAATGCACATTGGAAAAAATAACCCCAACTATACATACAATATGATGGGGGCTAATTTAGCTACAACGAGTCAGGAAAAAGATATTGGAGTCATCGTGGATAGTTCTCTGAAGATGTCCACGCAGTGTGCAGAGGTGGTCAAAAAAGCAAACAGGATGTTAGGAATCATTAAAAAGGGGATAGAGAATAAGACTGAGAATATATTATTGCCCTTATATAAATCCATGGCATGCCCACATCTCGAATACTGTGTACAGATGTGGTCTCATCACCTCAAGAAAGATATACTGGCACTAGAAAATGTTCAGAAAAGGGCAACTAAAATGATTAGGGATTTGGAGAGGGTCCCACATGAGGAAAGATTAAAGAGCTAGGACTCTTCATCTTGGAAAAGAGGAGACTAAGGGAGGATATGATAGAATTATATAAAACCAAGAGTTATGTGGAAAAAGTGGATAAGGAAAAGTTATTTACTTATTCCCATAATACAAGAACTAGGGGTCACCAAATGAAATTAAGAGGCACCAGGTTTAAAACAAATAAAAGGAAGTTCTTCTTCATGCAGTGCACAGTCAACTTGTGGAACTCCTTACCTGAGGAGGTTGTGAAGGCTAGGACTATAACAATGTTTAAAAGAGAACTGGATAAATTCATGGTGGTTAAGTCCATAAATGGCTATTAGCCATGATGGGTAAGGAATAGTGTCCATAGCCTCTGTTTGTCAGAGGATGGAGATGGATGGCAGGAGAGAGATCACTTGATCATTGCCTGTTAGGTTCACACCCTCTGGGGCACCTGTCAGTAGACAGATACTGGGCTAGATGGACCTTTGGTCTGACCCAGTATGGCTGTTCTTATGTAACAGGTTGGCCACCCCTGACATAGAGGGAGGAGCACCCTGTGTATCTGCTTTTCTCCTGCTACAGCTTCCTCCATGGTTTTGATCCCTAATGCCTCACCTGGCTGTGAGCATTGCACAGATGCCAATGTCCATTTCTCTGTTCACAAACATGACTCTCATTTACAGTATGGGATGTTTTAATCTGTCTTAAATGCCGTGTGTAAGGCCAGTACAAGGAGCCGATAGGGTTTTATAATGGGAATGGGGTTGAGAGACTCTCACTCAAAGTCTTCAAGCAGATAAACATATGGCAGGGAATCATGTAGAGAAAATTCTGTTTCATGCAAGGGTTGATGGGAGATGGACCTCGAAGCTCTTTTTCATCCCTTGGTCCACATCCTCCGCTGTTGCTCTCTTCTCATTCAGTGCTAGGTTGTACAAGCCATAGAGGAGCCAATGGGTCTACTCGTGCAAATAAATGTTCACCTGGGTGGGTAAAGGCTTCACAATCTAGCCCATGGATTGCAAATTCTTTGGGACAGGAGTTCCTCAGTTGGTGGTGAGACTTATAAGAGAAGGAAGTAAATGAACCTACCCACTGAGTAATGTCTGAATTTTTCTTGGTTAATGATAATATGACTTTATGTTCTAAGACTTAGAATCATAGGACATATGACTTTGTGTTCTAAGACTTAGAATCATAGAATATTAGGGTTGGAAGAGACCTCAGGAGGTCATCTGGTCCAACCCCCTGCTCAAATCAGGACCAACACCAACTAAATCCCTCTCCCAGCTAGGGTTTTGTCTTCCTCGTATGTATGCTAATTTGTATATACTTTGTTCCAGTGGATGTCTAAAACCTATGGGCTTAGTCCTTCTCTCCCAAAGCTCAATGGGAGTTTTTCCTGAGTAAGGACTGCAAGACAGGGTTGTCAGTCAATGCCGTGGTAGGATATTGGTGCCATCTTGTGGCCAAAAGGGGAGTAATAGATAAACTAGGTTCCTTAGAAATGTTACATTGCAATGCAGGGCACAAGCATTTGACCAACAAACTTTGCTGGTAAAGGATGTGAAAATTTGAAGTCTGTTGAAGAATATGGAGATTGTATTTACAGCCACTTCAAAACCTCATGAGCAGGTATTTTCTGTCAGATCTGAAGCTGAGTCATAGTCAATGTTTTTCCATAATTCGGATGGACAGACGCACAGGAGGAGTCTTTCACGCAGAGATGTACCTCGCTGTCTGAGGGCTGTAGAGTGATGCATTCTACCCATATGCTGATGATCCAGAGATGAGCATAAGAAGTGTGATACATTTTTTAAAAATTATAAATCAGAGCCTGTTCTCTGCCCCTGACATTAGCAGCTGATCGGTTGGCTCTGATTAATAGTCCATCTCAGTCATTTCTGATGTATTTGCATCATGTAATCGGCAAAATTTCTACAAACAGCTGATCTCACTAGGCTCCTCTCACTTCATCAGAAGAGTCAAGTGTGGGAGGTGATGCCTGGGCTTCAGCAGAGTCTGAAAGCTGTTGTTCAGGATATAAGAGAGACATAATCATTTCGCTTTCCAACCCGAGGCTCTCAAAGCACTTTACAAACATGAACAAATAAACCCTCATAACATACTGGGAAGACAAGTGTCTTACAGATGTGGAGAATGAGTCACAGAGCCTTTCAGTGACCAATCTCAGACAATGAGTTGAATGGGAATAAAACCTGGGTCTCTTGAATCCCCATCTCTCGCTCTAATCACTAGACTGTGTTGTCTCTTAACTGTTTGGAAGCCAGTGCATCCCTAGATGGATATCACTTGGAATCTCCTATTGACTTCAATGGAGCAAGTCCAGGTTTTGGGGGATGTCACTAAAGAGTGCTGTGGAAGGGAAGGAGGGAGCCATTGTGGAAGCTGAGGGGACAGGCCTGAGTTAGGACTTGCCTTGAGTGATTCCTAACCTGACTTGCCTACCTTCTTTCAAGAATACCCAGCCTCCCTCCTTTGGCCTGATGTCCACCATTGACCATCTCCTTCTGATGTCTCCCTCAGGACCGGGATCCCCAGCCCAGGAGAATTAGTGCAGGCCAGCAGCAGCTGCCAACGTCTGAGAGCAACTGGCACAGAGCCCGCAGCATTTCCAAGTAGGGAAGCAATATGAGTAGCAACAAAAGTTTGATGGGAAGCAGGAGGCTTTTTGTCTTCTTGGGAAGAAAGGTTCTTGCTTTCACAGCCTGCAGGCAGGCTTTGGGGGTAAGGGTTAGGCAGGGCACAAGGAGCCTGTACCTATTCAGTGGAAGGAAAGTCCTTCATCAGAGGTGGGAGGGAGAACTTATCCTGGGGTAGGTGAAAGGGAAAGTGAGTCAGTCCTAGCATGCTCACTCTTGGTGCAGAATGTTGAGGACTTCCTACTGAACGCTTGACATCAGTGGATGCCTCTCCCAAAGATATACTGTACTTCAGCCTGAAGAATGGGCTTTGTGTAGGGACACTGGCTGAAATTCTATGGCCTGCGTTATGCAGGTCAAACTAGATGATCATAACGGTCAAATCTGTGAATCTGAAAACACGCGTACACTGCAATCACAGGGTGTGGTTGTAGATTGTATAGCGACAACCCCAGCTAGCCACGGCAGCATGGGCTGTACAAGCTTGCCCACAGCCTGGGGTAATTATCTGGGCTGTTAATCTGCCTCAGTTTAGTAGGACAAATCTCTTTCTCTGAGGTCTGTCTCCAAGCAACTTTCTGTGTCCTGTTTAAATGACTTTAGTTCTGTAGATTATATGCAATAAATATATTTTGAGGTTAAAACTTTATTGGGTGGCCAAATAAAAAGGAACACATATATTGAGAGCTGATAGGATAATGGATATGCAGCGATAGGAGTTAGCAGGCAAATACAAGCACAGAATGATGCCTGAGTTAGACACAAATTAGAGCACGGTTCATTAATACAATGGCAGATGAAAAGAGCACTCTCCAGCAGAGGTGACAGCCATGGCCTGGAGTACAGAACAGAACAAACCTCAAAGCCCACCTCCTACTCCCACTGGTTTCTTGATCCCAGTTGTCCAGCTGACACAGGAACAATCCATCAGACCCCATTCAAAACCGATTGCAAGGATGGCTTCCAAAAGTCCGGCTAGTTATCCATTGTGTGGAGAACGTTTTCTCTCATTCAGCCAGCCCAAGGAGGGCGGAAATCCATAAACGTGTGCATGGCATTGGATTACTTTTCCATGTCATCAGCTCTTTATAGTCAGCTGCCAGTGCGGGCCTCAAGAGGCATCTCTTCTCTCTTTCATTTAGATGATGAAGCAGACTTGGATTGTCAGAGACAGAACTGCCTATGTCAGTTTCCAGTTCTCACTCACTTCCCTTCTAAGAACTCTGTTCCCAAAAGTTGTAATAACAGCTCACTCTCAAATCACGTGAACAAGTCAAGTTTTCTCCATTCCGTAGCCTCAGCCGTTGACATCTGGAGCATATCTGGGAGAGTAACCTAGTAGAATTTTGGTAGAAGCTACGAATGGCTACAGAAACCTTGAAGAAATTCGCTAGATCAGCAATTCTCCAACAGTGAGTCGGGATCCCAAAGTGGGTCACGCAACCCTGTTTTAATGGGCTGGCTTAGACTTTCTGGGGCTGAAGCCAAAGCCCGAGCCCCACTGCCCGTGGTCGAAGCCTGAAGGCTTCAGCTCTGGGTGACAGGGCTCAGGTTACAGGTCCTCTGGCAGGGGCTGAAGACCTTGGGCTTTGGCTTTGTCCCCCCACCTGGGGTGGTGGGGCTCAGGCTTTGGCTTTGTCCCCACCCGGGACAGTGGGACTTGGGCAGGCTCACGCTTTGTTCCCCCACCTGGGTCGTGCAGTAATTTTTGTTGTCAGAAGCGGGTTAGGGTGCAATGAAGTGTGAGTACCACTGCACTCGATCCTATTGGATGGCTCTAGCATGAGGCCCGTACAGCATTTCTGCCCATTACAGATTAATGGTGCTCTTGCCTTCTTGAGAGAGGTAGCTTTTACAGTCAGATTCCCATAATATTCTTATTCAGAACACAGCTTATTCCATAGGTGCAGGAGCATGTACATTATAGAAGTTAGGGGTCTATTACAGGAGTGGGTGCATGAGGTTCCGTGGCCTGCAATGTGCAGGAGGTCCAGCTAGATCGGGGTGGGCAAACTACGGCCTGTGGGCCATATCTGGCCCACGGGACCATCCTGCCCGGCCCCTGAGCTCCTGGCCCGGGAGGCTAGCCGCCAGTCCCTTCCCTGCTGTCCCCCTCTCCCACAGCCACAGCTCACTCGCTCTGCCGCCAGCACAGTGCTCTGGGTGGCGGGGCTGTGAGCTCCTGGGGCAGTGCAGCTGCAGAGCCCAGCCTGACCCAGTGCTCTGAGATGCGTGGTGGCAGCAGCCGAGTGGCCCAGCTCCAGCCAGGCTGCCCGGCTGCACTGCCACCAGCCAGGCAGCGCAGTAAGGGGGAAGGGAGCGGGGGGCGGGGGGGGTTGGATAGAGGGCAGAGGATTTCGGGGTGGTGGTCAGGGGGCAGGATGTGGGTAGGGGTCAGGGTGGTCGGGGGGAAAAATGGGGTTGAATGGGGGCAAGGGTCCTGTGGGCGGCAGTCAGGAAAGAGAGGGGGTTGGATGCGGTGGCAGGGGGCAGTCAGGGGCACAGATTCGGGGTCAGACAGGGGACAGGGAGAAGGGGTGATTGGATGGGGCAGGAGTCCCAGGGGGGGCAAATAGGAGGTAGGGGACGGGCCACAGCCCCCTCCCCTAACTGGCCCACCATATAATTTACGAAACTCGATGCGGCCCTCAGGCCAAAAAGTTTTCCCGCTCCTGAAATAGATGATCACAACAGTCCTTTAAAGTCTATGAGAAGCAGAAAGCGAAGTGACTGCAGTGCATATAATGCAATAGCTGTCTCATCTGGACCATATTAACCATGTCTCCAAGGTTCTGCCTTCTCTTTGCTGCACCCAGTAGAAATGTCCTGTGCAGTCGAAGTCAATGCAAAGGAATGATTCCCTAACACTGTCCTTCTTATTCACACAGAACAGCACAGGTCGACTGAGGTTGTGGTCTTAAAGTAAAAGTGGTCTGAGGAACCGCAAGGTCCAGGTCTGATTCTGTGACCCCGGGTGGGGGTTGGAAAGTAAATGTCTGCAGCAACCCTACAAAGAACAGGAACAGCTCCATCTTGGCCAGACTTTCTCCAATGCAATTCCTGCGCCCTGCAGTGTCAAAAATGATCAGATTTAACTGTAAGAGAAATAGTTACAGAGGTTAATGTTAATGTGATAGCCCAGGTCTATGCTAGCGGGGGGTCGACCTAAGATACGCAACTTCAGCTACGCAACTCACCTGGCCATGAGGATGGCGGCAAGTTGCTCGCTGCAGCTTCCCCGTCAACTGTGCTTCCGCCTCTCGCGAGCTGGAGTTCCAGAGTTGACGGGGAGCATGATCGGGGATCGATTTTATCACGTCTACACTAGACATGATAAATTGACCCCCGATAGATCGCGGCGGGCAGTAAAGACCTGCCCATAATAGTCATCAGGTCATCTATTAGGAGCAGTAATGGGACTCCTCGTGTACCTTTGTACCCAGTTGAACTGACATATAGTTACAGCAAAATAATCTGTGTTGTAGCCAGATGATTATGCCAGTAGCCATATGTTGCCACGATATGCATGTTGATTCCTTTGTCAGACATGTTCATATAGCAAGGAGGTGATAGCCACATGTTAAATTGCCAGGTTATGTAATACATGGAATTGTTAGGCACTCTCTTCCCTGGCAGGCTGTGGTCTCTAGCGGATAGGACATAACTGAATTCAGCCACTGAATTGTTGTGTGACCCTGGGTATGTCACTTCCCCTCTCTGTGTTTGTTCCCCTCCCATGCTGTGTCTGTCTTGTCTGTTTAGATTGTGAGCTCTACAGGGCAGGGACTACCTCTGACTGTGTATTTGTACAGCACCCGGCACAATGGGGCTCTGTACCTAGGCTGAAATCTTCAGATGCAACCATAGTCCACAGACATCATCCACAGACTTATCCTGACACCCTAGCCCCTAAGTATTTTCAAACAACCCCTTTCTCTTAAAAATCAACCTTCCTGAGAAACGTTCCCCTCCCCAAAGATGGAATGGTTTGAAGACTTGTAGGTTATCACCCAGCCCGTCCCACTTTGATGACTGTCTTTTGTTCTTGACTCCCATAAGATTTTTTTTTTAAGCAGGATGCCCTGCCCCAGAACAACAGGATCTGAGAGATGACATCATGAAGAAATCAGGGGAAAGCAATAACATGGCTTTTGACATCAAAAAAACACTGCTGATGATTTTTGCATCAGAAATCCAAACTCATGGCTGACACAGTGTGCTGTAGCAGCAAATCTCGTGCTGGAAAGCGGGGTCCAGGATCACAGCTGAACTCCCGATCCCCAGCTCCCACAGCCAACTTTTAACAGAGACGGTTGTGAAGTGTCAGGTTGCAAGGCAGGATTTGAGAGATTCTGTAGGAAATCTCCCTCTACAATACTTTAGGATTCCTGCAGTGCTGGGATTTGTAAAACTCCTAGTAAGGCTACTCTTTCCAGCTGTGCCCACTTGTAATGCACTCTGCTGGATAACAGCACGTGCAGGCCAGGAAGGAGGCAGCTTTGGAAATTAACAGCATTTGGAAACCTTTACTGCTGTGCCACAGCAGCGAGGCTGGGTTGAGGACACCTCTTCACTAAAGAGGGATTAGGATGGAATTTCACAGGAAATTTCTGATACCTTGCAATGTTCCTTGCCCATCAAAACTTTAGTAGAATTCTTGGGATGGGCTGTTTGTTTTATTCCACCTTGGCTGTATGTTTGTGTTTATGTGTGTGTATGTGCACGCGTCCATGCACACACAAATATGCTTTTAGAGGGGTGGAGTAGGTCAGTATTTTACACCTCTGTCTAGCACAGGGGTAGGCAAACTATGGCCCGGGGACCACATCCGGCCCTTCAGATGCTTTAATCCTGCCCTTGAGCTCCTGCCGGGGACCAGGGTCTGGGGCTTGCCCCACTCCATGCCAGGGAACAGTGTTGAGGGCTTGCCCCGCTCCGCGTGGTTCCCAGAAACAGCAACATGTTCCACCTCTGGCTCCTATGCGTAGGGGCAGCAAGGGGGTTCCACATGCTGCCCCTCCTCACAGTGCCACCCCCGCAACTCCCATTGGCCAGGAACAGCAGCCAATGGAAGCTGCAGGGACGGCACCTGTGGATGGGGCAGCATGCAGAACCACCTAGCTGCACTTCCACGTAAGAGCCAGAGAGGGGACATGCTGCTGCTTCTGGGAGCTGCTTCAGGTAAGCGCTGCCTGGACCCTGCACCCTTGCCCTCCTCCCGCGCCCCAACCCTCCGCCCCAGCCCTGATCCCCCTCCCACCTTCTGAACCCCGGGTCCCAGCCTGGAGTACCCTCCTGCATCCCCAACCCCTCATGCCCAGCCCCACCCCAGAGTTCTCACCCCCTCCCACACTTTAACCCCCAATTTCGTGAGCATTCATGGCCCGCCGTACAATTTCCATACCCAGATGTGGCCCTCAGGCCAAAAAGTTTGCCCACCCCGGTCTAGCATCTTTCAATTAAGCCTACCACCTCCTTGTGACAGAGTATTATTGACTGTATTTTTCAGACAAAGAAGGTTTAGGGTATCATTCAAGTCCTGTTTATTTTGGTGGGCCTCTCCTTGGCATCTTTTGGGCTCCCATCTATGTTCTTGTGGAGCTGATACCCTTCCTTTCCTTTTCCTACCTTGGTATCAGTTGAGAACTGATCCATTTTGTTAGAGGGAAGGCTTATGCTGAGATAAGTCAGGTCTGTTGCAAATTCATTGGCTCTGCTTGGCTGGGTATTAGGTCTGCTCGGTCCTTTCTGAAATACTGAAATAGATCTCTCCTGATCAATGCTCTGTTACCTAGTACAAAGTTCCTGATCCTACCAGAGGCTGAGAAACCTCTGCTCCTTTCAGGATAGGACCCCTTAATTACCTGTGGAGAATGGCAGGAAAGCTTCTTTCTTTACAAACTTCCCATCAGCATCAAGAAAATGATTAGGGTTAAACTCATGCGGTGTCTCCCACTGTGTTTTATCCAGCAGCACCGAGGTGAGGGAAGGAATCACGGTTATCCCCTGGAATACAACACGAAGCGCAAACTAAAAGAGGTCTTTGGCTCTACAAACCCCCTATACTTCCAAAAGCAACATGAAATCTCTGATCGAACTGACACTCCGATCGTGAGGAATTCCCTTTGGGGCAAAGAGCATCCTTTTGTTCAGTATGTGTATGGTGCCTAACACAATGGGGTCCTGGCCCTTGACTGGGGCTCCTTGGTGCTACCACATAGCACTAATAATAACAACAATATTCAGAGTAGGACATGATGCTGCCAATGCCATACTCAGATGGCCAAGGACATTGCAGCCGTGCCTGGTGGCTGAGGCAAAGAAGGGCTGCAGGATTTGGTCCTAAAAGATTATTGAATTCCACTGATCTACTCTTTGTCAGTCTCAACCCTGCTGTTTAAGCTTTGCTTCTTCCTGTGACCCAAACCTCGGTCTGATTGAAGTAAATGTGAATCTTGCTACGGACTCCACTGAAACCTGGATTTTACCTGTTGGCTGTGCCAAATTCCAGCTTTAATTCCAGTTTCTACCAGGTGCATTTGCATAGATGATTTGAACCCTTTCATTCAGAGCACTGTACATGACACAGGCTGAGATTGTCAAGGCAGTGTAGAGTGTTTAGAAGGTGGCTAAATCCCCAGCATTGCCTTGGAAACTGCAAACCTGGGGCCAGATCCTGCATGCCAGCCTCACTCTGCAATAGCCCCCCTGAGTCAAACAGAGCTACTCTTGGAGGGAGGAATTACTCACATGAGGATGGCAGAATCTGGCCCTTAGTATCTAAGGATCCATTCATTGTTGTTGGCAAAGGGCGGAACGTAGTGGTATCCACTTAAAAAAAGTGATACATACCTTGGGGAGGAAGTAGCCTCTGAAATGTGTATCAACAGATGTGCACCGTGGAACGTGTGGCAGCAGGGTGATGAATCTCTGCACTTCATGTATCACCGCATTTGTAAATGGCATGTTTATCCGGTCTTCATATGTGGCCTGGCTTCCTGATTGGACAACAGTCCCAATCTCCTCTTGTACTTTTTCTAAAAGTAGAAGCAAATACAAATGTGTCCCATCAGAAGGGCTCTTCCCCCACTTATGAATTTGCTTTGGCAAAAACAAACCAGATTTTGCAAACCCTAAACCTGGCTTCCTCAGGCACCTCAAGTCTCTCTGGATTTCAGGCATGCACGTTTTTGTTTTGTTTTGTTTTGTTTTGTTTTGTATCATATCATGCTACCTACCTACACAACCCTTGTCTACACTGCTCCCTCCAGGAAATAGAAAAATCCGGTTTTGGAAGACAGAAACTAGTCTTAATCAAGTTTGACTGCAAACTCTTTGGGACAAGGACAATTTTTTTGTTCGGGTGTTCATACACTGCCTAGCACATTGGGGTCCTGATCCGTGATTGGGGCTCCCACATGCTACCGCAATACAAATAATAGCTAATAATAAAGAACAGAAATGCAGCTTTTGTGGCGAAAGCAACACTGGCATCTACACATTGGATACGTAACCTGACTTTCTTATTAAAACAAGGCACAGACAAAGAATGAAACCATAGAGCGGCTCACTTTGGATCTCTGGATATTTCATCATCAGTAGGATGGCCCACTGCAGTGTTGTGGCAGTTGTCTCCGTTCCAGCCATGACCAGGTCAAGTACAGATGCTATTATGTTTTCATCATGAAACAGGCTGTCTTTCTTGTTTGCCTCCTTTAAACACACAAGTTTCAGTTAGCGTTGAAAGTGCTCTTGTTCACTCTGACTGAGGCAAAATTACAATTGAGTAAGATTTGGGAAGTCCCAACTTGCCCATTGCATTTTCAGGTATTCTCATAGGTTTGCGAGCCAAGGGGAAGCCAGCGGAGGATTTCAGAACCAAGGGCAGAGTTCGGTCTGAGCCACACAGTGCAGATCTGCATGGAGAGCTGAATTTCCCCAGAAGCTTAGAGGGGTTTTGATACAAGCGATTGGTTCGGGGTCCATCTCCAAGCTGCAGCAGGGTTGAGCTCCGCTTTGGACGGTATTCACAAACTCACCCCTGCAGTTCATTTTGCAAGGGTTGGAAATACCTATTCCCTTCTGTGTGCAGCTGGAGATTCGAGTTCAGTGATTTCAAACCTCCAAGAGACACCTCCCACTCTGCCTGCCCGATTGGAATGTATGCAAAGATTTTGTGAACATTCTCCCCTTCCAGAGCATAGTGATCCTTGAACCCAGCTCAGTATGAGTGGCTAGGAGGTGCAGTGTGCATATCTGGCCCCGCTCTGTTTGAAAGAAGAAAAATATAGAGTCTGAAGGTTTTTTGTTTTAATATTACACAGAGATCAATCTGTCTTAGAAATCCTAGTGCCTGGATGGAAGGAACAAATGCAGGGCCAGGACATGTAGCTGTGATATAACAACTGACTTCCTTTGAGTTCCTTATTCCTTTTAGAACAATGAGATCAATGATTGGTTTCTTTATTAACACAAAGCGTCAGATTCATCCTTTATGAAACCCCATTGATTTTCTTGTAGGAACAAACAATTGATCATAGATTATAAAGTGGGGTCGTGTTTTCACATCCAATTTTGGTGAAACATTCACAAGATAAATTATGGCAAAAGTAAGGGAACAGAGTTTGATTTCAGTTCCATCTGGATAACGGCATTGACCTCAGGAAGGTTAAGTTGATGTGGCTGAGGCCAGGATCTAGTTAAGTGTTTTTGTTGAAAACAGAGTAAATTGTAAATGGAGAAGTTCAGTCACATACCTTGTGCTGTTTGAACACTAATGCATCAATGTAGCTCAGTGAGTTTTCGCTGAGATCTTGTCTGCTGATCTGGATGTAATTCCTTAAAATGATGCGCACATCTTCTATTTTTTTAAGTAAAATCTTGTGGGTTTTGAGAAATAATCCAAGGAATGGGTAGAAATTAAAAAACTAGTAAGGAAAAAAAATGGGCGCGTTAAACCCAAAGTGCCAAGATACAGGAAGAGCCATGCCAAAGGGTGCTGGAACAGCCCATCATTAGAGGTCTGTAACATTGTCACGCAGAAGTTTGTAATGATAACCAACACTCCTGATGTCACTGGGACTCTACCTGGATGAAGCTAGCCCATTTGAATGTAGGGCTGGGCCTTAAGCTTTCAGGCCCTGATTCAGCAAGGTTCTTAAGCACAGGTCTAACTAGAAGTTCATGAGTGGTCCCATTGGGGCAGATTTTCTATAGCATCTGCACTCTGCTAAAATGCAGGGATGAAGCCACAAGAGATCCAGTTGTGTGTCCCTGATTCTGAGGTGCCAGGTCTCAGCTCAAGGGTAAAGCTGAAAGGAAGCAGCTCTAATTTACACTACAGGTGTAGGGTCCATTGGGAACCTTATGCTAGATACGAACTGGGTCCACTGCTCCACCAAGCCCCTCCTGCCAAGAGTCCCTGACATGCCGACCCTGTATCCCCTATGTTGGGCTGGGGCAGGAGTGGGCTATGTCAGCTGAGAGTTCCCTCGCACAAAGGAAATTCTCCTCTGGCCACATTAAGTCCACTTTGTGTCACAAAATCTAGTCTTTTGATTTCAGTGGGGCTAGGTACATGATTAAATAGTTTGCTGACTCCTATGAAGCATATTTAACACAGCCATAGTCTCTGAACACGGACTATGATTAGAAAATACAAGCGAGGCAGGCAAGGGCTGCACTTTCATGCACAATGAAATGACATTTAAGAACAAATAGAATAAATTAAAAAGATAATTTGCGGGGGGAACCAACATTCAGTACAGGGCTAAAATTCTTATAGCATAATTCTCATCTCAGATCTACACCAGACAGCAATTCTCAGTGGGACTATTCTATGTATCATAGAGGCTATCAGTAGCCTGGTCACAATGTTGCTCTTGTCTGTGCTGATAAAAACAAGAACTAGTAGGTTGTAGCCCCAGGCACCAGTTATTCATATATCGTTGCCTGAAACAAGAGCATTAGTAAATTGTTTCATGAGCACAGTGTCTTCCATTCTGCACTATTACCTATCACCTTAGCTGGTGCGAATAGATACTGTGATACCAGTTCATACTAAAACACAACTATCACCTTAGTTTCCTAGTGTGATACATGCCATGAACTGGCTGGAATAAACTCTGCATGTGACTATCCTCACATGAACAACAGAAGGAGCTGTCAGGTGAAATGTAATTCCCCCCACTTCCCCAGTTGAAATAGTGATCCAAATGCAAATTACAACACTCAGGAACACTGTGGATTTGTAACTCTGTCTAGGGACCTATAAACCAACCAGTGGATTTCCTCCACCCAAACAAGTTTTTCTTGTTACAGATGCAATGTAGATAACCTTCAATTTAGTAAGTATAATTCAGTACAGGTCACTAATAGAAAATAGTCACCACACAAAATGTTCTTGGAGTTTCAATCTTATGGACATGTTACAAAATCCATGAATACAGCTGACACTATTTCTCATGCTCACTGGTAATCTCAGCTTTGAGGCCAGGAGGGTACAGAGCCTGAACTCCATTTTTGGGGCTAGAAGGGTTACCTCCCATGTCATGGTTGAAGCACATTGGCTGGAGAGCTGGGGGAGCTTGCAGTGCTGCTTCCTGTCCTTTCTGAGAGTGAATCCAACCCTGCACAACAGGGTTATTTCTAATTCACAGACCCTTTATTCAGTCTGTTAGACCAATGATTTGTAAATGGTGGTAGGCAGGTTGCAATTACATAGTATACAGCTTGGTTTCAAATATGGTCTGAGGTTCAGACTCCATTTTTATGACACTGATTATAATTATGAAGGCAGCACCCTGAGTGCTATTGATTTTTAGATGGGATGTGCTAGTTCTTACAACCTGAGATCTGCTGTGCTGGGTCATGGAGCCTGTATGACTCAAAATACACTGGAAGAGTTACTTACATGCAGGAATGGAGATCCAAGAAGAACCATAACTTCATCTATGAGTCTTAACAGAGTGACAAAGGTTGGGTCTTTGTAGTCAAACCGGTCCCCAAACAGCATAAGAAAGGTGATGTTGGTTGGAGCAGCGTTAAATGACTTGAGGCTAAATGGCTCACCTGTAATAAGAACAAACAAAAGCACAAACAGAACTCTCATGCCACAGCCTCACCACTGACTTGTGTTTACAACGGTGCTTGAAAAGTCTGAGCAATGCGATATTTAACCTTAATATTCCCCAGCTCACCTCTGGAAGATTTGATTGTCGCAATAAGTAAATGAAGCTCCTCAAGAATTTTTTCCTCTATCAGCTTTTTCCCCATTCCAAGGTTGCGCATGCTTGACACAGTGAATCTTCGTGTCGTTCTCCACAGCTCTCCATTAGAAAAGAATACACCTAAGGTGTATGTGAGATATATGTGATTGCTGAGAACGCAGAACTCAAGGGGATCCGACTCTACTTAAAAGAATATGAGAATATCTCCCCAGTTTCTCTCCCTCCATTTCTCCTTACTGTTCCATTACCCCATTTGCCATTCATTTCTCTGTCCTCCTCCTAGCTCTATTCACCAATCCCAGCCATCTTTTACCTCATGGAAATAGTTTTCCTCCCAGTTCAGCCTTTGCCATCTCACTCATGTGGGAGGCAACCAGGCATTTAGAGCACTCAGTTTTGTAATACATTTTCTGTGTGACTTTAGTGCTGATGTAATGTGTCAAATTAACAGCCCTGAAGACCTAAATCCTCTATTGGTCCATTCAACAGGTGCCGCAAGGGTAGAGGAACTGCCTCGGGGAATCTATGGCGCTGTTTGAGGGAAGGGAATCACAGATTTGGCCCATAACTCTTATCTGAACCTGTGATATATTGTTCTACAGAGGGCCATTTTTGGAGGCAGGACTTTCTGGGATGAATACATCCAAAATGGCAGCACCGACTGGCAGGAGGGGCAAAATACCTGAGCGCCAAATCCAGTATGGTTCATCTTTCATGAAGTGATTCCTCAGGTAAAATGCATTCATGGCAGTGAGGCACCTAACTCACATTGGCTGCCCATGGGAATTAGTCACATAGTTGCCATTGTGCCTTTAAAATTCTGCCCTCATCTTTTAAAATTCAGGATGTTAACTGGTCACAAAGTTGTTTGCCAAAGTAATTGTCACTAATGACAAGAGCTACAAACCGGAAAAACAGAATTTGGGGGTCAGTTTAGCTACAATACAGACTTGGGGCAGGACTTCCAAAAGTTCTCAGGCAGTGGTGGCAGTAGGAGAAGAGAGAGGCCAAGGCTGAGCCCTTTTGAAACTCTCACATCTCCAAGGGCCAGTACCATTTCCATGCTGGATTTGTTCAAATATTGGGATGGGGGGTCGGTCTACAAATTCATCTGTGAAGTTCACGAGTGCCTCCTTCACGGCTTCGTATCCAGTCAGTACCACAGCTTTCTGGGACCCGAAGTGGAGGGTGAACACTGGCCCGTATTTTTCTGCTAGCTGAAAAAGAGGCAGGGTTTTAGTATCAGCAGTGGAGAGAGTGCATTAAGAAACCCCTCACTTCCTCTTCATACCTAAGGCTTATTCTGATGTATTTGTTTATAGCACTAATCTGACTAGCATATGCATGAGTTTAGCACTAAATTCCATTGGTCTAGTAGGAGCACAATCCTCTTCTGTGTGGAGAAAACCACACACACATCAGCCCACTCTCCAACTCGATGGCATTCAGACCAGGAAATCTGGCCCCATGTATTTTAAACAAACTCATATTTTTACATACTCTTGAACGTTAAAAATTAGATATTCCTAAATCCTCAGTGTTTACACACTTTGTTTACTCTTTGCACTTCTCTTAATTTAGCCAGTGAAAATCTAGGAAGACACTGATGTCTATTCTTGATTCAAAAACATTGCTGGGTAGTTAGAAAGGGGGAAAAATGTTCCATGACAGGTAGCTGAATTATAGTCATTAAAAGGATAGTCTGGTATAGTCTATAGACTGGTATAGACTATTAGCTGGATGTTTGAGCTCAGTGCCACAAGAGAATATTCTCAGGTCTACAGGAAGCTAATACGAAGAACGAGAATAAAAACCAAACAGACCCCTAAAGAATGGGGATCAGTTAATAAACAAAATGGAGGAATAAGAGAAAGACAAATACAAACAGACCTGTTGTTACGAAATGTACAACAATTCTTATAGCAATTGTGACTCACTCTATTGCTAGAGCTGTGAAAAGAACAGATATTCCATTTCATGAAGGATTTCAAGTTTTTTTAATTTCTTTTTGATCTGATTTGAAATGAAAACTGAAAATTACAAAATTCTCCATGAAGGAAAATATTTACAAAAAAATGTTTTGGCTGCATCAAAATGTTTCATTTTGATTTTTTGACTTTATATTCTACTGTATTGTATTCTATTCTATTGTAAGTTTTAAAATTTAAGAAAATTCATACTAAAAGTTGTTTTGAAAGGAAACATCTAAATGTTTTATTCGAAAAATGTTGATATTTTGATACATCTGAACTTTTTTTTTTTGCTGACTACTCTGAATTATCTGTTCAATCTTCTATTTAGCTGTGACACTCTTGCTACTTTTCCCAGACCTGAAGAAGAGCGCTTGTAGCGCTAAAGCTTGTCTCTGTCACCACAATAAGTTGGTTCAAGAAAAGATATTGCCTCACTTCCACCTTGTCTAATTTCGTAAGTATGTCTGCAGAGTTGGCTGTGCTGGAGGGCGGATTCCTGTTCATGTTTGGTAAAGAATCATGTTTGCTAATGACTCCCATGGACACTCTGCATGTAGCATAATGCCCTGGGGAGAGAATCCTAGCTTCATGGGGGTGGCAAGTGAGCACATGCTGCTAACCACTATGTGCCTTGCATTTTTAGAGGAGCAGAATGGGATCCCCCTTCCACTCCTCCCCCCTACCCCACGGGAGGTGAATGCGCTCAGGATATCTGTTAGTAACCAATAAGCACTATGCACTGGATGGAATCCTGCAGTGATTACTGTTTTACTATTTGTGCCACCCTAGTGTCTAGGAGCCTCAGTCATGCACCAGGATCCCAAATATTTATTGCCCTGTTTATTAAACACTGACAGAAACAGATCGGAGGCAGAGCTGGATGGACAGGAAGGAAACATGCTCAGATAGCCAGGGTGAAGTTTTGCAAAACTGTCTTCTTGGGGTAAGGAAAAGCAAAGCTCCTGGATTGAACCTAGCCTGACAGGCTCCTTTTCAGCATCCTCTTACAGATAAGAACTCTCTATCTGCTTAAACAATGATAAGTGGTTTTAATTACAAGTTAACAGAAGAGTTCACAGGGTATTTATTCCAGCTACTTGACAAAATTATTCCATCCTGTTGTTCTGCCACTCCATCGATTTCAATGGGAATTTGCACACTTAGGAATGGAGTAACAACTGCATAAGAACATCTGGATTTAACCCTTTCTTATGTGGCTGTTGGACTCTTTATAGTGAATTCTTCTTACTTCTTCCAGGAATTTTCTTTTTCATGTTAGTTATTTGCTAATACTCTAAAAGCCCTCTGGGTATGAGAGCTGTCAAGTTCATATTTAAAATCCCACAAACACTATATACTTCATGTACCTTATCAGGTTTACATGAAAAAATCCACATTACCCAGGGGCCCTTTTTTAGTGGTTGATCAGAAATAACACTGCCACCATATAGACAGGAGCTAGAAGCAGCTTGAGACATTAGTGTGCAATTTTTACTGCTCTGAAATTTAATTCAGATTAATAAAAAAAAACAAAGTCTTCTCATTGATTTAGCTGAGGCAGACTTAAAATGCATGAGGCGTTTTTTTTTTTTTTTCCTACCTTCAGTAGTGACTTATCTTGCCTTCTAATATCCAGCAAATGCAGGTTACCAATGATCGGAAGAGGAGGTGGACCAGGAGGCAGTTTAGAAGTTGAGTTTTTAGAGCCAGTTGAAAAATAAAATGCACCTAATAAAAGCAGTGCACATAGCAGACAAATTAATGCAGGATCAGAAATAAAGGGCATGAAAAAAGCCATTTTTTTCCAGTTGCAATCTGGTTTTTGGGCTAGGAGCAATAACAAAAAAAACGTGGTGGCGCTGTTCAGAGTGTAGCTGCAGGTTTTATATTTGTTCTTTGCAATTGCCGCAAGTGTTCTATTCTGATTAGGGTTTGCAAAATACCTGAATAAATACTGTAAACTCCACCCTCCTTAAACACCTTGGAGAATGTGGTCTAAGCAGTTTGCAATGTCTGTCCAGAAATAAAGAGGGTTTCAGGTTACAAGCCTGTGCATATTTGTGCAGGAATATATGTGTCTGATGAGAGAACTTTGCAATTCCTATAGCGCCTTCCACCTGAGGATCTCAAAGCACGTTATGAGCAGTGACATAAGTATCATTATACCTGTTGTACAGAAGCACAGGACAGTGAAGTAACGTGCTCAAGATCACACAGTAAGTCAGTTGCAGAGATAGGAATAGAACCCAGGGGTATGTCTACCCTAGGGCAGTGGCCTGTAGAATTGTCAGCAGTGGGTCATCCTCATCTGGCTTGAGAATGGTGTAGCTTCTAGTGAAGTTGGTATCAAAATGCCCTAGTGTAGACAGACCATTTTCGTTGCCTGTTGAAAGTGGGGAACATAAGGATTTGTCATTGACAAGTATTGTCAGCAACAGTCTGTTTTCCTAATGTGGAGTCGAACCCTAGCACTTCTGATGCCCAGATCTGTGCCATAACCACAAGACTCTTCAAGAAATAGTCATGGCAGCTGAGTTTCATAGTGGTTGATTATGGTCTTTGGAATAGACAGAGACTGGCACTTGACTGTAAAGCTTCATGTCCAATGTATGCAAATGCTTATCATGCCCACTCAGTAAAGGTGTGTAGTGGTGGGTGCAGCTCCTCCTGTTTGTTCTATCTTAGATAGAAATTGTGGGCCCAATTCTGCTCTGCTTTACACCTTCTACAGTCATTTTTGCTTGTACAAAGTGAGTGTAAAACACTCCAAGGCCTGAACAGCCAGACCAGGGACATATGCTAAAATCTGGAATCTTACCAATACTTATTCTGCTGATTTTAGTGA
This sequence comes from Chelonoidis abingdonii, assembly GCF_003597395.2. NCBI lineage: Eukaryota > Metazoa > Chordata > Testudines > Testudinidae > Chelonoidis > Chelonoidis abingdonii. The sequence goes on from NC_133777.1 coordinate 12,671,839, forward strand.
AACATGGAGAAGTATGATATTATTGGTCAAATATTCAAATGGACCTTCATCAGTGTTGCACTTGAACCTGACTGAGCCTGCAAAATTCATCTTTGGGCATGTAGATGAGAATTTTCAGGAATAATTGTGCAACTGTGTGGACAAAGCAGGTAGTTGTGTGCCCAATTTCCTGCTTTGCATACACAAATTCTTGTTTGCACACACACATTCACATGTTCGAGTACAAATGGATGTTACCAGCACATTCTGCAAGTGTATTAGTGCATGGTAGTTGAAAGTGTGGTTGTAAATCAATAGCCTTAATTATAATGTAATCTTACCCTTCAGCAGTCGCCTTCACGCCACATCTCAGAATAATTGCTGTTGGTATGAGCTTAATAAGAAGCCAGTAAAGGGTGGAAGTGATGTGCAGAAGTGCTGTGTGGAAATAGTAAATTAAAAGCAGCAGTCTTTAACTGACATCTTCCCAAGAATGACAGCCAGATTAGACACATAATAGTTAATCCTTGACATTACTGAAGCAATTGCTTCATTAGTCTGCCATCATTTGTCCGACATGAAAATGTTTTCCATTGGCACCAGCATTCTAAAATGATGGCAGAAAATACAACAATTCTACACAAATTTCCAACATCTGAATCGAGTTTATTGTTACACCACATTTCTAGTCGGGTTGAAAGAGGAACTCTGATTGCCGGCCAACCCAACTTCAGACTTGGCAATCATGCATGAGCATGTCTGGGGCTTTTTACATTAATTTTCAAGCAGTGCCCTGCAGCTTCCCCTGCATTCATGGTACACAAGTGCTCTACAGATGTACATACTGTGACAAAGTTCCTCCTTTACCTTGGTGGGTCCTGCACTTATTTGGCAGATTTACTCACCTCAGTGATCTTCCCCACGGTCTGGGTCAACTTCTCCTGCATCTGATCAGGAGTTGGGAGGTTTGGGGGGAACCCGTGGGCGCCCTGTCATCACCGCACCCCCTAAGCTGCCGGCACTGAAAGCTGCCTCCCCTCCTCTCTCAGTCCATCACTGTGGAGGAGGGTGCAGGCGGAGATACGCCGGGTGTTGGGAGAGGGCTTTGTCCGGGGCTCTCCTCGCTTTTTGCTGTCCACCCATGCCTCCCAAGTCTCTGAGCCATTGGCCCTTGCCCACCCCGATCCGACCCTGTTAGCCCACCCCGGATGATGCCATGGAGGCTGGTCTTAGTGCAGGGAGTGGGGCAAGCGGAAGGCTCGAGCTCGTTACATCCTTCGGATTCGAGGCCCCCCGGAAGAGAAGGAAGGGGGCAACTTGACGACGAGCCGCTGATCCCGGCCTTGCTCACTGATGACTCCATTCTGTTGCGGTGGCGCGGGTAGGGGATCGACCCAGCCGTTGCGTGCGCACCGGAAACGGTATAATGCCACCCCTGCTGGGGTCGCCTCTGTCGCCCTGAGCGGATGCTCTTCTCGAAGCGCACCACTCGCGAACCTCTGAATGCGACGTGCGAGACTCCCTTCGGCTGCTACCGCAGGAGGCGCCTGGGGATGGCTCCGCCCCTGACCGCGGCTCGGCTGGCGCGTTGCAGAGACGTGGAGCTCGTGCCTATGTCCAGTCAGGTCAGGGAGCGCCTGCGAGGCGGACTTCACGAGGAGATCGAGGACCCGTGTCACGCAGGGGGAAGGCACGACCCTCTGCCCAGCTGGCCGATCTTGGAAACCTCACCTCGTCCCTGTCCCGGAGTTCAGTTCCCATTCCCACGCGCTGCTTCTGCTCCCCGCCATCTGAGGGTCCCACTCGGATTCTCCATCGACACCGGCGCCGGGCTGGCACCACTGTGACCGGCCGACCAAGCCCCTGGGCGACGGCCCAGTGCCCGCCTGCCAAGGTCCGGTTCCAGGTGGTGTCTCTCTGGGTGTGGAGGACCCGCCCTCTCTTGACGAACATAACTATCTCTGGAATGCCCGAGGCTGCCACACGTGCCACAGTGGCTGCGCACCCGCATCTTAGGGTCCCTTACCACTCCAGATCCCTGACGCCTGGCCGGAGGAGCCACTGTCCAGTGGCTCACCTATAGGGGCTCAGGATCCCCCATCTAACCCCACTTACAGGATCTCTCCCTGAACCCCGTCTACTCTGTTAGCCATGATCCTTGTCCCCCCAACCTCACTGTGGATGCCCAGTGGCTGCCCTGGGATGCCCCCCAGGGTGCGGCTTCACTAGGTTTTCTTGTCCGACCCACCAGGGCTGTGTTCCCTTCCGCCACCGCCATTTGTTGGACCCCGGGGAGCCGGGGGGTCACGTGCGCATCGCCCATCGGACACGCCACTGGGGGTCTGCCCTGCCTGCCGCCTGTGGTGGGACCCACGAGGAGCTGTGACTGTCCCCCCACTGGGGACAGTCTCGATCAGGTGACCCCGCCCTCCCATGCGCCTGGAGGGAGGAGCTGCGGAGTTCTCGAGGGACGTCCGTGCGTCCGTAACAAAGTCCAGCTTGCAACTCCGCGCGGTGGGGGGAATTCCATCAGATCCTCCGGGCCTCGAGGAGCCCTCATGGGGAGGGTAGAGAGACTCAGGAAGAAGGCCGCCGCGGCCCTACACACGGGTCCCGCCTCTTCCGTGCCTCTTTACCAACTATGGTGGTAGAGGTCATGGAAATTGCTTCGCGCGGTCCCGCCGGAAGCTGTGGGCATGTCTGCTGGCCGAGGATCCCCTAGTCCGCTGCCACGATCACTTTGGCCACATTAAACACCCGGGGCTGTGGATTGGGTCTCCTCGCAGGAACCAGGTGCCTCTTGGGTGTTGGCTGGCTTGAGGTCTTGCCCACCATGCTCGGTTATCTATCGCCATATTTGGGGTCGGGAAGGAAATTGTCTCCGAGTGGATTGGCAGGGGCCTGGAGGTTTTCCGGCCTCCTCTGCAGCCGTGGGGATGGGTCGCTTGCTGGTAGGAATTCTCTGCAGCCTGAGGTCTTCAACCCACAATTTTTGAGGACTTCATAACTCAGTCATGGGTTAGGGTTGTTTGTTATAAAGTGAAATGGGTAGGTTTCTGTGGCCTGCTCTTGTTGCAGGAGGTCAGACTAGATTAGATCATATTGGTCCTTCTGACAGCTAGCTGAGTCTATACAGCGACATGAGTTACCCTCCGCGGAGCGGGGGTAACTCTGATGAGTTTTCCTGCAGGAGACCATAAGGGATCCGGCCGCTCGAAGCTAGCTGGGTGGCTGGAGTGGGGGAGAACGAGGCCTACTTTAAGCCACTTTCTTGGTTTTGCGCAGCTGGAGGTGGCGACCCGCTGTTCTCCCCCGACCTACGCCCGAGTGCTGGGGGTCTGAAGGCTGTGCCGGGACCCGCCTGCTGCAGCACCTCCGTCCGCAGGAGGGGCCTTGTGGTTAATAACTCATCAATGTTTACGCCCGACATCTGGCCCGAGAGGTTCGCGTTTTTATCAGCAGGCGTCCGCCTTCCCGCTCCCTGGATCGCTCGTGAGTGCCTGTTCCTGGGAGGGGAATTTAACACCACCCTCGAGGAACGGGACCGATCGGGACCGAAGCAGGTGCCCGGCCCGCGCGGGACGTCCTCCACAGGAGATTGTCGAACGCCACCTCCGTGGTGGACCGTCTGGCGCGACGCGACACCCGGACGACGTCTCGACGTTCACCCTCAGTCCGGGTGCGAAGCCTCGGCTCGCGCCACTTTCCCCCGGCTGGACCGCCATTTACTGTCACTTTCACCGCTTTTACGGGCCCACTTCTCCAGCATCGCCGGCTCCTTTTCGATCAACTAAGTCTTGCCACCGTGACACGCCTCTGCTTGCACGGAGAGGCTGGCAGGCCCTATTGGGTGCACTTTTAATAATAGTTTGCTGGAGAGATGCGGGCACTTCGTGCGTCCTTCCCGGGAGATTCTGGCTGGCCTGGCGAGGGCAGAGGGCGCGCCTTTCCTGGCACGGCGGTGGTGGGATCTGGGGAAGGGTGCCGCAGCGGCGCAGGACTCTTTCTGCCGTGACTACCACCGCGTGGTGCAGCCACGCGAGAGGGAATGCGGTCCACTACACGCAGCTGGAACGGGAGGTCTTGAGCTGGAGAGGCATCTGGCCGCCACCCCGAGGATCCAATCCCTGTGCGAGCATGCCAGGAGAACGGAGGAGCTCCGGGGCCCGTGAAGACCATCGGCCCCGGGGTGCTTTGTGTTCGATCGCGCATCACACGCTCCTTCGGGAGTGGACCGCGGCTCCCGCTTCTTTCTATGCCGCCTGGAGAAAGGAGGGGGCAAGAAGCAAGTGCCCCTGCCTCCTGGGAGGGCGGACACCTCCCCTCACGGACCCGGCCGATTCGCGAGACGCGAGTGGTGGTGGGAGGGCCAGGTGCCTTCTACGGCGGACCGTTTCTCCCCTAGATCCGACGACTCTACACGCCAATGGTGCGAGAGCTGGACCCGACGGTACGGGCACAGGTAACCAGGACCAAGCTAGAAGCTAGCCTCTCACTCTGCCGACTTCTGAGAGCCCCCTCCGTGCACTGCCCACCAATCAATCTCCGGGCATGGAGGGCTGACCCTGGAGTATCTACCGCATGTTCTGGCGTCGACCAGATGGCCCGTCATGAGGCCACGTCTTTGCAGATCCACCGTCTGGAGCCAGTCTCAGATCCCTCTCTCGTGCAGGCGAGCATGCTCGCCTTATGGTGCCGGAAGAAGAGGGGGACCTTCCGCCGCTACGGAAGGTGGTGCTCCATACTACTCGCTCATCAGGACGCGCAGCAGCCTTCCTGATCTAGAATCTACACGGGCGAAACACGAACAAAAAACTAAAATCAGCAAAAGGCATCACTCGCGCTGCGTTAGGGTCCGTGTGCTGGCAGACAGTGGTGCATCCAGCACACAGCCTGCACCATCCCCGGCCCTGCCAATTATCTTTGATAACTTGTATCTGGTTCCGGGACCTTTCTGGGAAATTAGGGTGGTAGGGATGGTCGTGTTCGCTTTCGCCACTCTGTCCCTGATCCAAGGAGAAGGCGCTTCGACAGGATGGATCACGGGTATCTGCTGGTGGTACCTGCTGCAGCGTTCGGCTTCGGAACCCACGGTTTGTGGGTTTTCTCTCGAGTGCCGTACGCTCTGTGGAGTGTCTGGTCAGGCTCCAACACTGGACCCTGACGAGCCAGTCAGCTTCGGGGGGGAGTGCGGCAGCGGGTGCCACCCTCTTGGGCCAGCTTGCTACGCTCTGGCGATTGAGCCTTCCTCTGTCTCCCTCCGCGAGAGGTTGACGTGGGTTGGTGCTTCGGGAGCCGAAGCTGAGGGCGGGATCCTGTCGGCGTACACTGACGATGTGTCCCTTGTGGTCCAGGACCACGGGCGCGACTTTGGCGCGGGTGGACGCTTGCACCAGGCTGTGTATCGGCGGCCTCCCTCCGCCGCAGGTTACACTGAGGTCAAGAGCTGCTGGCCTGCGTGGTCGGGGACGGGTGGCAGGCGAAGCTCGCTCCCACCGCGCTTCAGGCCCATCCGCTGTGAGCGGTGTCACTGCTCTAACTCTCAGCGTTTACCTTTCTGCCACTGCATCTCTCCGCTGAGAAACGGCACGTTTGGAAGGGCAGGGTGCACGGAGCGGCTCCGGAAATGGACAGGACACTACCCGGTGCCTCTCCACTTCCAGGAGAGGGCAGTGTGGGGCTTAATCAATCTGGTCCCTGTCCCATGCTCTGGTAACTGCTAACACCACTGTCAGGCCCCGATGTTCACTGGCAACCTCCGGACAGCGTTCCTCTGGGGTACCTTTTGCCAGGGGACGCACTGGGTCTCGTGCAGGGGTCCGCACCTGCCCTGGAGGAGGGGGGGCAGGGCCTGAAGTGCTAGCACTCAGGTCCGTGTCTTCCGACTCCAGGCCCTGCAGAGGCTCGCTGTAGGTGGCAGGTAGTCCGGTGTGGAGCGTACTGGCACACACTTCCCCGCCTTCCGAGGGCTCCGATCGACCGGCAGCTCTTTTACCTCCATCCGAAGAGGTCTTCCGCGAGACCCTCTCCAGGCTGCCGGTCTTCCTAACCAAGACCTCCTCCGGACCTGAAATTTCTTCTGCAACGCAGGTCCGTGGCGGCCGACCCGTGGGGGCTGCCTCCTTGCGGATCCCCTGCTTACACAATCCCAGCTTCGTGTGCAGGTGGCGGAGTCCCCCGCGTGCACCAGAGACGCTGGTCTGGCGGGAGTCACCAGGGTCAGAGACAGCTTCCTGGACTACGACCGGGAGATTGGCTGGATCCCCTGACGCTCGCCTGGCGCTGAGGCTCTCCCGACCTCCATACTCCCGGCTTGAGCTAGCGATTACCGCTTCCGGTGCCGAGCTAGAAACTCTCGGCTGTCTAAGCCGACAATCGTCTCAAAGCATGTTTGAGGGGGCTCTTGCTCCTGCTGCCTCCGGCTAGCCCGTCGCCGGGTCCTAACGAAGGGTCACGCCCCGCCCACCCCACCCCGGGTCCCGTGGACATTGTTATAGGGCCACTGCCCGTGGACACCATCAGCCCCTCACCCTTTCAACTACTGCTGCAGCCAGTTTGTGTCCAGACCGTCGCCACGGAAACATCTGTACCACACCTCGTGCTCCAACACCTTCACTACCAACACCTCCCTGTCGCCCGCCCGATACCCGAAATGGCGGGACCTCCTGCCACCTCTCGAGGTGAAGAGCCCAGGTAGGGCAGCTGTACCTGCCTCGGTCCCAGCCGGCCCGCTGGGATGTGCAGTTTGAGGCCTCCTTCAGGGCCGTGAGCCACGGGTGTGTACTTGGCGTTCGTTCCAGCCCATGTGTCCCGCAACAACCTGCCCTTTCCTGTGGCGAGAAGGAGACCCTTGGCGCACATTTACTTGGCAGTGCGCCCAGGGTTCGAGCCCCTGTTCCCCTCTCCTGAAATCTTCTTGCGGTTTTCTGGGTTGCACTTACCCCTCACCTTTACTCTACGCACTCCCCATCCGTGGCCCAAAAGGTCGTGGGATTCTCCTACTCAACCTCCTCTTGGCCTGACCAAACTAGCCATCTACAGCACCAGGGAGAGAGGTTGGCTGATGGGATTTCTTGCAACTGTGGGGCCTATTTCCACTCTCTGTCCATTCACGCATCCGAGCGGAGTTCCTCTGGGCGGCATCCACTGGCCCCTTGACGCCTTCAAGGAGCAGTGGCATTGTCTGGGGTTCTCTGCTCGGTGTCATCGGGCTCCCTTAGTTTAGCCATGACCTCACTCCCGCTCCTGCTTTTTTTCATTAGCTGTCCCGGACA
>NC_133777.1:12682397-12702317 GCF_003597395.2 Chelonoidis abingdonii
TGGGTTCTCCCGCTTTACTCGGGTTCAAGCTCTAGGGCCCTGGTGGATTGCAGCTGTCTATGGCCTCCTGTAACGCGGCATGACGCTACAACCCCTGGGCTACTTCCCCATGGCTCCTCCAACATCTTCTTTATCCTCACCACAGGACCGTTCTCCGGTCTGTGATACGCTTTTACTCCGTCGTCTCTAGCAGCACACCTCTCACTCTCAGCTCCTTGCGCCTCTTGCTCCAGCTCCTCACACACATTCCTCTCCTCTCCTCTCCTCTGGTCCCCACTCCCTGACTGGATAAGCACCTTTTAACCCGGGTGCCCTGATAGCCTGCCTGATTGCTCCAGGTGTTCTATCGCCTGTCTGCCTTAATTGTTCTTACTTGGTGTTCTAGACCTGTGGATCCTCCCCTTAGGCTGGGGGGAGGTCCTTTAGAAGTGAGCGGGCTTTGCCTGCCCACCCTTGGGATGCCAATAGGACCAGACTCCTGTACCCCACTGGCCTGCGTCTGTCACAATATGGAAATAGTTAGATACGGTACTGGTAGATGGGGCTAAAAAATATGCAGCATTGTTCCTGGGTGTTGTAGGACTAGTGAAATTCATTGTGCTTTTTAGCCCTTCCAAAAATGCAGGCAAACTCATTTTTTGGTTACATGATACATGTAGATCTGGAAGCAATTTTTATAAAACTGCCTGCAGTAGTCATTCGCTCATGGAAAGCCTTGGTTCCAAAAATGTGTCACAAGACTAACTCTTGCTTTTGCAGGCGTGTAAAGAGGTGCAAAAACCTTTGCTGGCATAATGCACATGATGCAGACATTCTGATGGCGCCCAGATGTGGGATACGGTTCACCTGCCAAATTTGCTGTTGTGTCGCTTTGGAGTATGATTGCATGACCGTGAGGGACATGTTTAGAGAGAAGGGGATGGAGTGTGAGAGAGGAGACTTGTATGCTCTCCAACAACTGCATACATTGCCATCCACAGCAACCACCAAGCAAGTATGTTGTTCCCGTCAGAAAGGAATAGTCAATATACTTCCAACACATCAAGCCACTATGACCTGTGCTGTCTTGCAGGATTTTCCCTGGCTTGCCATACCCCCAGCCTGTGGAGCTGTGTACTGCTACCTACTGACTTGGCATTTTGCCCTAACTTTGTTTAATGTTTAAATAATAATAAGGGATTTTTCAGAAATAGTTTTCAATTGCCGTAGGAAAGACCTTCTGGAAACAGGCCCTTGGGTGTGGTGCTTTGATATGACAGGGTTACATGGGGCTTTTGTGATGACAAGAAATTCCTGTCTAGATAATGCATCTGCTACGTGTTTCCCTGACATGCCCCTGGCTACGTGCTCCCCTGCTTGAGCACACATAGAGATCAACCCTTGAAAAGAAAACGCTCTAGCCTTCTAGTTGAAATCTAAACTTCCAGATCTTGTTCCACCCACTGCCCCAATCCAGATTCCCAAACTGTTTGGCAGCCGTTGCATGACTCCAACTTCCCAAGCAACATGAAGCCCACTGTACAATATGACCGCTGTGCATATCCAGGTCCCCAGATTAACCCCACAGCTACTGTTTCAGCCCAACTTCCCCAAAAGCAACTTTCCAAACCTATGCACAGGGTGGATTGGGCTAGTTCTGGGTATGGCAGGTTTCAGTGTCCATCTGACTTCAGACAGACCATTGTCCAGTTCTGTTGTTTGTGATATCACATGACACAAATTTTTCAAAGGAAATATTTTGGAGGCTCATTGGACCATATGCTGACACAGTAACTTCTTGGGGTAGCTAGTGTCTCCTTTGTGCAAGAATGCCCAGTGATCATAGCATTTGCATTCTCCACTGGGTGCTCAATATACAGATACCATTTATATTTCTTAAGGACTTTGGGCCTGGCTCTTCTCTTTCTTACCTGGCAGGAAAGGCAAATCAGACTGGTTGATATGTGCACATCAGGATCATGGCTCTTCACCCTCCGTATTTGGGAGATACAGTCATAAAAACATAAGAATGGCCCTACTGGGTCAGACCAAAGGTTCATCTAGCCCAGAGGGAATGAACAGAACAGGTAATCATCAAGTGATCCATCCCCTGCCACTCATTCCCAGCTTCTGGCAAACAGAGGCTAGGGACACCATTCCGGCTAATAGCCACTGATGGACCCATTCTCCATGAATTTATCTAGTTCTTTTTTAAACCCTGTTATGGTCTTGGCCTTCACAACATCCTCTGGCAAGGAGTTCCACAGGTTAACTGTGCGTTGTATGAAGAAATGCTTCCTTTTATTTGTTTTAAACCTGATGCCTATTAATTTCATTTGGTGACCCCTAGTTCTTATGTTATGAGAAGTAGTAAACAACACGTCCTTATCTACTTTCTCTACACCAGTCATGATTTTATAGACCTGTTTATAGATGTGTTTATATTAACAAAATATAAACCATTTTTCCATTCTGTACCTGAAATAAACTCTCCTAATCCAATGCATATGAAGGGGATTTAAAGGTGTGTCCCTGTTTAGCCCCCTAGCCATTCCTAGATATAATGTGCAGATGGCAGCAGATATGGCATAATGTGTGCACAAGCCTGAATCACTAAACAAAGATGTGTACATTGTAGATGAGCATCAACATGTGCTTTTCAATCAGCTGTTAGGATATCAGCATTCTCCATATTGAGGCCTCATTCTGCTCTCACTTACATCAGCGTAAATCAGAAATAGCTCCACTAATGTCACACTAAAGTAACCAAATGTGAGGGAGAACAGAATCAGTGAAGTTTTTAGCCTTTCTCTGCAGCATGGGGCATGGGTCACTGGCTTAATGGTTTAAACTAGTATAAATGTGAATTCGCTGTAACTTGAAGGTTTTAAACCATGATTTGAGGAGTTCAGTAACTCAGCCAGAGGTGAGGGGTCTATTTCAGGAGTGGGCGAGATTCTGTGGCCTGCGTTGTGCAGGAGATCAGACTAGATGATTATGATGGTCCCTTCTGGCCTTACAGTCTGTGAGTCTATGATACACCTATTAATGACTTCCTCATTAGCTTTCTTTGTTATGAGTGCCTTCTCTGTAACTACATACAGAGCATGAGGAACATAGACTGAGCCAGATCAGTGGTCAATCTAGCCCGGTTTCCTGTGTCTGACAGTGGCCAATGTCAGGTGTTTCAGAGGAAGGTGCAAGAAACTACACCAGACAGTTATGGGTTTATCTGCCCAGAGGAAATTTTTCTGCCTGATCACCATTAGCTGGAGATTGGCTTATGACCTAAAGCATGAAGGTTTCCATCCCTTCCCAAATTCTTGGGGTTTTTAAATCTTCCTTATTATAACCCTGGAGGCTCTGGGGTCCAGTTTGTTTTAATCCTTGGCTTCAGTGCTATCCCATGGCAGTGCCTTCTACAGTCTACATCTGCATTGTGTAAAAATTATTTCTTTTATTATTTTTTAATTTGCTGCCTTTCAATTTCAATGAATGTCCCCTTGTGCTTCTACAATAAGAAATGCTGAACAGGAATGTCTGATCTGCCTTCTCCGCACCATTCATTATTTAGTCTATCTTTCTCATGCCCCCCCCCCCCCGCTCTTATTCATCTGCCCTCTCACGCAAACAGTGGCACTCTTTGCAACCTCTCTCTATGTGAGAGGTCTTTCATGTCTATAATCAGTCCTATTGCCCCATCCTGGACCCTCCTCCCCCTCCTTTAATTCTGCTGCATCTATTTGAAGATACGGTGACCAAACTTGAACATACATGTCAGCCAGTTGCCATCTCCCTACGACTAATGCAATCAAAAGTTTTGTGCAGAGCCAAAACCCCACTTGTAATCAGGGAGTGCTTTGGGCTACTAGTACCTTTGTCAATATTAGGCTATGGCAAGCAGGGCCGGTACAAGGAAGTTTCACGCCCTAGGAAAACTTCCACCTTGCACCCCCCACCCAGCTACCCCGCCCCCCACGGCAGCTAACTCAGCCCCCCACCCGGGGATCCCCCACCACAACAGCTAACCCCTCTCCACCCCGTCCCCCCACGGCAAGTAACCCCTCCCAGGGAGACTCCCCTGTCCCCCCACGGCAGCTAACCCCACCCGGGGAGACTCTCCCCCATCCTCTCGTGGCAGCTAACCCTGCCTGGGGAGACCTGACCTCCCCCACCCTCGCCATGGCAGTTAACCCTGCCTGGGGAGACTCCCCCTTGCCACGGCAGCTAACCTTGCCTGGGTTTTCCCCCATCCAGCTCACCTCGGCTCTGCCAACTCCACTGAGCATGCTGGTGCCGCTCTAATTGTCCTCCCCGCCCAGGCATGCTGCCCTGATTGGAGGAGACTTGGAGTGGGGGCTGTGTTGTCAGTGGAGGAGGCAGAGTGGAGTGGAGGTAAGCTGGGGCGGGGAGCTGTTCCCCTGTGCGTCTCCTCCCCCATTACTGCGGGCAGCCCTCCCCGCGCACCCCCCCAGCTCACCTCCACCCCATTTCCTTGCCTGAGGGGACTTTTAGGTGCCCCCAATCACTAGGTGCCCTAGGCAGCCGCCTAGTTTGCCTAAATGGTTGCACCGGCCCTGATGGCAGGTGTTCCCTGGCAAAGAGGCACTGGGGTTGAGAAATAGCTGGCATGATGGTGCTACTGCTACAGAACCCATCGGGTTCCCTGAGAATCATCTCTACAGGCAACTCAGTAGAGAGCTGCTGGGAACACAGTCGTTTCCCAGCATCTCCTGTCCTATGAGTGGGACTAGTGCTTCAGACCCCACCTTCACTATGCCCCCCTTCCCTTTCAGAACAGCCCTTGGTGGATTGAGGTGAAGTCACCCACACAGATCCGCCTCTGAAGACCCTGCTGAAGGGCTGGCAGTGAACAGCACCCTGGCACCACCTGAGGACCCAGGAAGAGCCTTGGCCTGAACAGAACAGGGGGAGTCAGGTCACCAGTTCCCTTGAAGACATCAAACAGTAAGGTCAGGCAGGTGTTCTGGAAAGGCAGTTGTGGGGGAAGAGGAATTCATGGAGGTTTGTAACTCTAACCAAACCTATAGGGGCTGGTCTATGCTGAGTTTGCACATGCCTTCTAATACTGACCGGACATGCACTGAGGACTGCCTGTGCATGCAGATTTAGCCTCTACTTCACCATGAGTTGAGCTATAGAGACTGTTAATCTTTCTAGTCCTTATACACAGTGGGTGGGTGAAACCAGGTGTGGCATTGCTAATGTGGTTGCCAAGTTCCCAGGATCATAACATGATTAAACTAGGCATATATGAATTGAATTTGCATATTCTTGTGATGGTGAGATATTTAAAGGTGATAATAAGTAAGAAAGAACGGCCATAATTGCTTTTTCAATTGCAATTTTCTGAGTTCAAATTAAATTCTTTTCTTTGAGGTAAGTATGGTATTTCTGAAAAGGTGTCTACATTTCTAAATATGCTCTTAGTAGCATAGATTGCACAGAGGTCATGTGTGGGGATAGAACGGGGTGTCTGGTGGATAGAATATGGGTCTATATTAACACTGCTTTTGCAGCATACCTGGGTCTGTACTTGGGCCATTGCACCTTTTGCATGCATCAGAATTTGGCCCCAAATCTTGCTGTGCTATATGCTGATCCTGAGAGGTGCCGAGGACCTGTAGCTTCCATTGGAGCTGTTGTACTCAAAGTACTATACGGGATTTTTTCAGGGGGATTAAGGCAAAACGCCACATTTATTAGTAATACAGGTATTAATTAATACTCTGTCATATGCATATGATATATTACAGTCATGCATTCACACACAGACACAAACCACTCGTTCTTGCTGCTGTTACCCACGTTTGCTCCTTACTACTGCCAGGTGAGTTAGATGGGGAGGGTGAGCCGGGCTCTGCCGATCCGGATCGTTGCTCCGATGGTGACAAGACAAAACCAGGTACTTCTGCAAGCACCTGTATTTACAGCTTCCCTCTTATGCAAATCAGACGATCAAAATCTGGTCGTGTCCGTTGGCCTTGTGCTCTTTTTTTCTGGTTTGTCCAATGCTGCTCAAAGAGGCGCGTTTCTAAGAAGTGCTTGCTCTCTAATCCCTGAGGTCGTCATATGTCTGCTTTCTTTATTGCCACTTGACATTGTATTGTCCTTTGCTCGGCTCCATCCTCTTCAATGTTGAGCTATCTGGAGGTGGTACTGCCAACCTCACCATTCCACCTCATCCTCAATGTCGGGCAATTGATTACAGTAGTTTGGGGGGGGAGATGTTTAGTTCACTTCTAGCAAAAAGCCATGTTCTTCACTTACATATACTATCTAGGGCTATAACATTGATTACAAATTTACCAATTTCTAAATACAAAGTGTATGAAGAGGCCAATGCCATCTATATAGACATTACAAAATCCAGAACTGAACAAATTACAATGCAGCGAAGCTGTAGTGAATGGGGAACAGACTTGAATTAATAAAGGAACAATTAAAACAATTCATTTATCAGTTCTACAGAGTCATGACAGTGTGCACTTTCTGGCAACAAACAAACCAAGCCTGTTTGGGTAATGGAAGACCAGACAATATAACATTGCTCTTCCTAGAGACTTTGCTGCTTAGTTTTGAAACATCAAGCTCCTTGGAGCATGCAATATATGGCTTGTATAATGAGGAGCAAAGAAGGCAGAATTTTCATTTCCTGTAAGTCCCATTTCCAGAAGGGACTTGGGAACCTAAGTGCGTCAGTCATTTTTGAAAATGGGATGTAGTCACTTTGTTCTTTTTGAACATTGTACCCCCACTTAGCAGATCATTATAATAACCCCATGTGACACCAATAGAACTGGGACTAACAGAGAAAAATAGAAAGGGAAGATTGTGCTTGCACGAATGAAGCCCAAGCTGAGGCTCAGCAGAAAGTTTGAGTCGAAATGTCTCAAGAAGGTTTTTAAGCCCATCAGGTATTTCTAGCTGCATGTTGGCTGTGCTCCAGCTGATTCGTGAGTGATGGGTTATAATCAGGGTGACGCTTGTATTGTGTGTTGTGAAATACCAGAGGAAGATTCTAACGAGACAGTCAGTCCACACTGGCTTCCTCGGCAGAAAACACTCACATCAATTTCATTCCTTAGATTAAAAACTTCATGGATTACTGCCAGTTTATAGGTACCATTCCGGCAATGGATCCCATTGTTTCCAAGTCATATTAGTCGGGGATGTCTATTGGCTCTGGTTTTGATACCCAGTTTTGCTTTGCAGTAGGGTGACCAGACAGCAAATGTGAAAAATCGGGACGGGGTGGGGGGATAAGAGGAGCCTATATAAGAATAAGACCCAAAAATTGGAACTGTCCCTATAAAATCTGGACATCTAGTCACCCTACTTTGCAAAAGTCAGGAGAGTTCTTGAAAAGAATGATATGAAGAAGGGGGAAACATCTGACCTTAGTGGGAGTAACAGATAGCATGAAAGGAATGGAATGAGGCCAGTGGTGACAGGTACACTTGAGATGTATAGAGTCTTTGTGTGCTTTGGTTGAATGCAGCGTTGCTAACTCTATGCATTCAAAAAATCATGAATCAGGCCCCCCAAAATCATGAGATTGGCTTGAAAATCATGAGATTAAAAAAAACCCAATAAATCTTGCCTTTGTTTTATTTGCCTTCTGGTTTTCATGCCTTTAGGGTGTACCTGGTCCGCATTTTCAGGCTTATCTCTACAATCCTGAGGGCTAAAAACATACTTTTTTTTTTAATGGAAGCTGAGATTCTCAGGTAATCACAGGAATCCAGGAGCTGGAAATTAAAAAAACAAACACACAAATATGGAGAGAATTGGGAGTGCCATTTACAATTGGATGTAAAGTGCTTTAAAACAAAAAAGAGAGCTCTTGGCAAAACCATGACTGATGGTTTGATTGAATGCTTTTGGTAATT
This sequence comes from Chelonoidis abingdonii, assembly GCF_003597395.2. Taxonomy (NCBI): domain Eukaryota; kingdom Metazoa; phylum Chordata; order Testudines; family Testudinidae; genus Chelonoidis; species Chelonoidis abingdonii. Next base: position 12,690,290 of record NC_133777.1, read on the forward strand.
GGCACATCATTCTATCTTAGAACATAAAATATCTTCCCAGCCTGTGGCAGATTCTATTTGCAGAAAGGCACTAACTAGACACTTCCAGTTATTTCAGTTAATCCATTAGAATTCCCCATTCTTACAGACAGGGGTGCTGGGAAATTACAGGCATCTGATGGAGCAACTGGCTTTCATTTAGCAGAGACTGGAAGTGCTGCTTTGTGTACTTGTTTGTCTCTTACGGGCTCCCTGTGTTTTCTACAGACCCTCCTGCCTTCGCTTCTCTCTTCACACTGCCGTCTTTGTGCTGGGCACAGCTTCCCAATCAGCATTTACTCATGTTCTCCTTCTCCTAAAGGCCCCAGGGCCATATCCTCAGCTCCATCCTCCCTGAGCTACCAGGTGAGGAGGGGAAGCATGCAGGCTTCACCTGCTATTAGAATGGTGCAGCTTGCTCCCAACCAACTTCTGGGCTAGCCAAGAGTTGTGGGGAATGGGACGGTTGGGCCATGGCCCCAGTGGCACATAGAAGTACAGGCACCATGAGTGACCTTCGCCTTGCACCAGGCTGACAAGAGGGAAAGACTGATTGAACTCAGCTACCACACCTGCATTCCGCGATGCAGGAACAATCTGGCCCTAAGTCTTTTCCACCTCTACTATGATTCTGAGTCAGCCGTTGCAAGGTAGTGCCCCCTGTTGGTGTAACACAGCAGTTCCGGCACTTAGGGAATAAGCTGTCATACCACAGATCACCCCTTTCTCTCTGTAGCAGGGTGGTCACCCGCTCCTTCCTTCAAAGGCTTAAATCAGCCCTGGGAGAGGGCTGCTGCTGGGGAAAGCAGCAAGCCTCGACTGATTGGGGAAACAGCCACAGCTGTGGCCACGCCCCAATCAGACCGTAGCTGGCCTTATAAAGGCCAGGGAAGCCAGGAGCTAAGGTAGCCTCCCTCTAGCTCTTGAGGGAGAAGGGCTTGGCTGCCTGGGAGCTGACAAAGGTACCTAGAGTGGAGCAGGGCTGGGGAAAGGCCAGAGGAGCTGGGGAGCTCCGACCTAGAAAACACCCAGGCTGCAGGCCTTGTTAAAGGCCAAGAAGGTACTGGGGTTGCAGAGGGGCAGCCCCAAGGGTAGGCAAAGGCAGCAGGTCCAAACCCCCCTTGCCAGTGATGAGTGGCATTTACACTGCAGTCTGCCCCAGTGAACGGGGGCTAGATCGAGACTGGCAGTAGCCATAGTCTGAGGCGAGGTGGGGATATAGGGTGAGGGTTCCCTGGGGAGAGGAAACCCAGATCTGTGGAGGCACTGCCAGGGGGCAGCACAGTGGCCTGAAAGGGGTACCAGGATCCAGGAGGGACTTGGGCCCAGCAGCAAGCGGGACACCGGCCTGCAGAGGGTGCTCCGGAGGCTGGAAATGCTAATTCTCCAGATGACCAGCAGGAGGCACTGCAGGTGGGAGTCCCACCCCGTGACACTCTCCATTAATTATCTTTTGTTTTTTGCATCATTGCAATCAAAGATCCAAATTCAGACATCAGCCATGGACAATATTTATTGCATTCAGTTACATTTCAGTTATTCACGGGGCACAGCACAAATCAGATGGGACATTGGGTTTAAGATAAAGCCAACGTCAGCAGTGAGATCTAGATCGGCCTTCGCCATCCCCGGAGGGGGCTGGAAAATAAATTTCCGGAGCAAACCCGCAAAGAAGAGAAAAAGTTCCATTTTGGCAAGTCCTTCTCCAACGCAAGCCCTTCGCCCTGTAAAGTTAACCAACATGGAGGTCAGTGGAAGGACAGTCAGCAAGGCATGGCTTGGTCAGTGCCTTTGTCTGAGATCTTTTAAAATGTATACACAGACTGTAACTGCAGCCAAAGGAGCCAGCCGACACCCCCTCCACACACACACACACACAATCTATATGTCAGAAGGGCTATTTAAAAGGAAATGGTTTCTGCCCATTCAGGAAGTTGTGAGAATCTGTGACTGTTCCAGGTGTCTGGAGGTTGGCAGACAAAGGAATGCCAGTGTCTACCTATGTGCTTTGGATGACTTGTACCCAAATTTACCAAAGTACCATTTAATCTGGAGAGCCTCAATTTCAGGTGCCTCATTTCAGACATGTTTAGCCTGGTTTTCAGAGGTGCCGAGCATCCACTGCTCCCGCTATACAATCAGCATAACTACAGACTGAGCGCAGGAAGTTGTTGTTACCTATGGAGAATGGTATAAATGCCTCCTTCCTAGTAAAGCTCCCATCAGCGTCAAGGAAGTGGGAAGGGTTGAACTGATCTGGTGTCTCCCAGTGAGATTTGTCCTTCAAAACTGAGGTCAGCAGAGGAATCACTTCTATTCCCTGGAAGGAATAAGGGAAACTGGCAGGTGCAGCAGCCAGTGGTCTGTGGTGGTCACTCTCACAAATTCAACTCTTTCTTCCATGCAAGAAAGTAAACAATGGATGGATTTCTGAGCAGGATTAACTAGCTCTACAGGATATTTCCTTGCTCTGTGGAATATTTAATCTGGTAGATTCACGTGCATAGAAATAAACATCAGAACAGGAAGCTATAAGCATTGTTTATGGATGTTTAGTACCCAGAATACATGGTTTTTGATACTGAGACCGGTTAATATTCCATTTCTCCCTCCTCACCTCATAAAATAAAAATTGATTTCTTTCCTAAATGTTTTCATTCACCCTCTGAACAAAGATCCAGCACAAACTCTGTGCTCAGATAAGCAAATGTAAATCCAGAGTAACTTCACTGACAGCAGTCCAATTATTCTGGATTTAAATGACTATAACTGAGTGTAGAATCTGGCCCAGAGTTGCACCATCCATTCTGGATGTAGCACAGATGGTAGAGGGAGGGATTAAATCCTGAAATACCAAACACCAGGACTTCTTACATTTATTTTCTTACTAGTTTTTCAGAAAAATGCATGAATATTTGCCGTTTCTGTTGCCAACCTCAAAACTTACCTTTGGTATCATATAACCCTTGAAATTTACATCGGTGGAAGTTGAACGTGAAACACTCATTGGGACAATATTGGAAAACCTTTGTATTTCATGTATCACTGCATCAGTGTAAGGCAGTTTTTTCCTGTCTTCCAGCATGGGCATTTGTCCTGGCTCAATTACCTGATCCATTTCTTCCTGAATCCTTCCTTGAAAAGGAAAAAGGAGACGGATTCCAGTTTTCGTGGAATGCTGAGAACACATTACCACAGGCTGTGATCTCACTTTGTCTTGCAATCTCAATAGGATTAAATTTAGCCGGGATTTGGATGGCACTCCTCAGTAGAAAAATCTGCATGCTGCATCAATTAGTGCGAGTGGGTCTGTAGGTCCCTCAGAGCTATTATTGGGCCAATGCAGAGTTAGTGGGTATTGTGGTAAATCCCATGCCTGATTCTATTCTCACATCAGTGTCACTGCATAGTCTTGAGTGGAAGTGAGAGAAGACTCCAGCCCACCATCTCTCAGATAAGATGGAAAGCCTGTAAGTTTGTTATGCTGGTGTAACTTGATAGCTTGTAAGAGAGTTTTGATGGGTGGAGGCTTATGGAGGCTTATGAACAGAACTGGAATTCAGCTTTTCTTGTTTGCTTATGTATTTCAGTTAAGATTAGCTGAATGAAACCTCTTTGTAAAGCTAGTTGTTTTCTAATTTAGCACTTAATTTTTACTCAAGTCTCAACTGCGGGAACCCTGCTGTCTGCCTTCTGTAACTGGAGACTTGATTAGGTATTTAACAGACTTTTATAAGAGATTAGTTCTTAATCTTACTCTGAATCTCTGGGTATTTCATCATCAGAAGAAGACCCCAACGGACAGTGGTAGATGTAGTCTCAGTGCCAGCAGCAAAGAGGTCCAGTGTTGAGAACAGAAGATTCTTGTTGTGAAAGTGTGTGTGAGAATTTCTCGACTCCTTCAAAACACGCAAAAAATGAACATTGGTTCTATAGCAAATGATACAGATGACTTTAGCTTTTGTATTTTTTTCATCTTTGTTCCAGTTGTGTATGGAGAGAGAGAGAGATATATATATATATATATATATATATTAGGGTGAGTTTACAGCTTTAGTTTATTTTAGTTATAGGGAATAAAAGGGATATATTGTAGACCAAACAGCATGGAATAGAAAAGAATTGGTCATGCTGCAGGTATGCAAGGAGTGCTGGAATCATCATATTAAACAATTAGTGGACCCTCAGTTATCTCAGTAAAGGATATTACAGCAACATCAAACTGTTAGCTATGAAGATTAGGATTTGGCAACCCTCACTCACATTCAGTAATAATTTACTCCCCCACTAGTCCCATTAATTTCAGTGGGACTACTCTGCTAATTAGGTCACTTCATTAGTGATTTCAATAAGCCTACTCATAGTGTAAGATACTGTTCAATGTGCATATGGGTAGCAGGATCTAGCCTTGGTCTAGAGTATTCTGATCACAACAAATCTGTGTCTTCACATCTCCTGTTCCCTGCCAGATGTTCAGCATTAATAAATGAAGTGAAAGGTAACAGAACGGAAAGATGCAAGTTAAGCTGAGAATTAGCTTTAAAGTACCTGCTGTTGCTTCATCAGAAACGCATCAACAAAACCTGTTAAGTTGTTTTCATTAAACTTCTGCCTGTGTTCCTTAAAGAACTTCTCCAGAAAAGCATTCAGCTCATCTACATTTCGTAGCACGGTCCTTGGGGCTCCAAACAGAAATCCAAGAGATGGGTAGAAATTATATAACTGGGAAAAACAAAAGGATTAATGCTCACCGGCATAGTGGTGAACCCATATATCATCTTTACATAAAATGGGTGGAGTTGGCATTCTGCATATCACACCATTTGTGCCCTTAGTCTAATGGGCTCTGGCAGTGACCAGAGTTTGATTCTCTGAGAGCATGGAGAAGAATCTCCAGTGAGTACTTAACTAATTCATGTAATGTTTCTGATGTGCCACAAGCAATTCCTTCCTGACCCCCCCATATGTGAACTACGGATGCCCTAAAGTTTCAAGATTGGAAGGTCACCGTATCCATGCTTTAGTTTGTACAGCCCAAACTGTTATGAGTGGTTATAAAGCTATTATGCCCTTTCTATTCAGCCCTCCACATTTGCCCTCAATCCTTCTCCGACAACAGGTTCCTCAGTTTGTTTATATGCGGCATAGAGAAGCTTTTCCTTTTATTTTACTGCTTTTCAGTTTCATTGAGTGTGCTGTGTTAAGTGAAATTCACTAATGGTGCAGAGGTCAGTGGTGAGGATGAGTCTTCACACTGGGTGGTCTGAAATAGGCCAGCATTCATGGCATGCTGCTGGGGTTATGATGGGGAGAGGCATGGGACCAATCTAGGTGAGGGGGAAATGGCTCTGATTTCCCACCCAAGTAGCACAAAGGGGATAGTGACCCCCCCCCCACATCAGCTGGGGGTAGCAGCCACAAGGGCAGACCACAGGTTGTGGTGGTCAATTTTCTCTCCCTCCCCCAAACCTTCAATTTCTGGGTCTTTATGTGGGTAGAGTGAATGTCACTTCTTGTGAGTGAGTTGGGAAAAGGCCTCTGGGGTCTGTTTTCACTTGGCCCTTCACAGGTTGGTCCGTTTCAGTCAAGTTCCCCATTAATCTGCTGTTTCCTTTTCAGGGAACATCCCCGTGTTGCAGCAGAAAGGAATTAAACCTTAACACTCACGCTGCTTCTTCCCACCTTGTCTGCTGTGGACACTGAGAGCCACAGACCTGGAGGGTGGGGATCTGAGCACAGAACCAGACCAAAGTGCACCTGCCCTGTTGCACTCAGAGACCACCAACACCCTGTAAACCAGCTAACTGCCCAACCTACAGCCCAGCCCCATCCCATCCCAGGAGGCTGGGAGAACAAACAGGAGCAACTGAATGTCTCAGCAAAAGCTGCTGGCACAGCAGGATAGCTTGAGGTGAGAAAATCTAGTGTGTGGTGATTCTGCTTTGGATCTGAGTTACCAAATTCTGTCTGGGTTGGTCTGGAAGAGGCAGCCAGAATGCACCGTCATGCAGGAGGCAGCCAGAGTGCTGCTGCTAGCACTCCCTGAGCACCAGAGGTAGAAGCCCAAAGGGCTGCAGGCAGTTGTGCACACATGGTAGTATCAGGTAGCTGGGATGAGGAGTTAGGAATATGCTGTTTCTCCTTAAAGGACAACAAAGGGCTACTGCAGAGCGTGGGCTCATAATGACCCGGGAGGCATTCTGTCTGCAACTGCTGTGTTCTAAAGATTTCCTCTGGTCACCACTGCTTGGTTATGATGGTTGCTCCCTCTCCATACAACCGATCCCATCCCCTCTTCATTTCTAGCTATTAAACCCAGCAGTTAGCCCTAAGTCTGTTCAGAGTGGGAATGTGTTAATAACCCCCTCCCCGCAAATTAAAAATAATTACCTGCACCATAGGAGAGCCCAGCAACTTGGTATTTTCATTTAACAATTTCAGCAAAGCTAGAAATATGGGATCTTCGTATTCAAACCTCTCCCCGAACAATATAGAGCATATGACATTGGATACAGCACTGTTCAGTATCACCGTTGTATCAAAAGGTTTCTCTGTGTTTAAAACAATTAAAATAAATTGGCTTTGGAATTGCACTCGTGCTGAAAACATCAATTTCAGCCTACCACAAAGAAGTGCCCACTCTCAGATAGAAATGACTAGATCTTGTTTTCTCTAGAGCAGTTGACTAAGTTCTGGTACACGCTGAGGTAATGGTGTGTAAAATTGCACATACAAATGAGTGTGAGCACAAAATCAGAGCCTTGGTTATGGTTTCCTTTGAAAATGTTGTCCTTAACTTTTAGAGCTAAACAAGTTCACCATCCAGGATATGAACCAGAGCCATCCTTTTAGATGCTTAAAGCCTCAATTCAGCAAAGTACTTAAGTATGCACCTCACTTTAAGCACATGAGAAATCCCATTGACTCCACATCCTCGGCTATGTCTATACTACCCAGCTTTTAGAGACATGGGTGTGCCGCTACAGCTGTGCTGCTAAAAGCCACACGGTGTAGCTCCTGTTATTGGCAGGAGAGAGCTGTTCTGCTGACAAAAAAATTCCATCTCCGACAAGTGGCAGCAGCTTTGTCATCAGGGAAGCGCTCCTGCCAACAAAGCGCTGTTCATACTGGTGCTTTTAGTCAGTAAAAACTTTTGTCGTTCGGGGGGTGGGTGTGTTTTGCTGATCAAGATCCAGTGTAGACAAAGCCTTAGGCTCATGCTAAATTACCTTTCTGAACTGGGGCTTAACTGTCCATTTCAGGATGAAATTCTTAACACTCACCCTGGTGAGATTCAAAATAGTTAATGAGGAAATTTAGCTCATCAAGAATTCGCACTTCAATGGTTTTCTTTCCAACTCCAAAATCCCGTAGGGTAGATAAGGTGAATCTTCGCATTGTTTTCCATAACTCTCCGTGACTGAAGACTATGCCTAAAATACAGGTGAACACACTGGTACTGAGTTTGATTAATGAGTGCTTGTAAAGTACGTTTACTTTGTGTGAAAGCTGCTATGTACTTTCAAAGTATTCTATGTATAAAAATGTGTAGTAACAGGATGGTTTCCTTTTCATAAGAATACACTAAATATGATCAAATTCACAAACAAAACAAAAGCTTGTTTACCATTTCCGTGTGTGGTCTTCCTAAATATGGGTATTTCTGCCCTCTCTCCAAATTCTTCAGCATGATTTAAAAGGGCATCCTTAATAGTCTCATAACCAGCCAGCACCACTGTCTTTCTGGGTCCGAAATGTACAGTGAATATGTTACCATACTTCTCGGAGAGCTTCAACATGTAAATAAATATATTAATTCAGAAACAGATCTGGATCCCAGATGTAGCTAACAGTGTACCATTATCTGTGCACACACTGTCTGTTCCACTGCTTTTGGCCCACAGAAATGTAGTAACCCCACAGTCTTCTAAGCCTCTTATGCCTCTCACATGCAGTGGGAAAAGTTCTGTCTTCAGAGTACACTCATGGAATAAAAACAGCTTTATATAGAGCTGAGGTCAGCATCCAGCCCAGTAAGAGCCCAGAGGGCCTAATTCTATGCAGAACTGAGCACCCTTAACTCCCATTGACTTCACTAGGACTTTGGAATGACTTCAGTAGGAATGGGAGGCATTCAGGGACATATTTTTAAAGGTATTTAGGCACCTACAGATGCAGATAGACACCTACTAGGATTTTCAAAAACACCCAGGTGTCTGACTCTCATTGAAATAACCAGAAGATTAACCGTTGCGCACAGTAGCATACACAGCATAGACGTGGTTACAGGCATAATCTGACCCTGCAATGGTTACATGAAAATCTTTGCACTGTATGTAAAGAATTGGCCCAGTCACTGCAAAATGAATGTTTTTCCTTCTAGCTTTTAAATATTGGCTGTAGAAGAGACCACAAAGCCCGAGGAGCTTCTTGTGCTCATTCTAAAAGTCTCTAAGAATGTTTAGCTAATTGGATCATTTAGTGGGTAAAAATTCCAGCACCTCTTCTCTGCAAAAGAGATGTGGTCAGACTGGGCGGTTGCAGAGGACTGTAAAAAGAACAGGAGTACATGTGGCACTTTAGAGACTAACAAATGTATTTGAGCATAACTAAATGTTTTTGCCTTTGTTATAGCTGATCGGAGGTGAGTCAGATGCTGTCCCCTGTTCTGACTGATTTGTGTCTTGGATGGCCGAGCGACCAGAGCAACTGCTATGCCACTGCCCTGCTGGCCCCTACTTTGAGGGTCGTGGCTGGAATAGCTTCAGTATTGTGCTCCCCCCATCCGTCTGTAGCATACACTCTCTTGTCTTATACTGAGGCGGTAAGGTCCAGATCCTCAAAGATTTGTTGGTGCCCAACTCCCATTGATTTCAAAGGGAGTTAGGAGTCTCACTAACTATGAGGATCTGAGCCTAAGCTGCTTGGGGCAGGGACCATGTCTTCTTTGTGTGTGGCCACTTCCTAGCACAAAGGGGACCATGATCTCTGACTGAGGCCTCTAAGTCCTATGGCAGAAAGGGGACGTGGGCAAGACATCCCATGACCTGGCAACATCCAGCTGATAGAACAGCCCCAGGGCCTGTGTGCAACTAGGCATAGCTTAGAGCATACCCAAGTTTGCTCTAATTTATGCCAGGTGCTGGTCCAGCCCCAGGGCTTGGGGGCATAAAGGTGGTTTGAAGCCACCTTTGCAACCCTTTTTTGAGCTGCACTGAGCACAGTTCAGTCATAGACTGGGATTCAGGCCAAGTTTTTAATTGACAAATAGATATTTATTAATATATTAGCAGCCAGCGCTAGTGTCTCTACAATCGCAGTCTGAAACATTGTCACTCTCACACCATGACCATTATAAAATGCTGTAGCAGAGATGTACTGCATTGCCTCCTGTTGACATATAATAACTTACCTGTTATTAATGGACTTGTGCATAAAGCATTAAAATACAATCTACAATATTTGCAAGAAACAATTTCAAAAATAATTCTATCTTTGGCACTTGTCTCTCAGTAGTTGCGAGGAGGATAGTGTTTCAGTCGTATCAAGGGTTATTTGGTGTCCATCAGATGCTGGAATCCAGCCTTGAGGCATATACTTCTGGATAATATCACAGGAGCTCTAGGCTTTAATAGCTAGCTAAGAATGAATCATCTGTTACACTCCACAGCAGCTTTGACAATCTAATTGTTCACTCGGAATTTTGTATCTAGTTTAAACATATTCTAAGTCATCTGCTCCAACACATTTCATCTTGTTTCGTACGTGCCCAGGTGACGATTTGCAATGCATTATGTACATATTGTAAACAGCATTTCAGATTACAAGAGGCTCCTGTTATGCAAGACAATTTGAATTTTGTTTTCATCATACGACAGTTTGAGAGCTTGGGAGATTCTTTGCTGTCTACTTTTTGCACAACACCATACCACCAGTGGGCAATCATGGTAATTTTCCCACTTTCCTTCAGTTATTTCTTTGCATAAGTGTTTCTTGGCATCAAATCTGACTTGCTGCTGCTGACTTCTGTCTGCAACATGAATATTTGATATGGCAGACTTGAAGATAGGAGGCAAACTGGTTGGCAAAATGAATCAGCATGCTGTGGGATTCAAAACAGCTTTGAAAGGAATTTCAGTTGTTCACACCTCTTCCCAGCAACACGGTTGTCAAATTGAAATATATTTAAGCCATTTTTTTCCTGTAGGAAAAAGGTGTCTAAGGAACTGCCCAAATGGGGTGAAATTAAAATCATGCACAAGAATCTTAAATATAGGCATGGTTGGGAATTAGTCGATGGGAAGCAGAGGAAGACACCCTTCCACACCATCCTTGGATGCCCAATACAATAAGGTACTTACCTAGAATATGGAGGACCCTGGTTCAAGTCCCTGTTCTACTTAATTCAGAGCACTGGACAACTGGTTATTCCAAGGTGGTGAGTGTGTGTGTCCCTCAATTTTTTGCAAAAGTAATTCTTGTTTTCCTGCCAACCCTACTTAAATAACACTGGCTCGGGGGAAGGGATGAATTTGCACTTCCCTTAGCAATAAACATTTAACACTGGAAATAATGTAAAAATGAGCAAGTCTGTCTATGTTTGGGGTGATAGCTTTTTTAAAAAGGAGGTACAGCTCGGTCTATTTAATATATGATCCTTATCCTGCAATCAGATCTACACGAATGTGCCTTACACCCACCCAGTGTCTCATTGGATTAAATGGGTATTGTCACATGCTCCAGGGTCCACTCACATGGCTCTGACTGGAGCATATTTGTGCGTGTGTGTGTGTGTAGCTATAGATAAAAATTTTAAATGAGGTCATTTTTGTTTCCACAAATGGCACAATGTAGATACAATGACATCCTCATTCACTAGATTTCCTTTCACTTCCCAATCAGCAAATATGCAAAGCTCCTCATATCTATTCTGTCATATCTATCCTACCTCCATCAGCGACTGGAACGGCTTTTTCAGATCCACCACATTCAAGTTCCCGATGAGAGGAAGGGGAGGTGGCCCAGGAGGCAAACTGCAAATTGACTTTTTGGAGCAGGTCAAAAAATAAATGAAAGCCACCAATCCGCCTGTCAAACAGAGCAGCGAGCTGGTGCTCAGGTACTGCAGCAAGACCTTCACCGTGGCCATACTTAGCTCAAGGGACAGCACAGGGCGAGGTGAACAAATACGTGAGCATCTCATCTTGGTGCTTCTTTTTATAGGGGTGCCTGGACACACCCTGGGAATGCAGCTCTTTCATAGTGAGAGAGGTTCAGACCTTTGTTTACTTACAGTCAGATCAGATTTTGTTGGGAAAATGGCAGCAAAAGCCCTGTTTCAAACATGGATTAACCTGGCTATTATCAAGCCAGGGCTCCTATTTCAGCATCAACACTTGAGCAGAGGATTATTTTCAGGTGAATATTCTCAGCAATGTGTTTGAGCACTCAGGAGAGTAAGGGCTGGCTCCTGCTCCCATTGAAGTATTGGACCCAGAATGGGAAAGGGAAGTCCCTTGTGCTGAATTTGCCCTTGGGTTACTCTGGTCCCTGGCTACCAGCCCTTAGCAGCAGAAAATAAAGTGGAAAAGCATAAGGACGGCCATACTGGGTCAGACCAATGGTTCATTCAGCCCAGTATCCTGTCTTCTTACAGTGGCCAATGCCAGGAGGAAATGGACAGAACAGGACAATTATCAAGTGATCTATCTCCTGTCATCACTCCCAGCTTCTGATAGTTAGAGGTTTAGGACTTCCAGGGCACGAGGAGCATCTCTAACCATCATGGCTAATAACCTATCCTCCATGAGCTTATCTAATTCTTTTCTGAACTAGCGTGACCAGATAGCAAATGTGAAAAATTGGGACAGGGTGGGGGGTAATAGGTGCCTATATAAGGAAAAATCCCAAATATCAGGATTGTCTCTATAAAATTGGGACATCTAGTCACCCTATTCTGAACGCAGTTATAGTTTTGTCCTACACAACATTCCCTGGCAATGACTTCCAC
>NC_133777.1:12702417-12788494 GCF_003597395.2 Chelonoidis abingdonii
ATATATATATATATTAGGGTGAGTTTACAGCTTTAGTTTATTTTAGTTATAGGGAATAAAAGGGATATATTGTAGACCAAACAGCATGGAATAGAAAAGAATTGGTCATGCTGCAGGTATGCAAGGAGTGCTGGAATCATCATATTAAACAATTAGTGGACCCTCAGTTATCTCAGTAAAGGATATTACAGCAACATCAAACTGTTAGCTATGAAGATTAGGATTTGGCAACCCTCACTCACATTCAGTAATAATTTACTCCCCCACTAGTCCCATTAATTTCAGTGGGACTACTCTGCTAATTAGTTCACTTCATTAGTGATTTCAATAAGCCTACTCATAGTGTAAGATACTGTTCAATGTGCATATGGGTAGCAGGATCTAGCCTTGGTCTAGAGTATTCTGATCACAACAAATCTGTGTCTTCACATCTCCTGTTCCCTGCCAGATGTTCAGCATTAATAAATGAAGTGAAAGGTAACAGAACGGAAAGATGCAAGTTAAGCTGAGAATTAGCTTTAAAGTACCTGCTGTTGCTTCATCAGAAACGCATCAACAAAACCTGTTAAGTTGTTTTCATTAAACTTCTGCCTGTGTTCCTTAAAGAACTTCTCCAGAAAAGCATTCAGCTCATCTACATTTCGTAGCACGGTCCTTGGGGCTCCAAACAGAAATCCAAGAGATGGGTAGAAATTATATAACTGGGAAAAACAAAAGGATTAATGCTCACCGGCATAGTGGTGAACCCATATATCATCTTTACATAAAATGGGTGGAGTTGGCATTCTGCATATCACACCATTTGTGCCCTTAGTCTAATGGGCTCTGGCAGTGACCAGAGTTTGATTCTCTGAGAGCATGGAGAAGAATCTCCAGTGAGTACTTAACTAATTCATGTAATGTTTCTGATGTGCCACAAGCAATTCCTTCCTGACCCCCCCATATGTGAACTACGGATGCCCTAAAGTTTCAAGATTGGAAGGTCACCGTATCCATGCTTTAGTTTGTACAGCCCAAACTGTTATGAGTGGTTATAAAGCTATTATGCCCTTTCTATTCAGCCCTCCACATTTGCCCTCAATCCTTCTCCGACAACAGGTTCCTCAGTTTGTTTATATGCGGCATAGAGAAGCTTTTCCTTTTATTTTACTGCTTTTCAGTTTCATTGAGTGTGCTGTGTTAAGTGAAATTCACTAATGGTGCAGAGGTCAGTGGTGAGGATGAGTCTTCACACTGGGTGGTCTGAAATAGGCCAGCATTCATGGCATGCTGCTGGGGTTATGATGGGGAGAGGCATGGGACCAATCTAGGTGAGGGGGAAATGGCTCTGATTTCCCACCCAAGTAGCACAAAGGGGATAGTGACCCCCCCCCCCGAGCCACATCCAGCTGGGGATAGCAGCCACAAGGCAGACCACAGTTGTGGCGGTCAATTTTCTCCCTCCCCCAAACCTTCAATTTCTGGGCTCTTATGTGGGTAGAGTGAATGGCACTTCTTGTGAGTGAGTTGGGGCAAAGGCCTCTGGGTCTGTTTTCACTTGGCCCTTCACAGTTGGTCCGTTTCAGTCAAGTTCCCCATTATACTGCTGGTTTCCTTTTCAGGGACATCCCCCGTGTTGCAGCAGAAGGAATTAAACCTTAACACTCACAGCTGCTTCTTCCCACCTTGTCTGCTGTGGACACTGAGAAGCCACAGACCTGGAGGGTGGGGATCTGAGCACAAGAACCAGACCAAAGTGCACCTGCCTGTTGCACTCAGAGACCACCAACACCACTGTAAACAGCTAACTGCCCAACCTACAGCCAGCCCATCCCACCCAGGAGGCTGGGAGAACAAACAGGAGCAACTGAATTGTCTCAGCAAAAGCTGCTGGCACGCAGGGATATAGCTTGAGGGCTGAGAAAATTCTAGTGTGTGGTGATTCTGCTTTGGATCTTGAGTTATAAACCTAAATTCTGTCTGGGTTGGTCTGGAAGAGGCAGCCAGAATGCACCGTCATGCAGGAGGCAGCCAGAATGTGCTGCTGCTAGCACTCCCTGAGCACCAAGAGGTAGAAGCCCAAAGGGCTGCAGGCAGTTGTGCACACATGTAGTATCAGGTAGCTGGGATGAGGATTAGGAATATGCTGTTTCTCCTGTAAAGGACAACAAAAGGGCTACTGCACTAGAGCGTGGGCTCATAATGACCCGGAGCCATTCTGTCTGCAACTGCTGTGTTCTAAAGATTTCTCTCTGGTCACCACTGCTTGTATATGGTGCTCCCTCTCCATACAACCGATCCCATCCCCTCTCATTTCTAGCTATTAAACCCAGCAGTTAGCCCTAAGTCTGTTCAGAGTGGGAATGTGTTAATAACCCCCATCCCCGCAAGATAAAAATAATTACCTGCACCATAGGAGAGCCCAGCAACTGGTATTTTCATTTAACATTTCAGCAAAGCTAGAAATATGGGATCTTTCGTATTCAAACCTCTCCCGAACCAATATAGAGCATATGACATTGGATACGCACTGTTCAGTACACCGTTGTATCAAAAGGTTTCTCTGTTGTTTAAAACAATTAAAATAAATTGGCTTTGGAATTGCACTCGTGCTGAAAACATCAATTTCACCTACCACACAGAAGTGCCACTCTCAGATAGAAATGACTAGATCTTGTTTTCTCTAGAGCAGTTGACTAAGTTCTGGTACACGCTGAGTAATGGTGTGTAAAATTGCACATACAAAGGGAAAAGTGTTGAGCACAAAATCAGAGCCGTTGGTATATGGTTTCCTTTGAAAATGTTGTCCTAAACTTTTAGAGCCTAACCAAGGTTCAACAACATCCACGGATAATAAACGCAAGAGCCATCCTTTAGATGCTTAAAGCCTCAATTTCAGCAAAGTACTTAAGTAATGCACCTCACTATTAAGCACATGAAAATACCATTGACTCCACATTCCTCGCTATGTCTATACTTACCCAGCTTTTAGAGGACATGGGTGTGCCGCTACATGCTCGTGCTGCTAAAAGCCACCACGGTGTAGCTCTGTTATTGGCAGGAAGAGAGCTGTTCGCTGACAAAAAAATTCCATCTCCGACAAGTGGCAGCAGCTTGTCATCAGGGGCAAGCGCTCCTGCCAACAAAGCGCTGTTCATACTGGGTGCTTTAGTCAGTAAAAACTTTGTCGTCGGGCTGGGTGTTTGTAGTGATCAATGCTCCAGTGTAGACCAAAGCCTTCAGGCTCTGCATGCCTAATTACCTTTCTGAAACTGGGCGCTTAACTGTCACATTTCAGGATCGAAATTCTTAACCACTCACCCTGGTGAGATCTCAAAATAGTTAATGAGGAAATTTGAAGCTCATCAAGAATCGCACTTCAAATGGTTTTCTTTCCAACTCCAAAATCCCGTAGGGTAGATAAGGTGAATCTTCGCATTGTTTTCCATAACTCTCCGTGACTGAAGACTATGCCTAAAATACAGGTGAACACACTGGTACTGAGTTTGATTAATGAGTGCTTGTAAAGTACGTTTACTTTGTGTGAAAGCTGCTATGTACTTTCAAAGTATTCTATGTATAAAAATGTGTAGTAACAGGATGGTTTCCTTTTCATAAGAATACACTAAATATGATCAAATTCACAAACAAAACAAAAGCTTGTTTACCATTTCCGTGTGTGGTCTTCCTAAATATGGGTATTTCTGCCCTCTCTCCAAATTCTTCAGCATGATTTAAAAGGGCATCCTTAATAGTCTCATAACCAGCCAGCACCACTGTCTTTCTGGGTCCGAAATGTACAGTGAATATGTTACCATACTTCTCGGAGAGCTTCAACATGTAAATAAATATATTAATTCAGAAACAGATCTGGATCCCAGATGTAGCTAACAGTGTACCATTATCTGTGCACACACTGTCTGTTCCACTGCTTTTGGCCCACAGAAATGTAGTAACCCCACAGTCTTCTAAGCCTCTTATGCCTCTCACATGCAGTGGGAAAAGTTCTGTCTTCAGAGTACACTCATGGAATAAAAACAGCTTTATATAGAGCTGAGGTCAGCATCCAGCCCAGTAAGAGCCCAGAGGGCCTAATTCTATGCAGAACTGAGCACCCTTAACTCCCATTGACTTCACTAGGACTTTGGAATGACTTCAGTAGGAATGGGAGGCATTCAGGGACATATTTTTAAAGGTATTTAGGCACCTACAGATGCAGATAGACACCTACTAGGATTTTCAAAAACACCCAGGTGTCTGACTCTCATTGAAATAACCAGAAGATTAACCGTTGCGCACAGTAGCATACACAGCATAGACGTGGTTACAGGCATAATCTGACCCTGCAATGGTTACATGAAAATCTTTGCACTGTATGTAAAGAATTGGCCCAGTCACTGCAAAATGAATGTTTTTCCTTCTAGCTTTTAAATATTGGCTGTAGAAGAGACCACAAAGCCCGAGGAGCTTCTTGTGCTCATTCTAAAAGTCTCTAAGAATGTTTAGCTAATTGGATCATTTAGTGGGTAAAAATTCCAGCACCTCTTCTCTGCAAAAGAGATGTGGTCAGACTGGGCGGTTGCAGGGGACTGTAAAAAGAACAGGAGTACCTGTGGCACTTTAGAGACTAACAAATGTATTTGAGCATAACTAAATGTTTTTGCCTTTGTTATAGCTGATCGGAGGTGAGTCAGATGCTGTCCCCTGTTCTGACTGATTTGTGTCTTGGATGGCCGAGCGACCAGAGCAACTGCTATGCCACTGCCCTGCTGGCCCCTACTTTGAGGGTCGTGGCTGGAATAGCTTCAGTATTGTGCTCCCCCCATCCGTCTGTAGCATACACTCTCTTGTCTTATACTGAGGCGGTAAGGTCCAGATCCTCAAAGATTTGTTGGTGCCCAACTCCCATTGATTTCAAAGGGAGTTAGGAGTCTCACTAACTATGAGGATCTGAGCCTAAGCTGCTTGGGGCAGGGACCATGTCTTCTTTGTGTGTGGCCACTTCCTAGCACAAAGGGGACCATGATCTCTGACTGAGGCCTCTAAGTCCTATGGCAGAAAGGGGACGTGGGCAAGACATCCCATGACCTGGCAACATCCAGCTGATAGAACAGCCCCAGGGCCTGTGTGCAACTAGGCATAGCTTAGAGCATACCCAAGTTTGCTCTAATTTATGCCAGGTGCTGGTCCAGCCCCAGGGCTTGGGGGCATAAAGGTGGTTTGAAGCCACCTTTGCAACCCTTTTTTGAGCTGCACTGAGCACAGTTCAGTCATAGACTGGGATTCTGGCCAAGTTTTTAATTGACAAATAGATATTTATTAATATATTAGCAGCCAGCGCTAGTGTCTCTACAATCGCAGTCTGAAACATTGTCACTCTCACACCATGACCATTATAAAATGCTGTAGCAGAGATGTACTGCATTGCCTCCTGTTGACATATAATAACTTACCTGTTATTAATGGACTTGTGCATAAAGCATTAAAATACAATCTACAATATTTGCAAGAAACAATTTCAAAAATAATTCTATCTTTGGCACTTGTCTCTCAGTAGTTGCGAGGAGGATAGTGTTTCAGTCGTATCAAGGGTTATTTGGTGTCCATCAGATGCTGGAATCCAGCCTTGAGGCATATACTTCTGGATAATATCACAGGAGCTCTAGGCTTTAATAGCTAGCTAAGAATGAATCATCTGTTACACTCCACAGCAGCTTTGACAATCTAATTGTTCACTCGGAATTTTGTATCTAGTTTAAACATATTCTAAGTCATCTGCTCCAACACATTTCATCTTGTTTCGTATGTGCCCAGGTGACGATTTGCAATGCATTATGTACATATTGTAAACAGCATTTCAGATTACAAGAGGCTCCTGTTATGCAAGACAATTTGAATTTTGTTTTCATCATACGACAGTTTGAGAGCTTGGGAGATTCTTTGCTGTCTACTTTTTGCACAACACCATACCACCAGTGGGCAATCATGGTAATTTTCCCACTTTCCTTCAGTTATTTCTTTGCATAAGTGTTTCTTGGCATCAAATCTGACTTGCTGCTGCTGACTTCTGTCTGCAACATGAATATTTGGTATGGCAGACTTGAAGATAGGAGGCAAACTGGTTGGCAAAATGAATCAGCATGCTGTGGGATTCAAAACAGCTTTGAAAGGAATTTCAGTTGTTCACACCTCTTCCCAGCAACACGGTTGTCCACATGAAAATATTTAGCCTTTTTCCTGTGGAAAAGGTGTCTAAGGACTAGCCCAAATGGAGTGAAATTAAAATCATGCACAAGAATACGTTAAAATAGGATGAGTTGGGATTAAGTCGATGGGAGCAGAGGGAAGACACCCTTCCACACCTCCTTGGAATGCCCAATGAAATATGGTACTTACCATAGAATTGTGAGGACCCTGGTTCAGTCCCTGTTCTACTTAATTCAGAGCACTCGGACACTGGTTATTCCAAGGTGAGTGAGTGTAGTTGTCCCTCTAATTTTTTTGCAAAAGTAATCTTGTTTTCCTGCAACCCTTACTTAAAATAACACTGGCTTCGGGGAAGGGATGAATTGCCACTTCCTTAAGCATAACATTTTTAACACTGGAATAATGTAAAATGATCAAGCTGTGTCTATGTTGGGGTGATAGCTTTTTTTAAAAAGGAGTACGCTCGGTCTTAATTTAATATATGATCCTTATCCTGCAATCAGATCTACACGAATGGCCTTTACACCCACCCCGTGTCTAATTGGCAATTAATGGGTTGTCACATGCTCCAGGGTCCACCACATGGTCTCTGACTGGAGCTATTGTGGTCATGTGTGTGTGTGTAGCTATAGATAAAATTTTAAATCGAGCGTCATTTTTGTTTCCTCAAATGGCACAATGTTAGTCAATGACATCCTTCTTCACTAGATTTCCTTTCACTTCCCAATCAACAAAATATGCAAAAGCTCCTCATATCTATTTCTGTCATATCTCATCCTACCTCATCAGCGACTGGAACGGCTTTTTCAGATCCACACATTTCAAGTTTCGCCGATGAGGGGAAGGGGAGGTGGCCAGAGGCAAAACTGCAAATTCTTTTTGGGCAGCGTCAAAAATAAAATGAAAGCCACCAATCCGCCTGTTTTTTTAACAGAGCGCGAACAGCTGGTGCTCAGGTACTGCAGCAAGCCTTCACCGTGCCATTACTTAGGACTCAAGGGACAGCACAGGGCGAGGTGGACAAAATACGGTGAGGGTCTATCTTGGTGCTTCTTTTTTTTAGGGAGTGCCTGGACGACACACCTGGGGAATGCAGCTGCTTTACATGTGAGAGGGTTCAGACCTTGTTTACTACAAGTCAAGATCGATTTTTGTTGGAAATGCAGAAAGCCTGTTTAAACATGGAATTAAACCTGGCTATTATAAGCAGAGTTCTAAATTTTCGCATCAAACACTTGAGCAGAGGATATTTTTCAGAGTGAATATTTCAGCAATGTGTCTTCTGAGCATCAGGGAGTAAGGGCTGGCTCCTGACTCCATTGAAGTCTTGGCCCAGAATGGAGAAGGGAAGTCCCTTGTGCCTGAGATTTGCCTGGGTACTCTGTCACCTCGGCTTAACCAGCCCTTAGCAGCAGAACAATAGTTTGGAGCATTAAGGACGCCATACTGGGTCAGGACCACATGGTTCATTCAGCCCAGTATCCTGTCTTCTATACACGTGGCCATGCCAAGGAGGAAATGGACAGACAGGACAATTATCAAGTGAATCTATCTCCTCGTCATCACTTCCAGTTCTGATAGTTAGAGGTTCTAGGACTATTCCAGGCACGAGGAGCATCTCTAACCCTCATGGCTAATAAAACCTAATCTCCATGAGTTATCTAACTTTCTGACTAGCAGTGGACCAGATAGCAAATGTGAAAAATTGGGAGACAGGGTGAGGGGGTATGGTGCCTATATAGGAAAATCCAAATTTCAGGATGTCGTCTATAAAATATGGACTACTTAGTCACCCTATATGGAACGCAGTTATAGTTTTGTCTACACAATGCATGTCCCTGCAATGACTTCCAGCAGGTTGACATGTGTGCTGTGTGAATTTTCTTTTGTTTTCTTTTTAAAACTCGCTAGCCTAAGGTATTTTAGTTATGTTAGTTGTGTATTGTTTCCTTAACCTGCTTCCACGTAAAATTAATTTCATTGGATGACCCTGGTTCTTGTGCATAGGAGGGTAATAACTTTTCCTTATATCACTGTTCTCGGGCACACATTTCATTGAATTTATGAGACCTCAATAATATCGCCCTCTTTAACTCGGTCTTTTTCCAATGGAAATCAGTCCCAATTTTTTTAATCTCTCCATATATGGAAACTGTACAATACCGCCTAATCATTCTTTTGTTTTCTTCCAATTTTAATATATGTTTTTATGAGATGGTGGTGATCTTGCACACACAGTATTCGTGGATGTTACTGCCCGCTGGGACTGTATACAGCAGGCATTATGATATATTTTTTATGTTCTTATTAATCATACTCTATTCCTAAATGGTGTCCTAAAATTCTTTCTATTTTGACTGCCACTGCATCATTAAGGGGATTGTGGTCAGAGAACTGTCCACTAATTGGACCTCGAGCATCCTTCTTGAGCGCGTAGCAGAGTAAATTTAGGACCCCATCACTTTTGTGCAATATAGTTGGATTATGTTTTCCACGTGTGCATTACTTTGCGATTTAGTCAACCTTGAACATTTTCATCTGCCATTTTTGTTGCTCGGGGTCGGTTGTATCAGCTGCGTTTTGTAAGCTCCCTTTTGAACTTCTTCACAGGTTCTGAGGTCATGCTTTGGACTTAAGAAGGTGGAGTGCAGGTCGATAAAACGCTCCTGCACACACTCCTGGACTGTGGTGTGAGCTGTGGCTGGCTTGATGCAGCTCAAGACCGAGGACTAGGACCCAGCCCAGGAGGAGGCTCAATCCAATCTGAAGGGTTGAATGCATTGAGACTTTCGCGAGCATCTCACGAGAGAGCCTGCAGCCTTGGGTTCGCTACTTCGGCAAGTGTATCAGCAACTCCACCAGCTATGTTCCAGAGGATAGTCAAGAAGTGATGCTCCCTCTCTGGGCAGAACCGTGCAAAAGCTCATTCCATTCCTTTGTAGTCCAGTGGAGTGCTATCTAGTCTCAAATTACATTAGGCAAACATAACGTATCTGCAAAACTAAATATGTTACAAATAGCCCCCCGGCGCTGCCAGTCGGCCAAAGACGTCATTTGGAATTCATTGCTCCAAATCGGGTATTGGACGGTGGGAGTCGCCTTGCCATTATTAGGCATCAGCTAGTCGCCGCCATAGACTTATTAATAATAACTTTTGCATAGGGACCCTCAGAAGCCTCTCAGAGTGTGAGCTGCTTGAGATGAGAAAATGCGATATATTTATTTAATAATAAAATACATCAAGGCCAATAGCCAGGCTTGAATCAATAACTCTACCAATTAACAAAGGGACTGTAACCCTGTCGCTCTTAGATGCTTGATTCTATCAGAGGGGTTTTAATGGCAAAGAACGGATATACCCTAGGAAGTGATGTACTCCAGTCCAATGGTGTAGCACGCAAAGAAAGGGGAAGATTGGATAGGAAATCACTAAATGAAGGTTTGTCAACCCAGTTATGGCAGAGCCATCCTGCGGTATTGTCCTTTAATGGACCTTTGCCAAAAAGCTACACCTTTTCTGAGGATGGCAGCTCATGGAGACGGGTCTCATGGTTGGCCATGAGAGATATATCGTCGACTGGAATCCTACTAACTGTTGTTCTTTGCTGCTCTCCACAATATTAAGAAGGATCGAGGAGAACCACAGGGAACCAGTGTGGTGTTCCAATATAAACCATTTTTACTTAATGATCACCAGACATATGAAGTCTAGCTGTTGCCCTGTTAGGGTTCTTGGTGGCTTCTGCAAGAGATCGAGGACACTAAGGGTCCCAAATATTTTAAAGGGATAAGTACCTGATTCTAACACTATAGTTACATTCTGTGTAATTACCAGCGCCACACCTGTCTCGGCAAAACTCCCACTGACTTAAGACTTATCCAAGGGTGATCCTTGGATAAGTGCAGACATAGCAGGGAATGATTATGTGAGAACTTTTCCCTTACGCAATCTGCAAAGTAACTGGTCCTTAAATGCAAGAAGTATAGATGTTAGTAGTAGGAAAGATGAATATAAACTGTGTAGCATGTGGCATGAATTGGAATTGTGGTATCACCCCGTACCTAAAACCTGTGTCTGGGCCTGGCCAGTGTGGGCGGAGAGCTGTCACATGCCTAACAGAATCACCTGAGTGAGGAGTTGGATTCAAACTGAGATTTTTGGACCCCTGGGAAGCTGGATGAAGTGTTCTTTCAGAACTGGATAAGGTGTTCTGGAGAAGCTGAGTGGAAAGGCCTCAGAGGCAATCCGAACACATTGCTCCTCACTCTGCAAAGCTTCTTTTCCCCTCCACCATCACAAGCTGGAGGGAGCATCAACCCCTAGGGACTAAATTTTACTGTGTGGACACATCCCATTTTATCTGCAGCTCAGGGAAATAATTCATGCATTTCTTGTAGAAACTGCGCTAATAGATTAAACATCCACATTTACCTAATTTCTGTGTGCTTGCCCTGAGAAGGACATACAATCCTCTAATCGGAGATAGGGTAATAACAACTACAATAACAGTAGTATAATGCAGAGGGAGAGAGCTATTACAAGGCTGTAATTCAATCAATGAGTCCTGATAATGTAATAAACCAGGAGAGTGAACCTCAAGCAGCTCATATGCATCACAGGACTTTTCAGCCGAATTACAACCTGTAGTGATGTCTACCAGCCCATGCATTATTATCTGAAATATATAAAGCATGGGAACACCCTATTAAACGTTAACATTTTAAAAAGGCTTTGATGTGATAAAAAGCACAATGTTCTTTGCTGTTATGGATTCCCTTCACCTTGATAAATGCTGATGGGGGGGGGGCAAGAGGGAAGCTCTCAAACCTTGGCCTCTTTCCATTTCCTGTAATGGTATATTGGCAGAGTATCTGAGATTCCACCTGTGTCTCCTTCAGCTTCTGTGCCCCTGTTATTTAGTTCTTAAAAGCATTAGTGACTAATGTCTTAAGTATCTGACACAAACTTTGTGGCACAAGTAAGTCATGTCATTTAACTGTCAAATCAGTCTGCTTAGAAAAGAAAGTCTTCAAAGTACTTTTGAAAATGATTATCTTAATGGAGATTTTCCAAGAATGCTAGCTGCATTTCCATGTTCTGTGCATCTGACATTGGGAGTCATGATATATTGTGTGTGACGGCTCTGTTAACTGGAAAAGCAAATGGGGTTCATAAATTGCCTCCTGCACTAGGCTCCGTAGGGAAACAAAGCTGGACACATGCAGATCCTGGGTTTGTAACAATCTTCCTATGTGCTTGCTGGCACCCCCTTCGCAACAAATCTCCCGCAGGAGCTCTGCTGCTTTCAGAACCATCAGTCTTGCTCTTCATTCAGTCTCTCATAGCCACAAAACAAACAGGAGATCCTGAGATTTCAGAACTGATGGGGGTGCCCATTATAGTTTCTGTTTGTAGTATAAACTATTGTTATTGATGGCAGAGATGTGACTTGTGAGACCTTAATTTTTGCCAAGGAGAAAAGACATTTTTCTTTTGATTGTTAAGAGTTGGGAAGCGATTTTTGAGGAGGTCGAATTATGAAGAGTTTTTCTTCATGCTTTTGTGGACTCTAGGGAGACTGGAAAGTTCAAAGATCATGGGATATAGGATCGTTCATCTGCAGGTTGCCCATTTAAATGGTAGCAGCTCAGAATTTTACCAGGATGGTAGTAACTCAAAATAATAGTCATCTGAGATTCAGTCAGAATCTATGTGAAATGAGCTGGTGGTCTCAGGCCACATTCTGACAGACAAATATCCATCTAGTCAGATATTTCTTTGCAGAGTTGGGTTCCTTGTGTTTGGATTAAGCAGTTTCTTCCTGGTCACCCCCAATTGATAATGGAGACACAGACAGAGATACAACCTGTATCTTAAATGCAGCTAAGACTTTGGTTCAACTGACTCCAAAAAATGTCCCTATGTGGGACATGCAAGGAAGAGAGCATTCTTTAGTGGTTAGAATTGGGGGTCAGGGTCAAAACCTCTCTTCCTGGCTTTGCAAATTCACTCACTGTGTGACTTTGGGAAACTTTCTGCACATTCTGACTATTCTTTGTTGCTCTTTTCTCTCTTTCCCTTTCAATTCCTGGTGCTGCTTTGGCTGAATCTTGAGAGAGAATGATTCAGCATTTTCTCTAAGTTTGTGCAGTGCCAAGCATAATAGGACCCTGCCTTGGTTTGCTTGTAGACTCTAACACAAGACAAATGTTAAATAACATAATAATACATATCAGAAAGCCCCACTGAGAACCCTGGACTAGCTACAGTGTCAGGGCAAGGGTAGGATTGAAATCCATGGATTGCTCTTTCTCTTGGGAGTGTTCTCCAGATCAGCATTAGAGAAAGCTGACAGTCTGGAACAGCTTGCCATGGCTTTTTTTCTCAGCTTCTTCTTTCCATAAAGAATGAACATTAGTATCAAATTCATGTCTAATGTGTTTGTTCTTGTTCATTTGATTTCAAACACACATTTCCCGCAACTATTCCAAGATAAAGCCCTAATGTCTTTAGGAGTTTTGCCCAAGCAAGGACTTCATGATCTGACCTACAAAATATTAGCAGATTAAGTACCTGGTATTTTGGATCTCTGTGTTCTAAGGCTGTGTCCCTGCAATGGGATGTGCTAGTGACAGTCCTGGGATCAGTGCAAGATCTCACTGGCATCCAAGCTAATGGACTCCAGTTCAGGATTTGGGTTCTATATTGTACATGAGCTTGGTAGCTATAAAAGAGTATCATAGCTAACTCTAACTGGCTGAAACATGTACACTTTCTGTGACACAGCGGCCCATTGGCCGTTCACTACTCTATGTCAGCAACTCTTGTCAGACCTCATATACTATACCCCACACATTGTTGTCATCATAATCTGTATCTAAAAGGCATCATATAAGATATCATTGGAAAACTAATAACTCACTGATCATGAATATTCTTGTGTGATGTATGTATGGGCTGTGTACAACGAGTTATGAATATGTGCTAGAATTATGTTCCTAAAATTTGTTTGGCAAGCAATGCATAAGCACAGCCTGCCTTAGATAAAGTAAAGTGTATTTGATTGTCCGACCAGTCTGGTCATCAGGCAGACACAATGAAGGCACCTTTACATAAAAGGTAAACAAATCCATCAACCCTACTGAGTGGGGGAGATAGCCTCTTGTGGGGGTCTAAACCTCAGATGATAAACAATTGAATCTACTAATTGTAAGCACTATTACTGTATTATCAAGAGTACTTGTGGCACCTTAGAGCCTAACAAATTTATTTCAGCATGATCTTTCATGAGCTATAGCTCACTTCTTCGGATGCATAGAATGGAACACACAGACAGGAGATATTTATACATACAGAGAACATGAAAAGGTGGAAGTATGCATACCAACAGGAAGAGTCTAATCAATTGAGATGAGCTATCATCAGCAGGAGAAAAAAAACTTTTGAAGTGATAATTAAGATGGAAACTTATATAGGGAATAGATTCAATTAGTGTAATGATCCAACCATTCCTAGTCTCTGTTTAGGCCTGAGTTAATTGATTTAGATACTATGCATACTTCCACCTTTTCATGTTCTCTGTATGTATAAATATCTCCTGTCTGTGTGTTCCATTCTATGCATCCGAAGAAGTGAGCTGTAGCTCACGAAAGCTCATGCTGAAATAAATTTGTTAGTCTCTAAGGTGCCACAAGTACTCCTGTTCTTTTTGCGGATACAGACTAACACACCTGCTATTCTAAAACCTGTATTATCAAGTAAGGTCCTTTATGAAAACTACTTACACACTAGTGATTAATATCATTGTGAAAAGTATGTTTTAATGCTATATGAGGAATTATGGATACTTAATGATAGTATACTTTAAAGTCTGTGACCAAACACGGGGAGAAATGGGTTTTCTTCCAGACAAGAAGGAAGGTAACCCATAAATTTAAACAAGATGTGACCAAAAAACAATGGAAGCCCCATTTATATATAAATCAGACGGGGGATAGGAAGCAGAAAGCAAAGAACAGCTTTGGTCACAGTGAGTTTGGGAAGATATAATGAGAAAGAAGCTGCCATCTTAGCATCCATCACTGGACAGACACAAGGGGCCAGAGTTCTTGCAAGCCAAGAAAGATAGGTCCTTCAACCAAGAGGTTGAAGACTCGGGAACTGAATATAGGTGATAAACCTGCTTAGGCAAAGATCATTCACCTAGGAAGACAAGGGAAACCAGCACCTTGTATTTCTGTGGAAGGCCTTGACTGAAAGTCAGCCATTGCTTGGAGGAAAAAGATCGGTAAGAAATCTACCTTGAACCAAGGCAGTAGATTGTAAAGTCATAGCCACTGGGAAGTATATTTTACTTTTATTTGCTTGTAACCTACTTGTATTTCTCCCTTGTACTTGAACTCCCTTCAAACCTCTCTCTTTTTGGTAATAAACTTGTTTTATTTTTAATCTAAACCAACCAAGTGTTTTGTTTGAATTGAAGGGATTGTTAACTCCAGCTAAAGTAATAAACTGTATATTGGTCTCTTCAAATAGCAACAAACCTTATTACTTCTCTGAGTGTTCCAGGAGAGGGCTGGACACCTGAGGGCAGACAGTTTGGGGGAAATCTGGGACTGGCGGTGCATTGGGCTCATCTTACAAGTAGTAACCAAAGCTGGTGGAGAGCAGGGTGGGGCTGCTGTGTTGTAGGCAGGCTGGTAGGGTCAGAGAGAGCTTAACCTGGACTGCCCAGAACACAGATATTCAGGGAACAGCATGCTTGTCTGCTGGCTGTTGGTGTCCGGGTTATGAGCTACAGTAGCAGAGTGTTTAAGGCATCTAGGGCAATAGGGCAAGTGGTGACAACCTCTCCCAGGTCTGGGTTGAACCCCAAAATGTGACAATTTCCTAAATCTATGTCCGTATAACCATCAAATAAACACAAATTACTGGCAAAAAGTTTACTGAACAATCTTTTTGTTAAAAAAACAACAATTTTTCAGTATTATTGTGGGTTGTATAATCTAAAGAACAACACTAATTCAAGTAATGGGGGATCTTTTACATATGCAAAGTAATATAAACTGAAAGGTGAAGGTCCAGATTTTCTGAAGTAACTAGTGTTTGGAGATCTTCGGTTTTTGGGTGGCCAACATGAAGCATCAGAAAGTGGCCCGCTTTTCAGAAAACATTGAGCACCTCTCCACATAAGGTGCTTTGAACTGAGAACCCCATACTGGAGACATCCAAAGCAGTAGTTGCTTTCAAAAATCTTGGCATTAATGTTCAATCGGCATCTTCTTATAGCACAGCTATTTTAGGTCTTCTCAGCTCAGGGAATCTCACTTACCATATTTCTTACAAGAGATAATGTGGGGAAAGCATTTAATTCAATATCATCTTGTTACTTTGCAGCATTACTTTTACAGAGCAGAAAGTATTGAAGGAACTAGTTAGCTTGATTTGCTCCTGGGTTGGCACTCCCTTTTTTTCACACTGGTTATCTAATTTTGGCTTCATTTTATACCCTTGGGAAAATGAACCACTAAACTGCTTATATGCAATTCTAATACAATTGGTATCTTTACTGGAAACTCTAGAAGATAAATTCAATACCTGCAATAAATAAAGTAAGTAAACAAAAACCAACAACCTCCTCTAGAACCAAGTTCAAGTTTGGGTCATTAAAAAGACTAACTGCCCTAAGTTAGATGGTGAATTATGTAGCAGGAGAACAAAACTTTTCAGGTGCAACCAAAAGACAGAGACATATTGTCCCCTGTTAATCAGGAAATAATTTCACAATGGGATCCTCAATGAGATTTTTCCCTTTGATCGCCCTTTCTCCACTTTCACTGTGGGGAGTGCAGGAAGGCAGTAACCCAGCCCATTAAGCCTGGAGCTCTGAAACATAATTCAGGCAGTTTGGTAAAATCAGATACTTTGATACGTCAATTAAAATCGTTCAGAAAAAGCAAAGCTTTTTGTCATTTGTTTATTCCTCTGAGGCCCAGGAGGCATCATGTTGTATATATTTATGAGAGAGAAACATCTCTCTTTTATTGCTAAGTATTATAATGAAGTCAAGTGGAAAAGTGCTATTTACTTTATAATAAAAACATCTATTGTTCATAGGCCTGGAAACATAATAATAAATAAAATCTCATATTTCAAGCTGTGTAAAACAGTTACTTATGTAATACAACTTTGTATAATTTTCCATTTACAGTTTCAAGTACGGTAATAGGAAAGCAATCAAAGCATAAAGAAAAAGCACTTTAAATGGTGCTGCAGGTAATATTTCTGTAATAGTTTTTCTTAACAATTGCAACTGTTTTTCTTCACCCTGAAATGCTTTCTACTTATCTCACTCATTTAATTAAAAGAAAGTCAACAGATGAAAAACCTGCTTTAACCAAATCTGGGTTAAATCAACACCATTTCTCAGTCTTGTTGTAGAATGAGAGCTGAGAATGTTCATACAATACACAGCATGCCATTCCCAGTAGTTGCTGCTGGTGTGTTTATTTGACTTCATTCATGTTCTGTAGACACGGGCTCAATTCAAAACTTAAGATCTAAGCAATCCTGAACTTTGAAAAAAGGCTGTCCAGTTATGAACTACATAATTTTGCCCCATCTCTAAGCATCTGTGCTGTTATCAACTAATTAGGCTACACAGCATAGTTTACAGCTTCTCCATCTTTCACTAGAAGGTATTAGCTCATTCATTTCTGAAGGCGAATTTTGTGCTGGAAAGTCCCTGTGTAACTCTGACAGACCCTGGTCATTGGCAGGTGGGATCCACTCTGGTACCTCTGGAGCTTAGTGCATGAGACTCTACTGCATGAGCTAAAAGCCATATGTCTCTTAGCTAAGGCTGTAAAGCAGACTTGATCTCTCTCTAAGTGGTAGTCTTGGCGCCACTAGATGGGACAGAACACCACATGTAGGAGGTGTGTGAGTTATACCTGCTCTTGGCTTAGAGGTTAAATTGAGTGTGACTGAGCATGCTAAGGGTTTATGGAGGATAAGGAAGTACTTTGCTGAGGTACACACATTTTGGGTGAAATCTTGGCCTTACTGAAGTCAATGGCAAAACTTCCATTGACTCAATGGGGCCAGGATTTCACCCCTTGAAGTTTTTCAGAGCTTGATGGTCCCCTAGAGCAGAAGTTGTGTGTAACCTCTGCAGCCTTTTTCACAGGAACGTCAACTCTCAAATCTCTTTATCTCAAAGGCTCTCAAAGCACTTCACCAGCGATTATATATTTATATTGCCCAGAAGGCAATTTTTTAAATGGAGTCCTCTTGATCTAATCCTGAGAGGAGGTGGTACACAACTCCTGCTTAAATCAAGGAAAATGATGAGTGATCAATACCTTTCAGGATCAGGCCCCCTTTTACTAAATATGCCAGTTTGGAAAAGTACAGACAATAATAATAACACTGTTGATTCAGCAATTAGGTGGTTGGGTTGTTACATAAATTCTGTGGAGTTGTCTCCACCAAAGAGCTGTTTGGACTAGTTTTTCCTTAATTCAGGCAGTGGATTAATTAAAAAGGAGAAGTGCAAACAGATTATCCTGAGGCTTAAGAATTAGATAACTATCTCAGTATTTCAGAAAAAAACCTTCCCTAAACAGATTCTCCACAGAGTTTGTTCTCATCTGTTGGATTTGGAATAACAGCTGAGGAAGAGTATGGAGGCATATTAGGAAAATAACTGATTTTATGAAGAAGAAAAGGTTCATTTCACTGAGATTAATTGGAGCAAGTATAAGGGCATTTGTGGTCTATCTGGGTCCACAGAAAATCCACCTACCCAATCTCCCCTCAGGGCCATCCTTAGACATACTCAGCCTTACGCAACTGCGTTAGGCACTAGAAAATCAGGGGCACCATCGGGACCAGGGACGGCCTTTTTGGGATGGGCAGCAGGGCTGGTGCCCGGGGCAGCCCACCACAGTGGGCAGAGTACACAGGCCTGGCCTGATGCTCCATGCACACCGCAGCTATGTGGCCGCGGTGCTGGTTCCTCTCCGGACCAGCACCCCTGCCAGCTGCTCTTGGTTGGCGGGCCCACATGAGTATAAAGGCTCAAATTCTGCTCCCTTGCTCGAAACTTGAGTGCTCCAGGATCAGCGCTTAAAGTAGCAAGATGGGAGGACACAGACCGGGCCAAAATCAATTAATCAATTGAGCCAGATTGCTGTGGTGCACTTTAAACCCTGTTTTTAGAGCCCTGCAAATTTTCCAATATCCGCTTTATATCTATGGACTATTTTTGCGGACCATGGATTGGATGGAGATACACATTTTGTATCCACGCAGGGCTCTACCTGATTTACCACCACTGCTACTTTCAGATTTTTCCAGACAGCAGAGGGGCTGAAAGTGTGGAACTCTCTCCATAGTGTTAAAGAGCCCAGGGTGTACTAAGACAGGCCCTAGGGTGACCAGATTTCCCAATTTTATGGGGCAGTCCCAATATTTGAGGCTTTTTCCTATATAAGCTTCTATTACCCCCCACTCACTGTCCCAGTTTTTTCACACTTGCTATCTGGTCACTCTAACAGGCCCTGGCTGTGACTGGTGGGTGGTGAGCGCTCATGGGGAAGTGCAGAGAGGGACCAGGCGTGTGTGTTTGCATTCACATTGGTCCCAGGGGCCTCGTACCCACAGTTTGGGAAGGAGGCAGCTCCACTAGGCCAACAAACTTCAGTGCCCACCCATGACATGAAGGTGGAATGGTGGTGTTACCATGGTGACACAAGACATGGAGGTGCAATGCCAACGCGGGGGCTGGCACTGCAGTGATGTCATTCTTGGCACAGCTGGTGCTGGAGTCACTGTCAGATGATGTCATTGCACAGTGGTGTTGCCATGGCAAGGCCATTGCCTTGGTGACACTGTACGCTAGCAGTGATGGGATGGGTTGATGTTGTTGCCATGGCGATGCAACCCGGCTCATTTGCCCTAGTGGCAGGAGCGCGTCCCTGCGGGGGCGGGGCCAGAAGCCTGAGAGAGCTGATGGCTGGGCGGGCTCCCGCTCGATTCGTTCGGTACTCGCTGGCTCTGGCCTGACTCGGCGCTCGGCTACTCCTCCTGGGCCAGCGGCCGATCCCGGTAGAGTCCCGGGCACCGCCATCGCCACCGGCACCGCCATCGGCACCATGTCCACGGCCATGAACTTCGGGAGCAAGAGCTTCACGCCGCGGCCGCCGGACAAGGGCGCCTTCCCCCTGGATCACTTCGGTGCGCAGCGGGATCGGGCCCTTCCCCGGCCCCTGGGCACGGAGCGAGCCGCCCCCAGTGCCTCGGCCTGGAGTTAGTCTGACCCCCCCGCACCGCCGGGCGACCCCCCGCGCAGCCCGCCCCTCCCGTCCGTCGGGCGCCCCGGGCAGGCCGCCCGCCCTCTCCGCTGAGTGACCCCGCGCAGCCTGCCCCTCCCCCTCCGCCGGGTGACTCCCACCCCCCCCGCAGCCCGTTCCGCCGAGTGACCCCCCGCACAGCCTGCCCTTCCTCCTCGTAACCATCCCGCACAGCCCCCTCAGGCCCTGGTTCTCTCCCCGCCGGGCGACCCGTTATCACAGCTCCCTGGGGGCCTGCTCGGTCCTATGTGCAGGGTTGTTTTAGGGGTGTTGCAGTATTGTCACTCTTATGTCTGTGCTGCTTTCAGAGCTCAGTGGCCAAAGAGTGGTGAATGTTGGCCAGGTACCCAGTTACGAAGGCAGTGCCCCACCAGCAACAGTGCAGAAGTAAGGGTGACAATACCATACCTGTAAAAGCAAAAAAGAGTCCTGTGGCACCTTATAGACTAACATATAGGAGCATGAGCTTTCGTGGGTGAGGACCCACTTCATCGGACGCATCCTCTGATACTTAATGCCATACCTGCCATCCTTACTTCTGTACTGCCACTTTCCAGCTGCCTAGCTCTGAAGGCAGTGCTGCTACCAGTAGCAGTGCAGAAGTAAGGATAGCAGTACAGCAACCCTCCTACAATAACCTTGTGACCCCCCCCCTTCCCCTCACAACTCCTTTTTGAGTCAGAACCCCTAAAATTACAACACTGTGAAATTTCAGATTTAAATAGCTGAAATCATGAAACTTGTGATTTTTTAAATCCTACAACTATGAAATTGACCAAAACGGATCATCAGTTCTGTAGGGCCCTACCTCTGTGGGACAAATTCACCACTCTTGGGCCTGTACTGTTGATCCCCATTGATAGCAAGCGCAGTACTCAGCACAGCCAACTCTCCTGACATTGCACATCTTGTGATACTAGCCATGATCTCACAGCCCCAGCCCCTCAAGTTAGGTTTTCACATGAGAAGCTCAGCTTTTGCTGATAAACAGAAACTCTCCAGCCTTCCTGGTTGCAGAGTAAAGATTGAAAACAGGACCCCTGAAAGGCTCAAACACCAGAAGGCAAATAAGACCTCATATTTGTTTGCCTTAAAAATCACAAAATTGTTATAAATCATGTTTTGGGTGCTGATTCAGGGTTCTTGACTGCATAGAGTTAATAACTGCTCACTCATAACACTTTGCAGGATCAGGTCCAGACTTTCATATAGGTTGCTCTGTGAACTCACAAACAGCTTGAGGGGGAGGTTCCAGCCCTATGCAGAACTGCCCGTCTCCCTTACAGTTTGTATCAGTGCTAGAACATCACTCCAGCTTTTGCTTTTTTCTTTAATTGTTTTTAAATTTATTTTCTGTTCTAGGTGAATGTAAAGGATTTAAAGAGAAATTCATGAAGTGTCTGAGAGAGAACAGCTTTGAGAATGCTTCGTGCAGACTGGAGTCAAAGGAATATTTAGAATGCAGAATGGAGAGGCAAGTAAATCTCTTATGAACACTTGAGCAGATGAGTTTTCACTCCAGGCTCACTGGTGTGAGGCTGGCACATGTGTGCATCATTGCCAGAGTGTTGTTCTTTGAGTGCGGGACTGTATTCGCCTGTGGTATTGCAGGTGACTGATTTTCCTTTTTTTTTTTTTTTCTTGTTGTTAGTTCCACTTGAAACAAAGGTGACCTTTTAAAGCTAGCTCCAGTGACCACACCCACTTTGACTATCAGTAAGCATCAGAAGTGAATTCATGTAGGCATTCACATAGTGCCTTTCTTGAGTTATGGAAGTATGAAAAGCGCACGTATCCCCTTTAAAAAACAGACTTGGAGAATTCTAACAGCATTAGCTCAAATTTTAGTTGTCACGGACTCAGACCTCTCCAAGGGCCGGTGTCAGTGCGATATGTAGCCCGTTCAGATGCACACTGCTCTTTCTTCTTGTGAACCAATTTGCTCTGACACCTCAGTGACACTTGTCCTCACTGTGGACCACATCCGTAGCGTGTTTAAAGTTAAAAAGTAAACCTGTTCCTGAATTATTCAACTGGGGGAGGGAGTATTTGAAATTCTTTTTGAAGGGATATATGGTGGTTTTCATGCCTCCATTCTAGTAAAATAGCGCTAGTTTTCATAGACATGCAGCATTTCACACTTAGCAGTTTCTACAGCTATCTTGGAAAATCAGCTCTTACTCTTATTGTGCATTTCCAAGACTTAGCTCAATTCCTAAATAGCCTATTGTCTTGCAGTATGGGATATTTAACACATTTAACTGGAAAAGCTCTGGCCAAACAACAGAGCATTTACTGGATATTGCTGTTCCTGAATTGATATAGAATCATAGAATATCAGAGTTGGGAGGGTCCTCAGGAGGTCATCTAGTCCAACCCGCTGCTCAAAGTAGGACCATTTCCCAGACATTTTTTTTTTACCCCCGTTCCCTAAATGGCCCCCTCAAGGATTGAACTCACAACCCTGGTTTTTTAGCAGGCCGATATCTTGTGAGGTGTTGGGAGTTTGAGGGAGATGGATGGGGTATGCGGTTAACGCTCTCTCACCAGCACTGTTGGACCCTTTAAAAGTAAATATTGTTTTAAGTGACATTATTGCTACTGAATAGATATTAATATTGCTAAGTTGGTAACATAGCTCATTTTGCAGCTTATGCTTTTTTTTTATTTAGGCAACTTATGGCTAAGGAACCACTGGAAAAATTGGGATTCAAAGATCTAACAGATGAGAAATCAGAAGCAAAGCATAAAAAATTATAATGAAGAAAAGACAACTCTATCTATGTATGGAAATCATAATGCTATTGTAGTACATATTGTACATTCTTTTTATATCTTAATATATTCTCTAAAGGGTTGGGGGAAACCAAAGCTTTTTATTCTAAAGTAAGAGCTCTGAAAGAATAAAAGTGCTTTCCTTAGAAAATATCATTATGTTAATTATTTCACAAGAAAAACAATATTTAGTTAATTTCTTAGCATAGGCTTGCAGAGCAATAAAAAAAAATTTGCATCAGAGAAAACAAATGCCATTTATCAACATGTTCTTATTCTGTTAGATAAATAACTCTTTGAAATAACAAAGATCCTCCAATGGATCTAAAAGGTAAAATCTCTTGTATGGGCAAATTGTATTATAAGATGAAAAAGCTGGTTTTACTAGTAGGAGACTTGGGCCTACTTTCTCTTCTCTATTAATTACAAGTGTTATTCTCTTCTGGACCTGTGTAACTGGACATCAAAACATTATAATAAACTTAATTTTATTATTGGAATCTCATAATGTAGACTTGTTTTTAAAGGTGAACATGATGCAGGTTTTAATAACTTGCTTGCAGTACTGGTGCACAAATCAGTTGGAAATAGGATGCTTATATAGCATGTGATGTGCATGTGATTTTTTTTTTTAAAAAAAAACACACATTTATATTAAATTCACCTTCCTTTGGGGTTTCCCCTCTCCACTTATGTCCTGGTTGTGCAGCTTTTCTCTTTCATCACCATGAGAATGTTGCAGGTTGTTATCAGTTTCTTTCTCTAGTCATATCATACACACCAACTCCCTCTTTGACCAGTATACAAACATTCAGCTGATTCTACTTTATAACAATGTATAGCTCCTTAATGGTGGAGTGTCTTTGCATGCTACAGCTTCCCTCGGATTTCTCTATGGAGAAACCAGACTCTAGGCAGGGACAGCATTTAGATGCATGTCGATAATAAAACATGAATTTGGGGCTAATTGAGAACCCCATGACATCAGCCACGGTGTGGTTCTGTGTTGCTCCCCAAAAATGATACTTCATCTCTCTTCTTACATTCTGCATCTTTAAAAGCAAAACGTGTATTAAAAACAAGAGCAGAACAAAAGTTCTAAGCCTAGGAAGGAAAACAGGCTTGAAAAATCAACTAGTGACATCACTTTGCTAACGTAATTCTGTAGGGGGTGCTCGGATGTCATGGTGATGGGTATTACTACAAAACAGTAAGGGCAGGTCTACACTACTGTTTACATTGTTCAGGGGTGTGAAAAGGGTGTCTCCCTGAGCGGCACGACCTAAGCGCTGTCCACACCGGCGCTATGTCGGTAGGAGACGCTCTCTCGTGGAGGTGGAGTAATTATGCTGATGGGAGAGCGCTCTCCTGTCAGCATAGAGCAGGGGTGGCCAACCTGAGCCTGAGAAGGAGCCAGAATTTACCAATGTACATTGCCAAAGAGGCACAGTAATACATCAGCAGCGCCCGCATCAACTCTCCCACCCACCCCCCACTCTCAGTGCCTCGCACCCCCCAGCAGCCCCACTGATCAGCACCTCCCCCTCCCTGCCTGCACCTCCTGATCAGCTGTTTTGTGGAGTGCAGAAAGCTCTAGGGGGGAGGAGCGAGGGCATGGCAGGCTGAGGGGAGGGGATGAGAATGGATGGAGTCGGGGTAGGGCCTGTGGCAGAGCCAGGGGTTCAGCAGTGAGCACCCCCTGGCACATTGGAAAGTTGGCATCTGTAACTCCAGCCCTGTTGTCGGTGCCTATACAAGGAGCCGGATATTAACTTCTGAAGAGCCGCACGTGGCTCCGGAGCCACAGCTTGGCCACCCTAGCATAGAGTGTCTTCACCAGGTGCAGCTGCATTGGTGCAATTGCAGTGTTTCTAGTGGAGACCTGCCCTAAGATAGATTTGCAATGAAATCTACAGATTGGATCTGAGGCCTGGTTTACACTTAGGTCAACATAGCCTTGGTGTTCAGGAGTATGAAGAATCCATACTCCTGAGCACTGTAGGTATGCTGAATTGACCCCCAGTGCAGATGCAATTAATTCAACAGAAGAATGCTTCCATCAACCTAGCTACCGTAGCTCAGGGAGGTGGAGTTCCTACAGTGACGGAAACTCCTCTTCCTTCGCTGTAGTCTGCATGTGCATGCTACAGGATTCCAGCAGCATAGCTGTGGTGCCATAGCTATATTGTTATAGCATAGACATGGCCTCTGAGAACTTTTTTGCTTCCTGGTGGATTTCCACAGAGACAGAGCCATTTCTTATACTCAAAGGAAAATGAATCTTAGTTGATGCTGATATTTAATCCAAAAGTATGCGCCAATAAGGTTTGGCCAGTCAGATGACCATATAGAAGTGGGTTTAAAATTCAAAAATAAAAAATCAGCCACAAAATCGTCTGTGCATTTGTTTTCTTCCAAAGTACCCCATGTAGCTGTTAGAGAGTAAGTAGTGTGGGGCAGGGTTTGCTGTTGATCTGTCTGGGGGTGAGCACACTGGTGGTGCTAAAGCAATAGTAATTCACTCTCTTGTTGCATCTGTCTGTTTCTCTAGTTCTCTCTTGGATGTCTTACTGGACAGGTACAGCTTGATGGATGGATGTGGCATACAAAACTTTTTTTCCAGCCTGATGCGATTTGAGCAGACCCTCAACAGTCCAGAGGCATCATTGTTTGGAAACAGACTTGCCCCTATATTTTTGTACCATTCTTTTTCACTTTTTAAATTATATCCTTTACTGAGATTAATACATTACAGAAAAGAAAGCAGAGATTTTTATTGCTGAAGCAGATATTAAAGGATTTTATATTAAACCACTGAATGAGAAATTTTCAGAGTAATAGTGTGAGAGGAAAATTATTAAAATAATCTCCACTATCTTTAGAATAGAGAAGTCAAATTTCATGCCTCTGTGCTCCCCGGATATTATAAGGGGAAGAGAATCCCTTGAGGCAATAAAGGAGCCCACTGGTGGTAGTGGAATAAACCACATCTTTTTCAATGGTAGAGTTGGTTTTGTCTCTAGATCTTATCCTAAAAAGACAGTTACTCCATGACTTACTTCGTATTAGGAAAAACATGCTGCTTCTATAACCATGTGAGCAGGAGAAATAAAACTGTTAACTAAAGCCCTGGATGGTTGAATTGCATCTGATGAGCTGGAATGTTCAAAGGTGCTTTTTTTTAAACTTCTCAGGTTATTTGAGGTAGGGCATTTCTCTGATTTGTAATCCCTGAAACCCAAATCCTAAGCCAGCTTCAACAGGTGTGATAGGCCTCAAAAAACAGTTTAAACTGCTGTGAGGAAGGCCCAACACAGTCGCTTCTGGGATGCTGCAAGTAAGTCTGTAGAGGGTGTCTAACTGCAAAAGAGCTGCTGCTATGGGCAGGGCTCCCTGCCCAGCACTGATAGACTGGACTACAAAGCCACTGAGGAATGGCAGAGCATGCTGCATCCTTCAGCAGAGGCTAAACTAGCACCCGCAAGTCCACAAGACAGAAGCATGGCATGGAGAACTTTGAGACTCCACCCCCTACCACTGGATCCAATTTTCATTGCCCCAATCCACAAATGAATCTTGCCCTGCCTGTGCCGAAAGGTCAGTCAGCTCCCCAGTACCGTCCCCCTTGGCCAAAGACAGAGGGTTCTCTGTGGAGAGTAAGTGTCTGGGGAGGGGTGGAGGCACACATCCTCTGGCTCTGTGGCAATTGCCTGGAGAAGGCAATATACTCTGGGGTGTAGTTCAGGCTTTAAGGTGGGCCCCAGACAGCCATGATGCGGGAAAGGTCTTGATACAGATGCTCCAGTGCAGCTAAGG
The DNA here is from genome assembly GCF_003597395.2 of Chelonoidis abingdonii. Taxonomy (NCBI): domain Eukaryota; kingdom Metazoa; phylum Chordata; order Testudines; family Testudinidae; genus Chelonoidis; species Chelonoidis abingdonii. Next base: position 12,728,551 of record NC_133777.1, read on the forward strand.
GAGGGGTGGGGCTGGGCATTCTAAGTCCCTTCCCCATCACCGTGGAACAACCTGGGAGCAGCCCTGCAAGTGGAACTTTCCAGAATTCCCTTTTTTCCCCTACTCCCACAGCTCCCGCAGGAAGACCGGCTGATCCAGGCCATCCTTTGTCAGGCAAGTTCCTTTTAAACTTCAGCTCTGCTTGTGGGATCAGGATTTGTGCCTCCTGAGTGTGCTTTAAAATGATACCAGCATTCAAACTAATGAGCTAGTGGTTTATCTTCCTGTTCCTAGATCCAGGAGCAAGCCTCTCTTCTAGTAGGGTGTATTCTGGCAGGACTGGGCTGAGAGCGGAGGGTTTGCTGTGTCTCAGGTTGACCCATCTCCTCCCATAGCAGTATGAGTTAACTCGCCATTCTTCTGCCTGGGGCATGAGAAGAAAGGTCAATTCTGTGCCTAAACATAGGCTCCATGTCAAACTGAGTCCTAGGTGGGGTTGTGCCACCTACAAAAGCTGTAGCAAAGCGCCACCTCGTGGAAAGCTGGGGCAACTGTGGAGAATCAAATGGTTGCTGAATAGAGATCAGCTGAGACACTTCAATGTTCAAACTACCAAACTAAATGTAGTTCTGGCTGCCTGGTGTGGGAAAAAATAGCTTACTCCTATCTACCCAGTACTGACTTGTGCACTGACTCTCTGGTGCAGTAGTGGAAATCAAGCCATTTATCTAAGAGATCTTAATCTCTTAATGCCTACAGCTTTCCTTTCCATGTGGTTTAATTCCTGTGGTAGCTCCAGGCTTTCTACTAGTTATATTCCAATCACAGTGAACCTCTGGGAGGTTGTAACTCAGTAAAACTCTTAGCACTGTATCTAATGACAGCATCACCCAAGGAAGCTTTTAGTTATGATTAAAGTCAGTTTACCCAAAACCTTTTAAATGTGAATATTGTCATGAGGTAGCCCTTCTTTGGACTTGCACTGTGACCTTAACCACTCAGTACCTCAATTTATCCACCCATGTAATGGGGCTATTAGGACTTATCTGGCTTACAGACATCAACATTTCTAAAGCACCTGGAATGCCTTGCATGAAAAGTACTATATAAAGGCCTGATACAGCTCCCATTGAGTCATTCCATTACAACATTGCTGCTGCATAGATGGTATTGTACAGTTTTGAGAACTGAGTTCCTTCCACTCCACTTATCTTTATCAAACAGTTCTTAAACTCACACACCACACCATGGGGAGCTTGTTTTCAGCTGTTCATCATAACAACCTGCAATGCATGATTTATGAGATGTTACAGGTAGAAGTTTCTCCTTGAGTCACCTGTTGCCTTGAGAAGGGGACAAATACAAAAATGATTACAGTGTCTTTTCATCAGACACTTAGGCAAGTTCAGGCTACAGCAAATGAGCTGGTCAGCACATCCACCTATGCAGCTTCCTGTATATAAGGAGCCACAGTGGCTTCAGCTGCAACTATTGGTGCCTCCCTCTGCAGCCTTTGAGATTCTGTGTATTTTTTGTTCACACCTGTGGAACTATGTCTGAGTCCTGGCATCAGTCAGACACAAGGGTGGGATGGGGTCTCTGGAAGAGTGAGACCTGCCAGGTAGGCCTGATGTGTGGGTTCTCATCATGGAGGTCTCAACCTCCCACCCTTTCATTACGGAGAGATGAGGCCTGACATTTTTTCTTCTGACATGGGCTCATAGAATGAAAAAAGGTGAGAATTGCTGGCCTCAGGCACCAACCCTTTGGCAGGATGGTCTGTAACTTCTTTTTGTATTCCATATAGACTATATTAGTCTTGCAAAATGGTCACAAAACTACCAGCCCAGGCACAAAATTGACTTGACCTTCCTTTGTCATAATGATGAGAATGGGGGAAAAAAACCTATTGATATTTTACTCACCCAAACACCCCACACAGCTGGGTAAATGGATGGGTTGAATTTTGCAAGGCACCAAGGGATTATTATTATTCCATTGCTATTAGCAGTTGGGTTTAGTCTTCTATGGTACAGCTGATCTGTCTGGAAGTGGAATATGTACTATAACAAAACAATTAAAATGGACATTCACGAGCATAAGGGTAAACGTTCGGCCTGGTATATAGAGAAGTCTACGCAAGCTGACTCTGTCTTTTCTGAATTCTTTTCCTATGACTCATCTCTTGTTTTTCTTGTCTATTTCAGGGCTACACATATCCTTACTACTGGGCATAGTGTTTACTACCAGCTGTCATCCCAATGGTTTTCTAGGGGGGCTTAAGATTGCATGCTCTGACAGGGAGCAAGCCTTAGTCTGTGTTAAAATTTACAGCGCTGTATGTCTGCGTCCACACTAGCCTTCCCCATCCCAACACTCTTGTTACGTACGGTTCAATATTAGCAGCCATAGAGGTGCTACTTTAGACAGGGTGCCAGGCAGCCACTAGCATGCTTTACCAGCATGTCATCTAGATCTTCCCTGAGCAGAGTTAGACAACACCATGGTTAATGCCTGGTCTCCACTCGGATTCCATCACCGCTGTCGCTAGCGGAACTGAACTGCTGATAGCAACAGTGTTAAATTCCAGGAAAAAAAGACACAGCCTATTAGTGATCGTTTCCTTTTGTGCTAAGCACTCTGCCCACCAAGCAGAGAACTACCCTGTGTTATTTAATGCTACATGCACCTAAGAAAGCGTTACCACACAGATCCTTCCCATTCCTAACAAATATCAGTGCATTTCTTTACTTCTCTCACTCATGCTATCTGGGAATGAGTTGAACCCCCACTAATACACTGACTCTTTGTAATTTATTATAAGATTTACAAGAGCTCCATCAAATGTTTAATTAGTATGGACTGCTCCACCTCAGCCACACCAAAGTGTCTCTTAAGTGAAATATTCCTGACAGACTATTAACCTGACTTGATTAATTTTATCCTAAATCTCGAGACTTTTATCCTCAAGAGTCTTTATCCTTAGATCCAGGTTAAGAACATGGAGATTTGCAAAAGCAGAAATGGGAAGCAAGTGCCCCACTCCTAGTGGCTGTCAATGGAAGTTGGGTGCCTCACTACCCTTCCCCCAGGTTTTTTAATCACTCCTGTTTGAGGAATGCTGGCAAAGCTGAGTTCCCATCAGCATAGCAGAGATTATTGTTTTTTGGCTTGCAGATTTCATGATAAAATGCTTTGGAATGTAGCTAATAATGCCATATGGCTTCCAACGCAAAATGTCAGCGTCATCGCTCGAGACAAAGACTTTGGAGATAGCAATCCAAATCAGTTGCGTAGGCATGCAGAGTTCCTGTTAAGCCGCAGCTTGTACTTTAATTTCCTGGGGGCTGGCCCACTGTTCTTATGGTGCAGTGGCAGCATAATGGCACATCATCACCCTGAGTAGCACACCCCTTCGTGACTCAGGGTGCAATATTGCCTGGGATCCTCATCCTTGACACTCCTCTGGTGACCACTTCTTTAGCCCTTCAATGGACTGGCTCTCTCTGGGTCATCTGGTCATCTCCAGCCAGGTCTTATAAAAGTGAATCCCCTTCTGGAAAACTCAAAGTTCCAACATAAACAAAAGATCCTTTGCCTCTCCTGGGTTCAACTCACAGTTCTTCTTGATAGTCTCTTCATTTCCCTGTTTCTTAGAGGCCTTAGCTCAGGACTTCCCTGTGGGCTGCTTCTATTCCCTGTTCCCCTTCCATAACACTGCCCCAGGAGTACCTCCTTGCAGGGCCGGCGCTTCCATTTAGGCGACCTAGGCGGTCGCCTTAGGACACCAGGATTTGGGAGGGTGGCATTTCGGCGGCGGGGGGTCCTTCCGCGCTCTGGGTCGGCGGCAGCAATTCTGTGGCGGGTCCTTCACTTGCTCCGTGACCCGCCGCCGAAGTGCCTCGAAGACCGGGAGCGCAGAAGGACCCCCTCCCCCCACCGCAGAATTGCTGCCAATGACTGGGAGCGCGGAAGGACCCCCGCCTAGGGTGCCAAAAACCCTGGCACCTCTCCTGCCTCTTTGGACACCTCGTCTTTTGTTCCAGGGGTCCACCACAGGGCTTAGCACTGCTCCTGTAACTCAGCTTTCCAGCCCCAAACTGCTAGGCCTTCCCTGGCAGAAGAGTCCTACAGTATCTCTCCACACTGAGTTCCCTCAGCCTGCTTATAAGGGCCAGATGCCTAATGGATAATTGTCTTGATTGCCTCCCAGCCAAAGAGGGCAGACCTATCACCCCAGAAGAGAAACATATCTCTAGTTTTCCCCCTTTTCTCTTGTAGATGATGGGAGAACCCCATCACAGGCAGATTTTCATTGTTCTTTCTGGGACCTTTTAGCCCACTCTCTGATAGCGTCTTTCTGTCTAGCTTCTGGGTTAGCCATTGGTTTCTTTGGTGGTCCCCAACCTTTTCCAGGTGGCAGGCACTGGATGACGAGCCTTCGAGGACCATGGCTGGTGGACAAGCATCCGCCGAAACGCCGCCAAGAAGCGGCAACGTCAAGAGGCATCGCCACTGAAAATCAGCGGCATTTCGGCAGCAACACCTCTTGATGATGCCACTTTTTGGCAGCATTTCGGTGGCAACGCCTTTTGATGACGCCGCTTTTTGGTGGCATTTCGGCGGATGCTTGTCCACTGACCAGTACGTGGGTGCATATGGATGCCCCGGCAGGAGCCATGGTGCCCGTGGGCACCACGTTGAGGACCACTGCGGCACTTCTTCAGAAGATGGTAAGGTCAATGGGGGGCACGATCAACAGGTGAGCTAATGTGTGCATCAATTTCCATTGCTTACTAAACCTCACCCAGGTCTGGCTGAATGAATGCCATACTCCAAACAACATGCAGACCTGACAGTCATTGTACTGTATCGGCGAGCCTTAGTTTTGTCATGAGCCCAGGTGAGAAACAGCCTAGCAAAGAGAAGAGTCAGAGCATGGATACACTTGCAGATATAGGGCGCTGGGAGTTAAACCAGCCTTCGGAGACTGCAGCAGGGAAAATGCTGCCGTGTGTTTACACTGTCAGAGTCAAGCGCACTGGCGTGGCCACATTAGCAGCTCTTGCAACATCAGAGAGAGCAGTGCATTATGGCAGCTATCCCAGCGTACAAGTGGCTGCAACATGCTTTTCAAATGGGGGGAGGGGAGAGTGTAATGGGGAATGTGTTGTGTATTTGTGGTGGAAGAGAGAGTGGGTTTTTGGGGTGCTGAGAGTGTGTCAGTATGCTATCTTGTAAATTCAGACAGCAGCAGACCCCTCTCTCCCCCCTGCCTCTTTCTCTTACACACACTCACAGCAGCAACATTCCACACTAATGGTTGCTTTGTCCTGGAGCAGATAAGCATGCCGGGGATATCCACATTCCTACAGCCAAGTTCAAAACAATGAGAAGAGTGGCCACTTCACTTCAGGGGATTATGGTATGTATCCGGAGGCTGATCACAGTGCAGTAGTGCAACACCATGTTCACACTGATGCCCGGGCGTTTCAGCCAGGGTGCAGCAAGAGTTAGGTTTCTTATGGATGTGGAGCACTCCAGCTGCAGAGTCCGGGCGCTCTTAGTGCCTTGCCAGTGTGGACAGGTCAGGAGTTAGGGCGCCTGGGACTGCTTTATTGCGCTCTAACAAGTGTATCTAAGCCCTCAGATGCAGAAGTAAATGCTGTAATTATCAACAGTCAGCCTTGAGGGGAGACAGTATAATGGGTTGGAATGATTCAGGCTTGTTCCTTTAATCAATGTGGTTTAACAAAGCACCAGATGTGGGCTGTCACTTCCCTCCTTTCAGGGGGCAGGGTACTTCCTTTTTTTCCAGTTTCAACAACAGCTTTCCAGGAGCTGGCCGATAAGGTTCCTTATTTGCTTCTTGGATTCCCCAGTGCTAACAAGGACATGTGTCCATGCTGATGACAGGTTCTACTTGATAACAGAAAAACATCCAAAATATTTAATAAATTTCAATTAGCTTTCCATTGTTTAACCATGCAATTAAAACTATGATTAATGGTGATTACTTTTTTTAATTGCAATTAATTTTTTTGAGTTAATCGAGAGTTAATTGCAATTGACAGCCCTAACTGTGATTTAAAAAAATTAATCATAATTAATCACAGTTTTAATCGCACTATTAAACAATAGAATACCAATTGAAATTTATTAAATATTTTGGATGTTTTTCTACATTTTCATATATAGTGTACTCTGTGTTGTAATTAAAATCAAAGTGTATATTATTTTTTATTAAAAATATCACTGTAAAATGATGATAAACAAAAGAAATAGTATTTTTCAATTCACCTCATACAAGCTCTTTGTCATGAAGGTGCAGCTTACAAGTATAGATTTTTATTTATTTATTTATTTTTGGTTACATAACTGCACTCAAAAACAAAACAGTGTAAAACTTCAGAGGCTACAAGTCCACTCAGTCCTGCTTCATGTTCAGCCAATCACTAAGACAAACAAGTTTGTTTACATTTACAGGAAATAATGCTGCCTTCTTCTTATTTACAATGTCACCAGAAAGTGAGAACAGGTATTTGCATGGCACTGTTGTAGCTGGCATTGCAAGGTATTTACGTGCCAGATATGCTAAACATTCGTATGCCCCTTCATACTTCAGCCACTATTCCAGAGGACATGCTTCCATGATGATGATATTCGTTTAAAAAAAATGTATTAATTAAATTTGTGACTGAACTCCTTGGGAGAGAATTGTATGTTCCCTGCTCTGTTTTACCCGCATTCTGCCATATATTTCATGTTATAGCAGTCTCAGATGATGATCCAGCACTTTGTTCATTTTAAACACAATTTCAATGCAGATTTGACAAAAAGCAAAGAAGGTACCAAAGTGAGATTTCTAAAGATAGCACTCAATCCAAGGTTTAAGAATCTGAAGTGCCTTCCAAAATCTGAGAGGAATGAGGTGTAGAGCATGCTTTCAGAAGTCTTAAAAGAGCAACAGTCTGATGCAGAAACTACAGAATCTGAATCACCAAAAAAGAAAATCAACCTTCTGCTGATGGCATCTGACTCAGATAATGAAAATGAACGTGCATCAGTCTACACGGCTTTGGATTGTTATCAAGCAGAACCCATCATCAGCATAGATGCATGTCCCATGCAATGGTGGTTGAAACATGAAAGAACATATGACTCTTTAGCGCATTTGGCACGTAAATATCTTGTGACACTGGCTACAACAGTGCCAGGAGAATGCCTGTTTTCACTTTCAGGTGACATTGTAAACAAGAAGTGGACAGCATTATCTCCTGCAAATGTAAACACAAACTTGTTTGTCTCAGCGATTGGTTGAACAAGAAGTAGGACTGAGTGGACTTGTCGGCTCTAAAATTTTACATTGTTTTATTTTTGAATGCAGGTTTTTTTGTGCATAATTCTAAATTTGTAAGTGCAACTTTCATGATAAAGAGATTGCACTACAGTACTTGTAATGGGAGAATTGAAAAATCCTATTTCTTTTGTTTTTACAGTGCAAATACTTGTAATAAAAAATAAAGTGAGTACTGAACACTTTATATTTTATATTGTAATTGAAATCAATATATTTGAAAATGTAAAAAACCTCCAAAATATTTTAATAAATGGTATTCTATTATTAATAGTGTAATTAATCGCATGATTAATCATGATTAATTTTATTAATTGTAATTCTTTTTTTTTAAATCGCTTGACAGCCCTAATAGAATACATGTAGCCCCTAAGAATATCCTTCGAGCTAAGCTTTGGGCATAGGCCTGGACGTTAGCCTGCCCTGTGGACTTGCTATGATACTCTAGGGGACAAATCCTTCTCGCACACAGGACTCTGACCATAGCTGAGTCAATGCTGTTCTTTGGCTCAGGCAAAGCAGGATTTGGGGGAACCAGCACAGAAGGTCCAGATTCTTGCATGCCATGGCATGCTGCCCTTTGGGGGCTACTAGCATACTTGGATCCACTAGCCCTTCCTTTCACTCATGGGAGGTGGGGATGTAGGACTGGCTCCTGAGTTACTGCAACCTTGATGCTTCAGTAGCAGCCTTGGGGGAAATCCTACCCCCACTGAACTCCCATTGACTTCAATGGGCCAGGATTTCACCCATGGAATGACTTGCTGTCACTCTGAGGATTTCCTCACTGGGTTATTCAGGAAGCACAGTGACCGTACAATTTGCTCCATGTCCATGAAATATCTGCTGACTTCATGGGAGATCTGAAAAGCAGCAAGGACAGAGAGTCAGGATTAAGATCTGCCAGGAGGATCCAAGAGGTGAATTTTTACTTTTAAACCCAGGATGCATTCAGCATTGCACAGAAGCTGCAGGGCAGGGCAGTGCTGAGAAAATCAGTAAGAATGCAGGCCGCTGAACTGAACAAGAAGAAATCGTCAGTACCAGATGAGGTCTGAAGTCACCATCAATAAATATCAATACAAAATGTCGGGGGACTGAGTCAATGAGTGTAATGAGGCTGGCTTAATCTGAGCACTTTCATTTATCTGTGATAGCAGAAAATTCCCCTTTGGAGGTAGCTTCCCTTTCCACTTGGCCTTCTGTGTCTTGGGTTTAGTTCGAGTTCAATTTATGCAGGCTGCTGACTAAAAGGTGTATGAAAGCATCATTAACCCTTTGAGTTCCCCACCTTGTGCTACGTCCTAGCCACTTACAGAGCACACATTTTCAGGGGCTCATAGTCTGGCCCAGTGTGTGTGTGTCTCCAGAGCATGAACTCAGATATACTGCAAAGGCAGCATCAGCACGTGCCCATATCCTGGCTATATATTTCTGTCACTCCATCTCTGTCCAGACAATCTGCAGCTGTCTCATCTAGATACAGTAGGTGTTTATGCCATCACGCCTGTGAGTACCCACCTCAGCTTATCTCAACCAGGAGTACCAATACACACATGGTTGCCATCGCTGCCTCAGGTAGTACTGGTCTATGTGCTTAGACTATGACACTGTACCCTGGCATGCCCCCCTGTGGCTTTGTTGAGAATCAATGTGATATTATGCAGATGAACTGAATTTGGTCTTCAGCTCAGTCGCTGCCTCCCTGAGAGTCTGGGAGCACTGCAGAGGCAGCAAGCATAGCTCAAGGGGAGTGCCTTGCTCCACGAAGAAGTGGACAGCATGGGAACAGTGTTGATCCACTCTAGATAGAGCTACATACAGCCTGCCTTACCTGGAGAGGTGTGTTTGTGTAGTATAAGAACCTGTGTAGAACAGAATCCATATAGGGCCTTTCCTTGGGGTAAATGGGGTGCTGGGGGAATCCCAGAGTTCATTCCCATTCCCTCAAAAAGAATCTGGAAAGGAATGAATGAATTTTGCCTGGAATCTCTGTCTCCAGCTTCTTAAATATTCACTCCAGGACATTTGCGGGAGTAGCTGCTCCAGTGCCAGCTAACATGGCTAATTTAAAGCAGAGAGGGTTCTGGACTGATGGCTTCATCTGGGCTGCCAGTGTGTGTAAGTGATAAGCAGGCTGATGTTGTGGTTTGTTGTTGAATCCTAAGCTGGCTAATATTTTAAATCATTTGGCACTAACAGGTTGGGCTGGCTGGTATGGCAAATCACTCAGTGGCACCACAAATGTGGGCTTACTGATATATTAAACCCACTACTGCAGTAATAACCTGGGCTGGCTGGTACATGGAATCAAGTTTGCACCTATAACCTGGGTTGGTTGGTTTACTACAGCACTCTTGTAGAGGTCCCCTGGGCGGGCAGCTGGTCTAAAGAATCCATGGGTACAAAGAGCCTGGAAACAGTTGCTCTGTCTGTCTCTCTCCTGCCATTTTCTAAGCTGGCTTGGATGACTTTTATAACCTTTTGTAGAACAGTTTATTTTTTGGACCTTTGAAGAAGTTTGGCTGCAGGTTCTCATGATGTTGGTGTCATGCTCCCACAGTCATGCTCTTGCTAGAAGGCATCACTGAAAGCAAAAATATTCAACAAATATAATAAGAGTACCTCAACTATTTCTGGTTATGTTGTCTGTTAGATGCCAAGTTACAAAGCCTTCCCAAAGCTATTCAGACCATTTTGCACTAGGGTATGAGAAAGGCAGGATTGTTACAGCAACTTGGGACTTAGAGATTATTAATTTTTTTTAATTGTGTTGAATTTTTTCCACTAAACATTTTTTTGAAGGGAGTGGAAATTGAGGGGACCTTTGTCACCCTTCTCCAACTAGCTCTGCTTCTTTCCTCCTCCAAACAGCCTCTTTCCAGATAATGTTGTATCCACATCAATGCTACACAGTACTAGCATTTAGCCACAGAGGGCAACATGGTCTTATACGTTTGAATGGTTCTGACATTCCAACCAGCAGAGGGCATTGGTACAAAGCATGGTTGGAAGACAGACTGATACACATACCATATTATTATAAAGTTTTGCTACCTTTCTCTTCTCTGGCCTGGTTTTTAAAGTCCTTTTTCTGGGATACTAGGGTCAGAAGTAGGTTGACCAGATGTCCCAATTTTATAGGGACAGTCCCAATTTTTGGGTCTTTTTCTTATATAGGCTCCTATTACCCCTCCACCCCCTGTCCTGATTTTTCACATTTGCTGTCTAGTCACTCTAGCCAGAAGTGACCTATTGCTACTTCCTTTTTCTCTCTGTCACAGAATGCTCCTGCCATCGTCTGTTTTGCAGGCAGCATTATCACTTCCATGTTCTATATCCTGCATCACTTACAGTAGCCACCAGTTCCCCATCTGCATGCACCATTCAGCCCTTAGCATGCTTACTTTCACTTTCATCTCTGAAGCGCAGTGAGACATTGTGCCATGCAAACGGCTGGTTCGAATGTCTCAGAACTGTTCCCATAAGGATGTGCATTTGAACAGGAAGAGATTAAATTACTGGAATTGAGCAAAAGCAATTTCCCTGATAAGTGCTTGCCTTGCGTGCTGTACACTGTGGAACTTGTCCTCCTGCTAGGAATGAATTGGTGATCACCAGCACTGAGAAATCACTTCAGCTTTAGTTGAACAAGTTGATACATACTTAGGGTCTGTGTTTCCTCTCTCACTCCAACTCTCCCCTACTGGGCCAATTCTGCTCTCACTTTCATCGCTATCCACCAGGAATAACTCCGCTGAGGTTAGTGGATTAACAGTGGTATAAATGAGATCAGAATAAGGCCTACTGACTTCAGAAGAGTTACTCCTGGTTTCCCTGCTGTAAGTGAGAGCAGAACAGGGCTCATTGATAGGGCTGGATTCTTAGTTGGTATAAAACAGTGTAGCGCCATCAAACTGAATGGAGCTATGCCGCCTTACTCTAGCTGAGGATGTGGCCCCTAGGTGTAATATTTCACACATACAAAACTGGTTCTGTTCACTAATGACAAGGGATCTGCACCCCTATCTGAGTTTCATGTAGTGTGTTATATAGTTTATGTTACAAAGCAGAGGAATACAAATATACAAGTATCCCAGAGGCACCAAGTAACATAATCTCTCCTATTGTTCCCCTTGGCTCTGTTCAGATATCGAGCTGGCTGTGCACCAAATAAGAAGAATCCACACTGTCACCTCCATGTACTGATTTCCAACTGTAAGTGGATTATTTGGATGCAGCGATACTAGCCAGAGCAGGAATACTGTAACAATTTGTGTACTGTGGGTGCTGAGAGCCATTGAACCCAACTGCAAACCCTGTATATGATGGAAACCGCTTCAAGCCAGGTGGTGCAGCAGCACCTCCGGCACCCCTAGTTCCAGCACCAGTGGCCACTAAAGCAGAAAAGCAGCCGTGACCATTAACTTTCCCTTTTGTGATTTCCCCTTGAGCACTTTGTATGAGTGAGACACAGGACTCCAAACAGCGTGTGGTGAAAATGGACATGACCCGGGTGCGGCTGGAGGCAGAGCTCATTGGCAGTTATGGTAACAGACTGAAAATGTGGGTTATGTGTCTAGTGTACCTAGATAAACCCCCCAGAAGCATCAGAGGAATCAAACTCTTTTCCTTCCTCCTGCCCCCGACCAGCTGAAACCTTCCTGTTCTCTCACTCTTGCATGCACCAGTAGTCTGGTGAAGTCCATAGGTCTGCTTGTGCGACTGTTAGCCAACGGGAGGACGGGGCTCACAATCAGTCCAGGTCTCTGTGCTCGTGGCACTGTGCTTTTGAGAAGGCCCGGGTGCTACTGGAATCCAGTGATGCTGAAATTATACAGGCCCTCAGCCTCCAAGCAGACCCATCTGGGTGGAGTCCTAGATTTACATGGATTCTCCCTGACTTTTGGTACAGGTGCAGGGATCTGCCTGGGAAAGCCGTTTGCAGAGGTAAGGCCGAAGATTGTTACTTTGCTACTTTATCACCCATGCCTACTTTTCCTTTGCACTTTCATAGCCTACTTCATCTTGGCAACACTTGATGTACATGAATCCATCCTTATGACTCCTCATGGGAGAGAGCTGAGGGTTCTTGTCCCTGTTCTATGAAGGGAGATTTGCTCAAGGTTACCGGAAGGAGTCAGTGTCAGGGCTGGGATTAGAACTCAGGAATGACCCGGCCTGTGCTCCACTCACTGCTGCAGGTCTCTCTGAAATGCATCCTTTGTCTATGGATGGAACTTAATAATCCAAGAAACAAGCATATCTTAAAAAGGGAAACCCCTGAGGTTTGGTCTATGTAACAGGAAGATCACAGTGTAACTGTCATCAATTCAGTTAGAATTGGTGGGAGGAACTGCTTTTTATCCATCTGCTGATAAGGAAAAATGTAAGACGGAGGGCTGCCTCTCTTCTGCTCATTGGGAAGCTAACGATGTCTTTTCCAGATGATATAATATTCCAGACAGTTTTGCTTGTATGCAGTTACTGTCTGCCTGAATTATGGATATTTCGGTTTGGCATCGCTGTACATATATTTGCTGTGAACTGTTTACTTGTGTAATGGAGTGAATACTCTTTAGAATCACGTACAGGATTTCAGTTTAATACCTTTCTACTTGCATAGTCATGGTATTGATTTGGCCATTGCAGGATCGGGGCCTTAGAGACTCTCTCTCAGCTTCTTTGAGTTATTATTGCTAATATGTCCTCTTCGTTTCACATAGGTGTAGCTCAGATTTCCCCTTTTGGGACAGCGGCTTTTGTAATTCCCAATAACAGACCGATGGAGTTTTATTTTGTAAAACAACCGCTCTCATCTCTTGCAACCTAGACAAGAATTTTTATGGCCGGTAAAGCCTGAAAATAGAATTTCATAATAGAAGACGCTGACACAGCTGTAACTCTTTAACAGTGCAAATGGCTCCTCCATAATAAAAGGAAAGCAGCCAAAATCCCACAGAGGAAAGAGCCGACACTGGGGAGGAAAAGATGGCCTTTTTGGTAGTCTCGGTCAGATATTTTCAAAATATCACCAGAAGGAAGAGGCTCCTAGGCAGACAGATTCCTACGAAACCTTCAGTGTTTCTCGGCTTGAGTGTAACTGCTACACCGGCCAGCATTTCCAAAGGTGCTTAGCTCCCACTGACTTCATCATGAGGGCTTGGAGCTCAGCACTTCTGAAGACCAGGCTCATAATAGCTGTTACTAAGACCGCTATTTAGCAATTAGAAAATATTTGCTGGGTTAAAAAGGTTTAAAATATTATTTTTTAATTAAATCTGACTACAAATGCTGATTGGCAATGGAAAGACAGAAACCATCGGTGTGAGGACAGCCTAGCACCAGAGCTGGTCCCACCTCCAGTGGAGCTAGTGGGAGCTTTGTGGAGCTTGCTAAAGTTCCCCAGCTGGTTATGCTCTCTGGGCTGATCCAACACCTGTTGAAATCATTGGATAGGCTCCCACTGACTTCAGTGGGCACTGGAGCAGAACTATAGGTAGCATGATAGCAGGGCCTCCTCTTGTATGTGTGTTTAGATCCCTCCCTGCCTTCATTGTGACTCAGGTCAGTAGGTGATTGCGTCTTTGCTGTCATGGGCCCTGCCATGTGGAACTTGCTCCCCCGCACCCCCCCCCCCCCCCAACAACCACCACAGATAATTCCTCCCCACTTCTGCTGTTTGTGCTTTCACATTCCTGTATGGCAAGCATAGCTGCTCTGAAATCCATGGCATGATGAAGCCAGATCCTCAGCTGCTGTTCATCAGCATAGCATTGTTGGCTTTCATGGAGCTATGCTGATTGACTAAGGTTCTGTAATACAGGACTGCTAACTCAGCTGAAATCTATGGAGTTAACACAGTGTAAATCAGGAGTGACGCCGGATGGAGTTAGGCTTGTGTAAAGTTAGTGTAAGTGAAAGATGATCAGGGCTCTTTATTTCCAAAGCACTGACTGCTTTGGTTCCCATAGTTCTGACTTCTCCACCTCCCATTCTCTTCTTATGCTGGTCCCCTTGTCCACTCTCCTTACATGCACTTTTCGTTCTCCTCATTTGAAGTTTGCAGTGGGATTTTTACTACAAAGTTTTTCTTGCATTGTGGCAAGGCATGCTCCACAAATTATATTATTATTAGATTTAAATAATGATGATTGCTCTCAATCAATATTCCACCCCTACCATCCCCCTTTCCTTTATGAGAGGGCTTGTTCTGATCATCTGCAACAGTCCCTATTATATTTGATTTTATTACAAGATATAAATTTCTTTCTGCAGCCCTGGAACACAGAGTGCAGAGAGGAGAGCAGAATTGCCTAGCAACCAGGAGAACAAAAAATTAAGAGAATCAATAAGCCTGGATGGAAAGCTAAACAGGGACTTTAAAACAAAATCTTTTGTTGTTGTTGTTCCTCCTCTGGTAATGATTTGCAATATCTCAGCCGTAGCATGGAGAGGTCATTATGTGCAACAGATGCTTCTGGGGGCAGGAAGGGCTGAGGGACTGGTCTGCATCAAAATTAAAGGATAGATGAAAACCCAGCAACCGGATACGGACTTGCATAATGCCCTCATCCTGCAAACACGCATATGAGTAATTCCACTGACTTTAATGGAACTATTCACGTATGCAAGTGTTTGCAGGCACAGGGCCAAGAGTCTATCTCAGGGCCAGTTCTGTTGTTATTTACACTTGTATAAATCCAGAGTAATTCCACTGAAGTCAGTGGTTGTACTCCAGATTTACACCAATATAACTGGAAAAAGAATTTGGCTCTGAGTTTTAAGGAGGTGACAGGCTGTTTGACATACAAGTGGGGGGCCCAATTCTGTAGATAGTCCAGATAAAATCTGTAGTAGGATTACTTCACAAGAGTAAGAGCTGCAGGATTGGACCCTAGGTTAATATGATAGCCAGGTTTTTCAAAGCTAGATAGAAAAAGCAACCTGTAATGTACAGAGGGTTGCTTCATTATATGAATTTTTTAAAAGATCAGAAATTAATGCAGTTAAACTTAGTATCTATCAGTAAAAATGGTAAAATAATTTAGGAAAATATTTTCCAGATTAAGGAGAAGTCCCATTGAAATCAAAGGCACTACTTACAGAAGTGAAGTTACACATGTGATTAAGTGATTGAAGGATCAGGGTCATAACTTGGATTTAGTGATGGTTTTCTGTTGGGTTATTTGCAGGGCCGGCACTTCCATTTAGGCGGCGTAGGCAATCGCCTAGGGCGCCAGGATTATTGGGGGGCGGCATTTTGCCAGCGGGGGGTGGCAGGTGGCTCCAGTGGAGCTGCCGCAGTCGTGCCTGCAGAGGGTCCCCTGGCCCCGTGGCTCCGGTGGAGCTGCCGCAGCCGTGCCTGTGGGAGGTCCACCGGAACTACGGACCAGTGGATCCTCTTCGCAGGAATGCCTGCTGCAGGTCCACCAGAGCCGTGGACCAGCGCGGGGGGCGGCAAAATGGCCGTGCGCCTAGGGTGCTAAAAACACTAGCACCGGTCCTGGTTATTTGAGTCGTGATCCTGAAAACATTTGCATACATGCTTAACTTTGGATGGAAGTCAAATCAATGGGATTCCTCATCATAAAGTCAGACAGATAAGTAAGCCTTTGCACCAGGAAAGCTTTGATTTTTCTTTTTAAGGGGATGGGGTGTAATTGAACAAGTGGATTCAAAAATTATTCTGGCACAGTAATTTCTAGGTGATGTATGATCTGTATGCAATTGACTAACAGTTGGGGAGGAAGGATGAGCCACTATTTAGCATGTTCACCTAGGATGTGGGAGACCTAGCTTCAGTTTGCTGCTGGACCACAGACTTACTGAGGGACCTTCGATAAGTCTGTTAGGGCCCAGTTCCCCATCAGTACAGTGGGGATTATAGCACTTCCCTACCTCATGGGGTGTTGTGGGGATAAATTTGTAAAAATTGGAAGGTACTCAGGTGCTAAGATGATGAAGACGTTTGTAAAGTGCTTTGAGACCCTTGCAAGGAAAGTGCTATTGAAATAAATCAGCTTTTTTTTTATTATTTGAATTTTATCAATACAGAAGGGGGAAAAGCAGGAGGGTCAGGGTCAGGGTCAGGGCCGGCTCTAGCAATTTCGCCACCCCAAGCACAGCAGCATGCAGCCAGGGGCTCTCTGCCGCTCACCAGTCCCGTGGCTCCGATGGACCTCCCGCAGGCGTTTCTGCAGATGGTAAGCTGGGCTTGCAGCTCCAGTGGAGCTGCCACAGGCGTGTCTGCAGGAGGTCTACCGGAGCCGCGGGAGCAGTGGACCGTCCGCAGAAACGCCTGCAGCAGGTCCACCGGAGCCACCTGCCGCCCTCCCAGCAACTGGCAGAGCGCCCCCTGCAGCGTGCCGCCCCAAGCACGCCCTTGGCATGCTGTGGCCTGGAGACAGCCCTGGCCAGGGGAAAAGTGTGGACATCAGTCAAGCTGTTTTTTTATTGAGAGAGGTATATATTTTAATTTTACTAAACAAAAATACACTCAATGATCAACATCAAACAAAAATAAAGAAAACTCAAAATATCAACTCCCAAAACATCCGCTAAAATAAACGCAAAAGAAGGCCCTGCTCATACTTAACTTTATGCACTGTGAGTCTTCCCCCTTGGTTTCATGCAAACTAAGGCCTCAGCCTTGTAAATAGATCTGTCTAGGTCCCTCTAGGTAGCCAGGCAGCACTTCATTGCAAACAGAAAAGTGCCCAGACAGATCCATGTCACCGAGGGCCCCAGCCTGCAAACGCTTGGGCAGGGGCTTAAGCTGTGGTCTCATTGAAGCCAGTGGGGCTACTCGTCTCTGCAGGCTGGGGGGCAAAAGGTGGGAAGAAGGTTTTGTCCTGTCCTCCCCGCAGCGCGCCGCTCTCACGCCCAGGGAGCTCCGTGGGGCCCGCCTGCAGGAGGGAGGATTCGCCACTGGGGGTCGCGAGTGAACCAGGCTGGCCAGAAGAGGGGCCCGGCTCGGGGCTCCTGCGAAAGGCAGCGCGTTCCCCGCCGCGGCGGGAGGAATGCGGAACCAGCGCAGTGCAAAGAGCTGCGGCGGCTGCTGCTGCCCGGGCTGGAGGCTGCTCAGAGCCCAGTGAGGAGGATGGGGAAGCGGGAGCCCTAAGCGCCCTGCTGCCGCCCAGGGGGTCCGCCTTGCCCGTCTGAGCCGGGGCCAGATGAAGCAGCCGCCGGCGGCGAGGTAGCCTCTCCAGCGCCCCCAGCCCAGCCCCATGAAGCTCATCTAGCAGAGGAGGAGGAGAGAAGCCGGAGCCGAGCCCTTCTCACTCGCACCGTCCCCATGGCGAAGGACAAGCCCAGGAAGGCTTTGCAGGAGCTGCTCCAGAGACCAGGCAACCAGCTGTGCGCGGACTGCTCCGCACCTGGTAAGGGCGGGGGACCGCGGGCTGGAGCGAGCGAGGTCCCCAGCCGCTGCCCCGGGCAGGCACAGAGGGAGCCGGATCCCTCGGCGGCCGCCGCCCTGTGGGGTCCGGGCTGCACCTGCCGCCCGGGCAGGGCGGTGTCCCGTCCAAGTTTGCCTGGGCCAGGTGGCCGACCCGCTCGGGGAGAGCCAGGCGGGCTGGGCGCCCTGCTGCGGCGAGCTCAGCTGCCAGCCTGCAGCGGGTGCAGTGCTTGCTCCTAGCCGGGCTATTGCAAAACTGCGGGCTCTGGAGAAAGAGGAAACCGGCCGCTGGGCTCTCTGGAAAGGGGCCGCGTGAGCAGGGTCCGAGCCCACCCTCGACCGGGGGTTCCCAGCCCCCATTGGCGAGGCAGGGCAAGAGGAAGGTCTCCCGGTTGCTCAGCTGGGGGAGGTGATGAAGGCGATGCTCCAGGGGACAGTTTGAGGGAGAGGGGTGAGCCCCCGATCCGGCAGCTGGCCGGCCAAGCCGTGCTCTAGACCCTGGTGGGGTGCCAGGGAAGAGAGGGTGCCCTGGAGTCCCAGCAGGGAGAGCCGGGGTACCTCGCACCCCTCCCCCCAGCTCTCTGGGGCTGACTTATGAATGCTGATGTCATCCCCGGCTACTTCAGCCGGTTTGTGTGTGAGAGCTGCAGTGCAGAGCGAGCCCTACGTTCAGATGACAATGACACTTCATTACTTTGCCAGGGTGGGCAGGCAGGGGTGAGGTCTGCAGGCGTGGGGCTGGGCGATCTAGTCCGTGTCAGGCTGGGGCTCTGCCTCCGTGATCCTGTCGTTATTCCTTCCCTGCAAACTGTGTGGGGCTTTTGTTGCCAAGTAGCCAAGGTTCAACAGTCCTGGCGCTCCCAGTGCCTGGCTGTGCCACTTCCTGCCAGCCAACCTTTGACCACCACCACACCGGTGTTTGTTGTAGACATTGCCCTTTTCTTCATGCTTCATAACTATACATGATAGTGTCAGTTGTGCTCATTGCTGGGGGTGGGGGAGGGGATGGCGGGGGCAGATTCTGAGCCAGACACACACCCTTCCTTGTCCTTTGAATGGAGAAGTCACTGGGGTATGAGCCTGGTGGTTTGAATGCCTTACTGAGTGCAGTGATGCTCAGGTCTGTGTTTGTAGGTGTCTGTACAGATCCCCTAGGGAAAAGTCCTGCAGAGTTTAATAGAAAATAACATTCTGGGGGAGAGTGACAGAGAATGATACCCTCTTGCAAAAATTGGTAGCTTGACTTTAAAATATCAAACCTGCAGAAGGGCTATTTTAAGCTATTACACTCTATAGGTTTTAGGACGTTGACAGAATGTTATTACCTTTCTGTAGCATCTCATTGATTTCCACCTTGTTAAATATCGGTAGGGTTTGGGATGGATCGTTTACTGTGGGTTTGTGTCCCTCATCTGCATTGAAGCTAAACTGGGATCCGCTAAAGATACTTTCAATCACATTGCACCTGGCTAGTGATGCCTAAGAACCTGCTACTACACTGTGTGTGTGGCTTTGCTGGCTGGTAGAACTCCACCTAGTCACTCCCACCTCTTGCAGTATAACCTTATTAACCAACTTCTTAGGCATCTTGCTGTACATAGCTTGGCTCTGATTGCAGTAGGAGTCTCCCGAAAAAACCTTCCTGAAGGAGAATTTTCAGGCTGGGACTGTTCAGATCGATAGCATAACTGTTAAGGGGGGAGTAATGCAAAGCCCACCCAACAAAATAGGGAGTAGTTACCCAGTATCATCATGATTAAGATGAAACTATGGCTCAGTAAAATAGCTTATGTTGTGGTTAGATTATTAGGGACTCCGAAGGTGGGTTTTAAAGCTACGAAGCCATAGTCTGCTGTTGGTCACACCTGGGTGCAGAGATGTGCTCAGTGGTATCGCATCTTGTAACAGAGAAAAAATTTGGATCACTGTCTTGTGATGCAAGATGTCTTATTATTGTAATTCAGTTCCTTTTCAATGTGGTCTAACATAACTTTAACAGGCTGGTTTTCTCCTGCATTGTACCTCTACAGCCCCATTTCCTCATTGACCCTTCCACTTTTGTTTTTTTAACCATGCACAGTAACTCTACCGTAGTATATGCCTCTGACTGGGGTTCAGTGATGGTAAACCGACATGCCTGTGCATGTTATGGGTTATTTAGGAAAATTAAAGATGAGAGACACAGTGTGAATGTCTATTACATATCAAATCAGTGGACCAAATCTGGTTATTTGCATTGGGGTAAAGGAGAGTAGGATATGGGGCAGTGCTTTCCAATCTAGGCAAGGCAAGGAGCAGTGAGATGGGAACAGTTACATGACCCTTGACTTGCATTGCCCTATGCTACATCCTGCCACGTGCAGGTTAAATAGCAGGCAGTGTATATCCCTGATCCTGCAGTGGCTCCCAATACAGCCAGTCATAAGAGTTTCTCCTGTTTACAGGGCTGCAAGGCCAGGCATATCAGCCCAAGTTTCCCTTCTCATCTTGTGTCTCATTTAGCTTAGGCATGAGGCCACATGTAGTCTACAGCAGTGGTTTTCAACCTGTGGTCCACGGACCCCTGGGGCCACAGACTATGTCTGAGATTTCCACAGGGATCTGCATCTCCATCTGAATTTTTTTTTAGGGTTCTGCAAATGAAAAATGGTTGAAAACCACTAGCTGAAAACCCACAGAGTCAATGGAGAGTAATCTTCCTTTTAGTGAGTGAACTGGGCGGGGGCCGGGGAGGGAACACACACACACCAAAATAGAAATAGGAAAGGAAAACAATAAAGAAAACAAGATGAGAATGGGAGAAGAGAGGAGAGAAAACAAACAGAAGACAGGAAGGCTGGTGCCAATTGGCAGATAGTGCAAGGGGACGGAGAGAATAGGCATTCAGCTGCCAGTCCAGTACAATCAGGGATCTGGTGAAACTAAAGGCTGATATTCTCTAGCATGGAGCGTGCATGTGTCTCTAACTAAAATACAAGGGAGAATTCATGAGCCAGTGAGAATCGGCTCCAAGATGCAGCCAGTTAGCTAAGAGATTCTAACAATAGGGTAAATAATAGAGCTGTTCGGAAAAACAAAACAAAATAGCTACTGTTTTCAAATTATTTTCATTCCATTTGTGTAGAAAGCAGCTCACTTCTCGCTTTTTGAAATTTCCTGCAGAATCAAATCTTTTTTTAGAAATCGTGATTGTTTTTTAAAGTTACATTTTTGTCAATTTTAGAAAAACTCTCCCTTATCATTGATTATTTTTGTTGCGGTAATGCCCCAGAGCCTCAGTCATGGATCAGGACCCCATGGTGCTAGGTGCTGTAGAAACTCTGAACAAAGAGATGGCTCCTGCTCCAAAGAGCTTGCAATCTAACCTCTCCTAGTGGCTAAGCTGTGCAACCAAATGGCGCAGCGAAAAAAACAGTCCCCAGAATGGTAAATGAGCGTACAAAAGTAACCTGAAATAAGCACTTTTCCCTCCAGGATGTATTGGCAACTTGGTCCTCTTGGTCCACATGCTCCCCCTGCCCTCCCCTGACCACTTAGGTTAACTGCCCCTCCCAAGCCTTATGGAGACCAAAACCAAAGTGAAGACCAAATACCTAAGGAAAACAAACTAACAGGCTAAATTTTTTCATTTGCAGTTTTTATTGAGTGTTTTTTTAAAAAAGGTTTTAGTAAAAACCTAATTGTGGGGGTTTTCTTTTGGGGTGTGTGTGCGTGCACTCGCAAAAGTTCATTTTTGCAGAAAAAAGTAATTTTTGATTATAAGTGCTTTCTGTCCAAGAATTCCAACCTGCTATAGCGAACAATGAGAGTGCACGTTATTCAAGTCTTTGAGACTGAATTACAATGCGTAAACCATTGTAATAAAACCATTACTCGGAACGCACAGCCCTAGATATCACATGCTGCAGGACTCTTCGTTGGATTGTGTGTCTCACCTGGTGGAAGCCAGGTTGCAGCAAGTCTGTTTCACTGGACCAAGATGTTTGTCATCCGGGAAGGCGGAGTGCGGTGTGCAGTCTGACGGCACAGTGAATAATCTCTCCTGGTGGCTGGCGTGCACTGTCTCCCAACATGTTAGAATGTTTTTTTTCCTTTAAGACTAAAGCAGCAGCACTTTAGCATTGCAAGTGTAGACTAGCCCTAATATGGCAATTCAATTGGTTTTAAACCATTCTTTGTCTCCAGCAGCATCTTTCTGCACATGTGAGATGATGGTTGTCTGGGGCCATAGCAAGGCTTTGCATGTTTCTTTTCATATTCCATTCTTATCTGGATTAGGGTTGCATTTCCGCTGGTTCAAAATCTTTTTACGTTATCAGGGAGGAAGAAACATGGACCTGCAGGCAAAAGTGCAAATGCCACTGGAGTGATGCTACGGCTTAGAGCTTGTCAAGCGCATTTTTATGGGCTCCAACCCATTCATTGTTAACTTTCTCTCATGTGCTCTCATCTTTCCCATTTGACTGGAACTATTGAAATAAATGGGCAAATGGGTAACTTCAAATTTCATCTAATTTTAGCAGGATTTGTGATAATGGGAAGGAAGATCAACAGAAATGATAATAGGGTGGGACCATGTTATTAGGGCCTGGTGCTGGGCACTCAATTCCCATTGGAGTTGAGGGTATTTAGTACCTTGCTGAACTGTGCCACTCAGAAGAGCCTGAGGGTTGAGGAAAGCGCTTACAACAGGAGCCATTACCACTGTAGCTCCCACATACCCAGGAACTGGGGCATCTTCCTGTGCTTAAATTGTTGCTCCAGTTAGGCAGAGCCATTTAATGCAATAAACACATGGCATAAGGTTGACAGGAGGAAAATGTAAAGAAGTGCAAGAAACCCCTTGACTTGTTTTGGGAGGAGGAGGCCATTGAAAGAGGTGGGCTGGGGGCGTGGTTAAGATCAATCAAAAGGATAGGTAAGGAGCTAGCGGGGCAGAGGCGGAGAGGAAAGTGTTCCCATTGCATTTGTGTTTTGCTTTAGACCATCTCTGCAGGGAGAAGGGCTTTTTGAACTACAAGAATGCTTCATGTTGCAGTGGTTTGACTGTCCACCCCAATTTCATAACTTGCTAAGCTTGCAGCACTGCTGTGATCTGCAGATAACAAGCCCAGGGGGGCACTTAGGCCCTGAGCACTGAATGCAAAGGGTTTGGCATATTTGTAAAAATGTCTGGGTAAAAGCTCTGCTGTCTGCAGTGTGCATCCTCATGTGTAAAGAGAAAAGCCCCTTTCTACAACCCCAGCATTTTCTCCTAAAGTACAGTAGCCTGGAGAAGCAACAAAATCCTGACTCTGCACACAAATGTCTTCTGATTCTGGTATCAAATCAACCCTCTCCTGCAGCCCAATCCCTTCCCCAGCCTGGAATCTCCTCCTGCACCCAAACTCTCTCCTGGAGCCTGCACCCCCAACACCCTGCCCCAGCTCTCTCCTGTACCCCAAACCCCACATCCCCCACCCCAGAGTCCACAACCCCAGCTGGAGCCCTCACCTCCTGACCCCAACTCCCTGCTCCAGCCCAGAGCCCTCTCCCGCACCCCAAACCCCTCATCCCTGGTTCCAACCCATTGCCCGCATGCCCAACCAAAGCTCTCACCCCCATCCTGCATCCCTGCCCCAGCTTGGTGAAAGTGAGTGACGACGGGGGAGAGTGAGTGATGGAGGGAGTGGGGCTGGAATGAGTGGGGGCGGGGCCTCAGAGAAGGGGCGGGGCAGGGGTGTTTGGTTTCATGTAATTAGAAAGTTGGCAACTCTATCCCCAAGACATTTGTCTTGATCAGGCTAGCGACAATAATATAATGTGTTGGGTCTTCTTAAAGGCTGAGAAAATGTGTCACTGCTTGTTACTTGAGGCTTTGGGGTTCATGTATAACTCATGCTAAGAGGGTAAGAGTCTGTGTTCCCATCTTGTGGCTGTTCCAAATGGGTTTGGGTCTGCTGCTGGTCACAGCTAATGGAGTTAGTTCTTTAGCCAAAGTGGCAAAGGCTTATGCTTTCAGTTCGGAAGGTCTTAGATTCAAACTCTGCTTATGGGTACAGGTGCAGTTGGTTATATAACCACCATATTCCTGTTAACTTCCATCCCATTCCTGTTTCTTCCCTCTCTCCTCCTTCAAGTTGGATAAATTGTGTCTTGAGTCTTATGGGAGAACCAGGAAATTTGTGAGAGTTTTTTTTTTTTACGTGATTATTATTTCTTGAAGGACAGTTATGTGTTTAGTAATGATTGGCTAAAGAGTGTTTTATGCACTGTTTTCTTTTGGGATGTGACAGAGGTAGGGGCTGGTTGGGGAAGTTAATTTCTGAATCCACTCTGAATTTCCCATATGTCCGGGGTCCTTCTCTAGCCCTTGTCTTCATTTTCTGTACTTTCAAAGATGAATGAAGCATAAAAATACCATCTGAATATCTTGCTCCTGGGCTTAGTTTGTAAAGATAGGCATGATAACAGCAGATCTGTAACTTTAAAACCAGTAGAGTCGATCAGTAAACACCCTAATTATCTGTAGTGTTTTGCAGTGGAAGTAGTGAAACTGGCATCTGTTGTACTGTAGCAATGATACTTAAAGACCAGTGACTTATTGCATTTGGGGCGGTGTGTTCTATTTAATATTCCCCTATCAATGTTGTTTTCCATCTTAAGGGAACAAAGCCATTTGGTTGGAAATTAGGAATGCCTGGAGGTTTTCTTTTATCAGGTTTTACTGCTATTTACTAAAGGGAGAAGCTTGATACTAACTGTTTTTGTAATAGCAGTCATGATGATGGTAAAATTAACAGCAAGGAACTTTATCTTGGGCAGACATAAAGCTGCAATAAATCAAAATGAATGGAGCAAAAAGTGCATGTGAGTGACAGTATTTGTTACTGGCTCAAAAGAGGCATGGCCCATAAGTCATCTGAGACACAATTATTTTTGAACTACCTAGATTTACATTAGGCAGCCTGTGCAACTGCGGTTTAACTATGGGGCACTTAAAAAGAACCTTCTCTTTCAAAGCATGGATTTAGTCACTGTGGTTAACTACAACTTGCTGCATAACTTCTTTACTTCGTTGGTGTCTCGTCTTTAAAACAGCTTCATGCAAGCGTGCGGAACTCACCCCTGTGGCGCCTCCTGCTGGTCGTCTCAGGGAATTAGCTCTCCAGCCTCCAGAGCGCCCTCTGCAGGCTGGTGTCCCACTGCCGCTTGGCCCCCTTGTCCCTCCCAGGACTTGGGTGCCCCATTATCTGGGATGCTGCCCCTGGCAGTACACCCTTCGGTCTCAGGGTCTCCCTTCCCCTGGGAACCCCCACCCCCACCTCACCTCAGTCATAGGCTACTGCCAGTCACCAACTAGCCTCCACTCCATGGGGCAGATTGCAGTATAAGCCACTCATCACAGGCAAGGGGGGTTTTGGACCTGCTGCCTTTCTCTGCAACCCAGTACCTCTATGGGGACTTGGACAAGGCCCTGCAGCCTGGGAGTTGCCAGCCTGGAGCTCACCAGCCCCTCTGGCCTTTCCCCAGCCCTGCTTTGCTCTAGGTACCCTGAACTTCCCAGCCCCAGCCCCAGCCCCAGCCCCTGAAGGCAGAGAGAGAGAGTGTCTGCTCCTCGGTCCACTGCCCTCTTATAAGGGCCAGCTGTGGCCTGATTGGGGTGTGGCCCAGCTGTGGCTACTTCCCCAATCAGCCCAGGCTAAGGCTCCCAGCCCTCTCCAAGGGCTGGCTTTTAACCCCTTTCAGGCTGGGCATGGGTGACCACCCTGCTACACTTCAGCTTCATGAGTGTAGTCATTTGCTTGGTCACATCAAATCCTGTCTCTGAAATCTGATCGTGGTCCATCAAGACAACCAACTGCTGGGATGAAACCTGTGATGACCCCAAGGTCTGGGCGTGTTTTAGGTTGCTGTATGTCTGAGCTGAGAATTTTTCAACACCTGTTACCCTGGGGGGTAGTAATGAAGACAGTGAGGCTCTGATTGGTGGTGGTTGTTGTAGCTTCCTTCATCCAAAAGTAGAGCAAAACACATTACAGAATAATAGATGCAGAGCTGGGGACCAAACCTATAAACTGTGCAGGGAACTCTCTGACTCCAATGGGAGTTCCCTGTAAACTCCTCACCCCACCCCACCCCACCCCCGGCTGGCTTCTCTCTGCCTCCTGGCCGGACCCCAGTGCACCTCCAGCTCTGGGCAGTCTCTGCTTCCCACCATCTGTGGGGCCCCACCTGTTTCCCTAGCTGAACTGCCAGGGACTGGTGCAGAAGCCTGGCCAGTCTCAACCAGTTGGCGGGGGTGGGGGGGTGGGCAGGCACAATGTGCCAGTTTGTAAATAGTGCTCTCACACTGGGCTGGGTGCGGCAGGGCCACCCCTGCCATATCATGCCCCTGGTTGGCCCCTTGCTCCGCCCCTCCCCCCATGCTGTGCTCCACGGGGGCCCATAAATATGTTTGGCGCCAGGTCCACAAAAGGTTAATTCAGCCCTGCTATGCAGTAGCAGAGGCAAGAGGGGGAAAAATAGAAGCAGCTGGGGAGGGGGAGACCAGGGGGTAATTGGAGGACGGAGAGGAGTGGAGAAATCAGTAGCAGATTATAGAATTTTGAGGGCCAGTTCCTCTTGCAGAGCAGTCAGTCCAGGAGAATTTTGATTCTCCACAGTTCTTTTCTGTCCTGGCTTAGGTTGGAGGGGATTAATTTTACTCGTGACACATTCTGAGCTATGCTCCTTTCCACTCATCTCGCTGGCACCAAAAACAATCACCAAGTTATGCTGTGAGAGGCCAGTAGCTGTCGGTGTTCAGCAAAACACAGACATCAATGCACATCTCCCCATTCCCCCTCCCACTCTCCTCCCCACTGAGATTCTGTGTTTAGGAGCAGCTAAAATATTTGAAAACCAGAAGAGCAATAAACAGAAAGTCACTGCTAACACACAGCACTGTTAGGGAGAGCTGCCCAGCATTAAAAATAAGTCCCTCTGCCTTATTGCTGACAGGTCCGGTAAGCAGAGTGAAATATGCAACTCTTTCATCATGCTATAGAAAAAGTTAACTTGCTCTGCTGCAGTTTGGTGGGACCTGAGTTTGGAGCAACACAGCGTCCGTTGTAGGTTAGAGCTGAACAGGCAAGGTTGAAAGGAAGGTAGCAGAGAGAAAGATAGCTACAGCAGGCGAAGGCTTTATCGGGTAAACTGGTACAGTTGCTCCAAATGATTGGGTCTTTCCTCCCCTCACACTTTTGCCACCATCTGTTCTTCGGAAATACAAATGGACTGTAAGGCTCTGGAAAACGTGGTTCCTGCTAATGGCCCAAATTCTGGATCCTTAATCAAGAAAAGCTGCCACCGAATTCAGTAGGGGGTTTTGTTTGATTGAGGACGACAGAATTTGGTTCAAAGAACTGATTATTTGCACTAGGGTAGTGCCTAGAGGTCCCAGCTGAGCCTGGAACCCTGTTGTGCTTGATGGTGTACTAGCATACGGTAAAGGACAGTCCCTGCCCACAAGAACTCATACTCCGAATAGACCAGACAAAGGGTGAGAAAGAGGTAGTGTAACTCTCCCTATTTTACAGGTGGGGAGCTGAGGCACAGAGATATTAAGGACCAGATTCTGAGCTGGTGTAAATCATTGTGGCTGAGTTATGCTAATTGAGCATCAAGCCATACGGGGACTTGACCGAGGCAGAGCTGGATACTGAAACCTGATCTCCTGTGTCTCTAGTGCCCAACAGTTCTCAAACTGGCGGTCATGAGGTTATTATGTGGGGAATTGTGAGCTGTCAGCCTCCATCCCAACCCCTGCTTTGCCTCCAGCATTTAGAATGGTGTTACAAATTAAAACCACTTTTTTTATATTTAAGGGTGATCACACTCAGAGGCTTGCTGTGTGCAAGGGGTCACAGATGCAAAAGACTGAGAACCCTTAACCCAAGAAGTGATCCCATCTCGAATATGGATTTTCTTCCATTGATCAGCGATACTCTGTCCTTCCTTTTGTGTCCCACGTTTCATCAATGGGTTCTAAGCTTTGAGCTTGAACTAGTGGATGGAGTAAAATGTGACATCTCCCATTGCTATAAAACATTTTAACAGAGCTTTTCCGGAAAGGTTTTTGGAAGCTTGCACCTAGACAGTTCAGACAGTGTAAAAAAAAAAAAAAAAATCCCCCTAAATATTCTTGCGCGTTTAAGATAACATTTGTTTGTAAAGAGACAAACCTGGTATTTTTTTTAATCTTTTCTGACAAAATTCACACAGTCTGATGTGCACTTTGGTAGAAATTGTGCTGAAATAGGCACTGCTTTGATCTGATCTCATTATTCTGAGAAAACTTAAAGCACAATAACATGATTGCAGAATTGCTTTACTGAGACTATGGTGCCAACCATCACTTGAGTCAGCCTCTGACAGGTTTATTCTTGTGGTTAAACACACTCTTTGCTGCCCGTGATGTTTATATTTGAGTCTTCTTCATGTGTTTGTGAAAGAAAGTCAGTTAACCGCACTTTCTGTACATCTTGGATGTGCGAGGGCCTAGCCAGGCCCCAAAGGGCCTTGGTTCAAAGAATAGGTTAGGGGTGCCCTTCTCAATTCCAAAATCTAAACTTTTTTGCTTACATTTACCAACTTAGAAAATCAGAATATATCCATCTTTTCCACAAATCCATGAACACAATATATAGGCTGTTTCTATACATTTTTGCAGGGTGTCCACACACACAAACATTCTATTTACATATTTATATAAAATTTAACTAAAATTGTTGTTTTCTAGTTTTTGGGTTGAGAACTATATCAAGCTTTTCTATCTTAAAGAGTAACTTGCAAAGTAACCATCAGGAAATTCAAAACATAAGGCTTTTGTGGCAACATTAACTCAGCCCTGTGGCACATTCTTAGCAATTTATATTCCTTTCTCACTCTTTAGTTTATATTTTATAACACTTCTTTTTCTCAAAATTATACAGTCTCCGGTAACGTTGTTGTAATGCTTATAAAGATGAAGTGAAAAAAGATTAAATGTTTCTTTACGTTTGCTTCTAACACCATTTTAGAGTAAGACTGAAAGAATTTTAAACGTCTAGTTTATTTCTCCACACTAAAGCGTATTGAAATGGAAAGAATTAAAAAAAGCCAAATAATACATTCAACAAAGCAAAAGTAAAGGATATTGGAGAGTCTGTGAATAGCTCCATGTGGAACAAACGGGGAATTCATGGGGAAAATTGGGGAGCTCATCATCACAGATTTATGAGGTTGCCAGATAGACAAAGGCAAAATGGGAGGAATAATGTCTATTTTTATTGGAATTTTTGAACTTTAGCATTTATAAGTGCTACTTCCTCCCCCAGATATTAGTTTTGGTTAAAAATTGCTAGAGGAGTATTTAAACATTGTTACTATATAACAGGGCTCGGCAACCTTTCAGAAGTGGTGTGCCGAGTTTTCATTTATTCACTCTAATTTAAGGTTTCACATGCCAGTAATACATTTTAATGGTTTTAGAAGGTCTCTTTCTATAAGTCTATAATATATAACTAAACTATTGTTGTATGTAAAGTAAATAAGGTTTTTAAAATGTTTAAGAAGCTTCATTTAAAATTAAATTAAAATGCAGAGCCCCCTGGACCGGTGGCCAGGTCCCGGGCAGTGTGAGTGTCACTGAAGATCATCTCACATGCCACCTTCGGCACGTGTGCCATAGGTTGCCTACCCCTGCTATATAAGGTTTTTGTTCTCTGGGGTTACAGGTTAGCTTGATGATAAAACTGTGTCAACCATGAAAAATTGCTTAAAAGCTCATATGAAAAACTCTTAAGTGCACTCCAGATTTTTTAAGAGCCTCTCTACTGAGAGAGAATATTTATTAACAAATTGATATAGTTCTTTATAATAACTACACACAAAACCCCCAAGAGGCCAAAAAAAGGGTTTAGAAGAGTTTGTCGAAAGGACTTTCCTGTAGTTTCACTTTTTGTTTTGTCATGTGTAAGCGGGGGAATGGTCCCACTATTGTGGGGAACTTTCCTGGCTTATACACTACCCCAGTGAAGTGAGCTAGCGAAAGGATCTGAATCGCTGCTCCTACTTCCTTTACCCAGAACCCCAAGGGCTCCCTTTCCACTCCCCTGTGTGGCAGAGTCCTCGTAACCCCAACAAGACTGGGCCCAGGATTCTTGGGGGGCTCAACCCCCAACCCTGCTATGGTCATCTAGGACAGGGGCTAGAGTGTCCCCACTCTGGGGTGCTCTCTCAGTACTGGATGCTCCCCAGACCCACTGAGGATTACATACAATTCAAAGCAAATACAATTTATTAAACAGCAATCAATAAAAAAAAACAAGGAAAAAATGGGAAAGGTTAAAGGAAAACACATAATCCCATCCTGTGGCATGGGGACATCACAACTGGCGTCTCTGGAATATAAGGGAAGTTCAGTCTGTTCCTCACAAGTCCCAGGCCCCTTCTCAAGCCCTGGCAGTGCTGCAGGGATGCTGTGGGTCGGGCACTTGCTCTGACGGTGGCCACATGCTCTCAGGCTCTAGATGGCAGGACCCTTCTTCCTAGCATCGCTCCCGCCCCATCGGGGTTATGATCCCCCTCCAGTTCTGGCCTGCAGAGCCTCTTGGCTGGGGCGTCTCCCTGCTCTGGGCCTGTTGCCCAAGGTCCCCCTCGCTCTCCCTAGCTGCTCACTGCACCCAACTCCGGACTGCTTCAGCCCCAGCTCCACTCTGCATCAGCTCCAGCTCCAGACTGCCTCAGCACAGCTGCTGCTGCTCTGCCATCAGCTCCCTGGGCTGCTTCTCTGGCCCCTCTGGCTCTGGCTGCTACAGCTCTCAGGGGCGGCTCAAGACTCCAGCACGCCAAGCGTGTGCTTCAGGTGGCAAGCCGCGGAGGGGGGCGCTCTGCTGGTTGCCGCTAGGGCGGCAGGCAGGCAGGCAGGCAGCCTTCGGTGGCATGCCTGTGGAGGGTCTGCTGGTCCCGTGGCTTTGGTGGACCTCCTGCAGGCGTGTCTGCGGAGGGTCCGCTGCTCCCGCGGCTTCGGTGGAGCCGCAGGAGCAGCGGACCCTCCGCAGGCATGGCTGCAGGAGGTCAATCGGAGTTGCGGGACCGGCGACTGGCAGAGCGCCCGCCGCAGCCTGACACCATGCTTGGAGCGGTGAAATAGCAAGAGCCGCCCCTGACAGCTCTGCTCTGTGGGCTGCTTCTGTGACTCTGCTCCCAGCACTGATCTGCTTCCTAGGCTGCTTTTCTGGCCCCTCTGGGTCTGGCAGGGCTCTGCTCCCCAGCTCAGCTTGGATCCCTGCTCTTTCCTTAGTTTGGCCCCACTCTGTCTGACCCAGGAAGTTCTAGCTAGGGTGACCAGACAGCAAGTGTGAAAAATCGAGACGGGGTGGGTGGGTAATAGGAGCTTATATAAGACAAAGACTCCAAAACCGGGACTGTCCCTATAAAATCGGGACATCTGGTCAACCTAATTCCAGCTCACACGGAGAGTGGAGTCGCCCCCCCCCCGCCCCCGGCCACCTGACTCCGTGATTAGCCTGCCTGCCCTGTCAATCAGGCTGACCTGGAGCACTGGCCTCTCCCCATTATTCCTGGGGTCTGTCAGTCTCAGGATCCTGATTTCCCATTGGTCTTCCTCTTTCTTTTGGCACTGGGAATTAGCCCACCAAAACACCTCCACTGAATGTTAGTAAGGAGACGACACCCCTTACACATGTATGCTAAGTGGTGTGCTGACAGATCGGTATTGTAAGTGCACAAGCAAACTTGCAACATACTTTGCTACATATACTTAATTTTGTTTTGATAACTCATGAATTAATTTAGCACCAATTAAGGTTTGTTTACACCAGATTACACCAATGATTCATTCCACTGTCTGAGACAGGATACCGGACTGCAAGTACAAGATGCTTCACCAGAAGGTGCAATACCACAGCGAACAACCTCTCCATAGGGAGGTGTGTTCCAAATCCCAGCAGTCAGTGGTTGGTTTAAACACTGAAGCATGAGAGAGATAAATATTCATTTTTAAAAAATCCTACGTGAGAAATTTCAGGGAGATCTAACAAAGCTAGGTGATTGAGCAACATGATAACAGATGAAGTTCAGTGCTGACAAATGCAAGTTAAGGCACATTGGAAAGAATAAATGTGAACTACTCATACACACTGCTGGGTTCTACATTGCTGACTACTAAATTAACAGGACAGAAACCTAGGCATCCCTGTGACAAGTACAATGGAAATTGGAAATCTTTGCTCAGTATGCTGGGGCAATCAACAAAACAAAGAGGTAGGATATATGGGGACATCCCACAAAATACTAAAGTTAGCATAACACCATAGATATGGACACTGTGTCCTCAACTCAAATAGTGTGTGCAGCCCAGGTAATCCTCCCCCCCGCCTCCGAAATAGAAATAGCAAAACCAGAAGGGGTTCTGAGTGATAATGAAAATGACTGAGGCAGGCAGAGACTGTTGCATGAAGAGAGAATTAAACTGTAGTTCACAGAGGAAATGAATCAGAGGGGACTTAAGAAAGGTGCACACAATAATTAATGGTAAATTGGGGGCTGCTGTTTACTGCCACCCATGCAAGTGGGACACTCATGGCAGTGGAGAGGCAGCAGATTTAAAAAGGCTACAGATATTTTGCTTTACACAACATATTGTTAAAGTTTCACAGTTTGGTAGACAACAAACAAGAATTATCCAATTATCTGAATAACTAGAAGATTCATGGCTATTGTCAACAGTATTCAAAAAATGAAAAATTTGTCTACCTGAGGAAATTGACTGGAATACCTGTTCTGGAATAAAGTGATTTTTATTTCAAAATAGCTGGAAGAGCCACCCCGCTCCGTTTGCCCTTGTAGTCTTCCAAGAGTTTGTCTATGAAGCCTCATGTTTCTGGGCACAAACAAAGCAATAAGTGGGGCGTGGGCAGATGCACCTTCCTCAATGAATGGGTTCCCATTTGCTTGAGTTTCTTGATCTAGTTCTGAAGCATCAACCCCAGCTGGAGGCAGGATAGTGGCCTGGCTGCTGGATAGGGCAGTTCTTGTGTCACAAGCTGGTGTCCCTGTTGCCAGGCAATGTCCTGTGGCAGGTTGTCCTGCAGACTGCTCACATGCAGGTTGTAAGTGCCTGCACATTCTGGGTGGCTCCAGTTCCCCCTCAAGCACCTGGGCTGCAGCAAGGCAGCAGCTGTGGGGCTAGTGGTTTGTGGGCGAGAGGGTTGCAGCCTCAAGACAGAGACAGTGGCGGGGGATGGGCAGGGGCTGATTTCTAACACACACACTGCTATCAGAATAAGAGACACCCATACCGATATGTGTCACAGCACATCCCTGTAGGAGATATCAGAGAAATTGACTGTTGCCCCAGACACAGGCTGCCCTGGAAGATGATCGCCCCTGACAACCCTTTCCCTGGAGCCATTCAGCTCAACCACAGTTGGGCCTGAGGATCCCCTTTTGGTCCCTTGCACTCCACACTCCTACCCTGCACCCCCAGTCCAGCTCAGCCTGCCCCCGCTGGTCAGCCCCCAGTAACATCCACACCACCCGGTCCACCTGCCGCACTTTATCAGATGAGCTCCTCAGTGCCTCAATGTATGAGTCCAGACAGCAGCGGCCGGGGCAGGGGCTAGGGTCTTCCTGGGCAGCAGACCTGTGTGGGGATTGGACACAGACCAGCGGGTGGGCAGGGCACTGACCTGGAGTCAGATGGGTTGCTATACTTGTGTCTGAAGCCCCAGGTAGCAGCACACTGGTGGTACTGGCAGTAGCGGCTCCTAGCCACTCGATGTCTGAGGAGTTGTGGCCTTGATCTTCCTCATGCTGGGGATGAGGAGTACCTGGGGTGGGCGCGGAAGCGTTTCCCCGGCAGGAGGCCACATTCTGCTCTGTCCTTGGAGCCTCGTCTGCCAATAGGTAGACTGTGGCCTTACTACAACGGAGCCGAAGGTCGAGTGGGCCCCTCAAACCTCATGGGCACTATTTTTGTACTTTGAACTCACTCATGTTCTGAGATCACCCGATGCAAAAAATTAAAGTGTGTCTTTGTTTACACACCTCTCAAATATTTTAATTACCCTGCAGGTATGTCTATAATCTAGCCCAGTAGTTTTCAACCTTTTTCCATTTGCAGACCCCTATAAAATTTTGAATGGAGGTGTGGATCCCTTTGGAAATTTAGACATAGTCTGTGGACCCCAAGGGTTTGCAGAGCACAGAGTGAAAACCATTGATCTAGCCCCTGGTAGCATCTTTGTTACCTTTGTGGTGGAAATATATGGGACCTGCATCACTCCACCTAACTCAACAGAGTAACACAAATGTAAGTGGGAGGAGAACCAGACTGGCGGTGCTGGCTTATGAAAACTGTGTTCCTCTCTTAGGGCCTGATGCTGCAAAGTACTGAGCACTTGCAACTCCCAGGGATCTTGATAGGGCTGGAGGGTGCTTGGTGCCAGACAAGATGTGCTGAGCATTTCACAGGATCATGGATATAGTCCAGGCTTGAGCCTTGGTTGTGTCCCAGAGCCTCCTAGGATGGTAGGCTCCACAGAATGAAAGGAGCCCATAGGGTCTGGAAGCTGGATTCCAACCCTGTAACAGTAGAATTGTCGCTGGTTCTTGGGACTAGGGTCTCCCTGGGAATAGGATTTCTCCTCCTGTGCAGATGTGGCAGAACTTGTAAAATACAATGGGGCATAGTGGTTATAAAATGCGTTTGACCAGGCAATTCATTTTGCTTAATTGGTTTTAAATCAGAACAACAAAACTGCAGGTTGATGTGGATAACCCATATTCCTCTTTTGATGTGTTCCTGGGGATGCAGCTCATGGTCCTCTCCTTAAGACAGACTCTGCCAGTGGATCCCAAGAGACAGCTCCAAGCTAGCATGAGAGAACCACAGAGACTACCTACAGTTGAGTTTCTTTGACCAACCCCTCCTAACCCGATTCCGGTTGTTCAGCTGCACTAATTGCAATACAAGGGGGCCATTAAATATGCATAAGAAGAAAAAAGCACATTCTCTTGCCTTTTATAAATAATTACTGCTCTGTATAGAGTAAATGTTTAGCATAATTACTGCAAGAGAATAAACAAGTTATATCAGTTTTCAAGAAGATGATAGTTCCCCATATTCATTAACAGCCTGATCCTGTGAGGGGCAGAGTGCCTCACTGCTCCTGCTGACTAGGATGGGGTGGGGGAAGGGGTTAAAAAGGAAGTTCAGCTGCTCCAAGGAGGCAATTTGCATTTGAGTTGGAATAGCAAGTGCTGATATTTATTACTGGGCATTCAAACAGAGATCGTTGCATTGGCATTAGCAGTGACGCAGTGCAAGACGCTGGCATGTGTGTCCTGCTGTAACGCCTGCTATTTTTCTCTGTTAATCTCCTTCAATTACTTTAACTCTGCATTTATCAGTAGAATGTGACGTCTCTCGTTTGTGGTGCTAAGGAACAAAACCGATTCAGTGAGAGTGGAATCAAGTTTAAAGTGCCCTTGCTAGTTGTCAGCTCAGAGGCCGGCACTGTAAACAGTGGGGTGTTGCTCAGCAGAAACTCAGAGCTGTAGCTCAAACATTCATCTTCTGCTCAAGCAAAGCCTGAAAACCCTTCTGGTTCAGATGCCTTTTCTACCTTGGTTACTTTGGGGCCCTGTGTAGAATTCCTTTATTCTAATCATAGAAATGTAGGTCTGGAAGAGACCTCAAGAGGTCATCTAATCCAGCCCTTTGATGATATCTCTTTATCTGGCTTTTTCTTGGCATAATAATGTGGGGATTTTTTTATTATTATTATTGTGATGTGTATACTATAATAATTGTTTTCTGCAGTGCCTGAGCACCTTAGTGGGACAAAGGTTTTATCATAAAAGTTAGAATTTCTTCTCTTTGTTTCATGAACAAATGCTGACAATGAAGAGAGAGAAACTTTACAGCGGTTAGGTTCACTATGACTGTGCATGCAAATCCAGTAACTGTGCATGAGGGAGCCCTTTGCATGGTCATTTTCAATGTAAATTAGACACATAAACTTGTCTGCCTTTTGCATGTACGTTTGCACATCAGATGCCTTCAAAATCAGGCTCTGTCTCATAAAGCCCTTCTGGTCTCTGGGGGATCTCCAAATTCCACTGTCTTTTAGTCCACTCTTCCCCTCGCTAAATTCTGTACTCCAATAAGCTGTACTAAAGCAATACTATTTTCTTTTGTCTTTCAGATCCAGACTGGGCATCGCATACCCTAGGAGTGTTTATCTGTTTAAATTGTTCAGGAATCCATCGCAATATTCCACAAGTCAGCAAAGTGAAATCAGTCCGTTTAGATTCGTGGGATGATGTTCAAGTTGAGGTATACATTATTTTTTAACAAGTCACAAAAAATGTGATCCCATTTTTGACAACCTCAAATAAGCAGCAATGTTGGGCATATTTTATTTTCTCCCACAGAAATCTTGACTTTTTTTTTTGGTGTGAAAATTGCAAATTTCAAAAACTTTTAACCAGTCCTGATGCTAACTCATGTCATTTTAGTTGCATTCTGTCATCTCCAGTATGTTGGCTATTTGGGCCTGAAAGTCCTCGAATCCCATCTTGCAGAATTGGGCTCTTACGTTGCGCTCTCTGTAACAGAGACCTTAACTCTTCTCTGTATGAAAAACACCTTGCTAGCTGGCTGTGGTGTTATAATAATAATTAATAAATCTAACTAGAAAACCTGTAGGCTCTCATGTATATTGTACTCTACGGTATGAGCAGTGCTACCAACTCTCAATTTCATCATGAATCCTATGATTGGTGTTTTTTCTTAAAGCCCCAGCTCTTGGAGTCATGTGATATACATCAGAAAATGAGCTTTCATTAAAAAAAAAAAGTTTCCAGCCTTCATGGCTATAGAGAAAAATTAGAATACAGGAACCCTAAAGCCTCAAACCATATAAAAGAACCCTAATGTTGGTATTTTTAGAGACTTGTGATATTTATGCAAATATCATGATTTTGGGGGTTTTACTCATATTTTTTGAATGCATAAGAATCTCTAGGAGGAAATACAGCTTCATAGAGAGCAGAGGCTTTCTCTGTGTTTATGTTTATCATTGAATTTGTACTGAATTTTGTGAGCAGGTATGTGTCTATCTCTGCAGAGTTTTCAGCTTAGCAATTTCTATCCTCGATCAGAAGGGAATGAAGACAGATGTTGCCATGACAGACTAATTAACAAGTCCATGTTCCAACATTGTCGTTTCTGATGTAATTGTAGGATGAAGGTTTAAAGTCACTTTGAAACTAAACTGTCAATCTATGTCCTGTAGTTTCTTCTCCAGGAGACCAAGGTTCTAACCTTCCTTGTGATGCTGCTTTCGGGTAAAACTCTGGACAAGTCATGTAAGCCCAGGGTTTCAAAAGTGGGTATTGACTTTGATTCTTCCATTCCAGAGACCAGTTTGAGGCATGTGGGGTGGGATGTGATTTTTTTTCAGGAGTGATGAGCTTCCATACCTCCCTTGTGGATGCTCAGTACCACTGAATATCACACACAAGGCGTCTTGAGCTAGTCGCCCAAACTCAGAGGCCACTTATGAAAATATTGCATGAAATCCTGGCTCTTTGATGTCACTGGAAAAATTCTCATTGACTTGGGTCAATGGGGACAGGATTTCATCACTTGATCTTAACCTCTCTGATCTTCATTTTCCCTGAATGTGAAATAGGGGTGGTGTGTTGATCAATTACATTTTGCCTGCAAACTGCTATGAGTGCAAATTACATTTGTGCCACTGAGTGTCAGAGGCAGGGGAACAGCTGCTTCTCCTTCTCTCTGCGGTATAGCACCAGGAAGTGCAGTCCGCAAAGGCACGTACCTATGGAGAGTGAGCATAGTGAGACCTAGAGGCTGGTCAGGGGAATCATTCGCTGGTGAGTATTGCAAGGGCTCTTGTCAATATAGCTCTTAAATTCTGCTTCCTTGTATAACAGTGGGGCCGGAATTGGATTAAGACACAAACTAATTGCTGTGTCCAGCACATTCTCATGCACCATCAGCCACAGGGGACTCTTCCAGGAAGTATAGGTTACTGGAGTGGCTTTGCACAGAAGCGTCACCCTTCATCTTTATGCTGATCACTTAATCTTTTGCAGGGAGCAAAAGTACATACAGATTTCTTTAAAACAATAATAAAATCAGAGGACCTTTTTCTGACTGTGTCATCTGGCTAGGGTAGAAATGTTAAGGAGCAGATTCAGTGCC
This sequence comes from Chelonoidis abingdonii, assembly GCF_003597395.2. Lineage (NCBI taxonomy): Eukaryota > Metazoa > Chordata > Testudines > Testudinidae > Chelonoidis > Chelonoidis abingdonii. Next base: position 12,766,549 of record NC_133777.1, read on the forward strand.
AGATTCTGCCATTGAACATGCCCAAATAAAGGCAGAATTCGGCTTGGAGAATCTGCCAGTGTGAAATGGGAGAGATCTGCCCGTAGTTACATGCATTGATGTACTATTGAAACCAGTGGGGTTCACACATGTGACCAAGGGCAGAATTTGGCCCCAGGGAAGTTAAGGGGATGAAATGTCCAATCTTGATGGAAGAGGTTGTTCCCAAGTTTGTAGCAGCCTATGTAGTCACCTGCCTGAGACATGGAAACCCACTTAAATAGCAGCTGGACTTGGGTGACTTGAGGGCGCTCCTTCTGTATATGAGAAACAAACTGCTCTGGGCCAGATGTACGTCTGTTGGTGTTGAGAAAGCAGCTCTTTATCTTCTGTGCCTCTCTTTCCCTATCAGTAAAAAGGACATAATGATACAACTTGGCAACAGAGAGTGAAACGAATGGAACATTTACAGGGTGCTTTTCAATCCTGTGATGTAAAGTGTTATAGAAGTGCAATCAATGGGTGCTATCCTGCAGACACACTACTACAAGATCTTCCATAAGACGCCTCAATGAACTGTTGTCATATGTGTGTGCAGAACTGGGTACTGTTACTACTCTGTAGAACCAGACACGGGTGAAGGAACCAGAGCTAAAATTGCTTAATTTTTTTCTCTTTCTCTCTTCTTTTTTTTTCCCCCTCCTACAGTTTATGGCCGCAAATGGAAACAATGTAGCAAAAGCAAGATATGAATCTAAAATACCACCATTTTATTACAAGCCAACATTTCCTGACTGTCAGTAAGTAACTACATATTTTCACTGGTAAACAACATTTATTTGTTTGTGCAACTGCAGTCTCTGTAATATTTTAGTTTTCAGGGTTTTGTTTTGTTTTGAATTCACAGCGGGGTTTCAGTTATAAAGGGCCTTGAGAAGTTCCAGTCCTCTGGATTTATATGGTACGCTAGTAATAACTACAGTTGGATGTCAGGTGTCAGAGGGGTAGCCGTGTTAGTCTGGATCTGTAAAAGCAGCAGAGAATCCTGTGGCACCTTATAGACTAATAGACGTTTTGGAGCATGAGCTTTCGTGGGTGAATACCCACTTTGTCGGATGCATGTAGTGGAAGTTTCCAGGAGCAGGTATATATATGCTAGCAAGCAAGCTAGAGATAACGAGGTTAGTTCAATCAGGGAGGATGAGGCCCTGGTCTAGCAGCTGAGGTGTGAAAACCAATAGAGGAGATATCCTGGTTCTGTATTGCACAAGCCATTCTACAGTCTTCTGTTCAATCTGAAGCTGATGGTGTCAAATTTGCAGATGAACGTGAGCTCAGCCGTTTCTCTGTAGTTCTGGTCCTGAAGTTCTTTTGCTTGCAGGATGCCACCTTAAGTTGTCTATAGGTTGTGTGGCTCAGAGGAAGGTAAATGGACACAATCAGACATTAGAATGGCCAATATACAAAAACTTGTAGAGAAGCACTTCAACTCACTGCCACACATAGCAGAACCTAAGGTGGCATCCTGCAGCAAAAAAAAATTCCAGGACCAGACTTCAAGAGAGAAACTGCGGAGTTTCTAGTTCATCCTCGCAAATTTGGACACATCAGCTTCAGGATTGAACCAAAGACTGTGAATTTGCTCTTGCCAACTACAGAACCAGTTTCTCCTCTCTTGGTTTTCACACCTCAGCTACTAGAACAGGGCCTCATCCTCCCTGATTGAACTAACCTTGTTATCTCTAGCTTGCTTGCTAGCATATATATACCTGCCCCTGGAAACTTCCACTACATGCATCCAACGAAGCGGGTATTCACCCACGAAAGCTCATGCTCCAAAATGTCTGTTAGTCTATAAGGTGCCACAGGATTCTCTGCTGCTTTTACAGTTGGATGGGGCAGGGAAGAGTCAATAGATTGCTCATTCCCTAGACCCTTGCAACTTTCTAAGGCTATAAAAAGGTCAGTTTTTAACTATGGTTTTTAGACTCTCTTCCACCTTTTTAAATAGCCCTTCTGCATGAAATCGTGGACCTAGATGTGATATACTAGATGCTATGTAGTTATTTGTAATCTCAAGATGCTCTTTTCCATAGTGCCAAAGCTAGCATCATATCCCCAAGGCATAATCTTCCAGGATAGGACAATCAAAGAGAGATTCTACACAGTACTGTGCGGGTAAACACTTAGAGTGGTGGAATCCAACATGACGAAGGTGCCATTGTATGTCCAAAATTACCCTGCTCCGGCATTTGGAGGGAGGGGAGAAAATTGGTTTGTTGCTTGTCTGATTAGACTCCTCTCTAGGGCCTGATCCTGCAAAGACCAGTATGCTCTTGACACCAATTGAAGCCAGGATTGGGCCCCTGGAAGGCAGTACTTCCAGGAGCGAGGTCATAGTGTTGGCCAATTGGCAAATGACAGCACCACTTTGTCACCTGTCATGGATTGACAAGATGTGTGCTCTGCCCCAGCTTTCAAACTGTCCCTTGGAGGAACCCCTTCTGTGGTGCAGACCTTCCCCTCCCCTCAAGAGATCATACTTGTACTTAAGCAAGTTGGGCCACATGGTCTCAATGCCTCTGAAACTGAGGGTATGTCTACAGTAAGAAATTAATTCTAGCTTATTTTTCGGAAGCGATTTTATACATTTGGTTTTGTGTGTCCCCACTAAAGCGCATGAATTCGTCAGAGTACATTCACAGTACTGAGGCTAGCATCGAATGTCAGAGTGGTGCACTGTGGGAAGCTATCCCACAGTTCCCGCAGTCTCTGCTGCCCATTGGAATTGTGGGTTAAGCTCCCAGGGCACGATGGGGCAAAAACATTCTCGCAGATGTTTCTGGGTGTGTGCCGTCACTCGCTCCTCCCTCTGTGAAAGCTACAGCATACGCCATACTACCAGCAGACCGTGCAGCACGATGTACCGCCTGTCTCCTGGTACTATGAATCCACTTTGCATGTCCCCTCATGTTTCTATCTTTCCCTCATGGCCCTGGAGACTTTAGCGTACGTATTTGCATTCCTTTTTTTGGAATGTAGTTCTGCCATAACAGACTTGTCTCCCCAAGATGTGATGAGACCCAGTACCTCCCGTTTGGACCATGCTGGAGCGCGTCTGCGAATCCGGGACTGCGTGATCTCCTGTGATGTTTCATTACAGGGCTGGGCACTCAGAATGTGCCAGGATCTGTTCCTGCCTCTGCCTGGCCTTAATGCTTTGCTTGCATGCATCAGATGTTGAGCCAGACCTTATAAATGCTGCTCGTGTGAGTAAGTCCCATTAATGTCAATGGGATTTCCCCTGTGATGAAAAGCTACGTTCACAAATAAGTTTGGAAGACAAGGCCTATTATTTAATAAGGCCTCCTAGTTCCCCTGGAAAGTTATGTAAATATGATTGCATCCCAGCCGAGGTTTGGAGGAAGTGAAGTGACTTGTCCAAGGTCGCACGGCCCAACAGTGACACAAGCTGGTGCCGCCTGCCTGCCATTCCCATGCTGAATCGACAAGAGCACAGTGCCCCCTCCACCTCCCGCAAGCCACTGAGTCTCTTTGACCCAATTTCCCTGTTCACAAGTAGTGACAATAATGCTTACATAATCATCCCCAAGATTTCTCATGCAGTTTTGATTGACCTTTGGTTAAAGACACGTCTTGGTGGATAGCCAAGTTTTTGTTCGCCCCTGGGGTGGTCCCTTCAGACAGGTTGCACTGTGCCTAAGGAAGGGACAGGGCTCTTCTAAGAATGACACCAAGCAGAGGCAGCTCCAGGCACCAGTGCACCAAGCACGTGCCTGGGGCAGCAAGCCTTGTGGGGGCAGACTCCCGGTTGCCGTGAGGGCGGCAGTGAGTCTGCCTTTGGTGGCATGCCTGCAGGAGGTCCGCCGGTCTCGTGGCTTCAGCAGCAATTCGGCAGCAGGTACGCCGAAGGCACAGGACTGGCGGACCTCCCACAGGCATGCCATCAAAAGCCACCTGACTGCCGTGCTCAAGGCAGCAAAATACATAGAGCCGCCCCTGACACCAAGCAAAGGATCCAATAGTGTCCGGCCCCCCAGGTGCATATGGAGAAGAAAGGGCACAAGAGCCTTCCCTGTCAACTTCCCAGCCACTCCTTAACCCCATGGATAAGCAGTGCTGGCCATGGAGGGGAGCACCCCTTAATGAATGGTTTAACAGCCTCCATCCTCTTACAGACCAGGTGACACCCTTGAAGCATGTCTCCCAGAGTCCCCACTGGAGCGGTGCAGCTCTACGTTGCCCCAGTGCAAGACTGCAGCTTCCTAACTCAGCTCACCCTTATGGATTAACTGCTGTGGGAATGGTTGCCATCATTCGGCTCTGTGAATGTGCGAGAAGAAACTGCTGCTGATTTTCTCTCTTGGGTTGCTGGACTGAAACCAACAATCTGTTTACAGCCTCTTGAAAGATTCTGTGCAGAGCATTAGTCATGTTCATTTTCCTGCCTTAGCATCTCTTGTGATACAGATGAGGAAAGTGATCTGAAATCCAGTCGTCCTACCAGTATAGACAGAAATTACTTAATTCCAGTGCAATTGAGACTCCTGGATAGTCTGTAGCTAGAAGAGCAAACTGTCCACTTTAGGGCCTGTGACTACATCTGCAGCTGTTTCCAAGCCCAGTTAGTCTAGCTCTGTTCGCTGCATATCAGGCTTTCCTAGAGAGAGCCTAACACAGGCCAGATGCTGGCAGTGTTTCATCCATTGTGTTGTCTGTACTTACTCTGAGCAAAATTAGACAACACCGTGCTTTAAAACACACCTGGACGCTGTCTACAAATGCACTCCATAGCATCCTCTCAGGCGATTCCATGTGCTTTGGGTGTTTACATGCCAGCTTATTAAACTGTCCTAGCAACATCAAGAACAGTAAGGCAACAATCCATTGTTCTGGTGAAACTGAGAGAGGCTTTCAATACAGTTTAAATTACAGGTGAGGTACATGAGTGGCCTGAGGCAAGCAACCCTTTAGAGATGGGCTAGGACAGGAAAACAGCTATCAGTCATCTGGCAGCCCACAGGCATCCAGGTCCGGTGTTCATTACTCACATTGATTTGCTACAGTATCTAGCCACCCCTCCTTGCTAGGGAGTGGAGGGCTATTTAGGAAACAGTCAGACATGGAGGGTGTGATTGACATGCCTGTTCCTGCAGCCTCGGACTCGCAGGAGTGGTCCTACTGGGAAAGACTACTCACACTTCGCTATGAGCAAGGACTGCACATGCGAGTAAGAATTTTTAGGATCAGGCTCTAACCAGAGGAGCCTTCCAGCCCTGTGGACAGACTCACGCTAGCTGGAACTAGCATGATAAAAATAGCAGTGTGGACGTTGCACTTCAGGAGGTAGGTCGGGCAGTGGCTGAAGCCCTCAAGTCAGGGGTGCCAGAACATAGGATCCAGGGGGCCAGGGCCCCATCGCTTTTACAAGTGGGAAGGCATAGTCTTAAGGGAGAGCGGGGGAGGGGGACGGGCAGAGAGGAGCAAGTGGCATGCGGGACCCGGGGGAAGAGGCAGGGTAGGGGCAGAGGTCTGGGGAAAGAGATGGAGTGGGGAGGGGTCCCCTTCTCAGGAGCTTCTGGCGTTCCTGCCTCAAGGCCACCTGACCCCCAGGGTCTGAGTTCAGGTAGTTAGCCTGAGTCTCCACCAGGGCTGCAACATACACACTGCTCTATTTAGTGTGCTAGCTTGAGCCTCCTAGTGTGAGTCTGTCTGCCTGGGCTGGGAGGCTCAGTCCCAGCTGCAGTGTAGACGTACAGGTGAGCTGTGGATGAAGAAGGAAACATACCAATACTTCTCAACAGAGACAAAGACAAGTCTTAATTTGGCCACACAGGTGGTTGAAAACTGATTAGAAAAATACAGAAATGCCCCTCTGTATATGGCTTTACTTTCTGTGGATCTAAATCCACACCTTCACTCACTACTTACCAGCAGCAAGATGTTCAGACTGAGTCGTAATCCTACGGTGGCACTCCGTGAGGCTGGGCATGCCTAATGCTGTAAGTGAAATCTAGTGTGTTGCCTCAGTCTATAAAGTTCTTTGGACCAGGTTTTGATCTTGATTATTCCAGGCTTATATTAATGTGAGTGAAAGCAGCGCCAAGCCCTTCATCTTTAACAACAACATATTTTAATGAATCAGCTTTCAGTGCCCAAGTGCTTATGGTGGGAGTGGGGGGACACATTAGATTTAAATAAAAGAGCACAAAGTATCGTGGGCTGTTGCCATACCTGGCGTGCGATGAGATGACAAACCAGAGCGGTCAGGTGCTTTCAAATCCTCCAAGAAAAGCAATGTCCCAGTAGGGTCCGTGCCCTGGATAGTCCTATAGATATTAAAGAGAGATAATTATCGGTAGAAAAAAAGTGGGTTCTAATATCATTGCTGTTGTGCAATTGTAAGTACTTTAAAAATGTGTTCAGTCATTCAAAGCGCTGTTCTAGTTGGAAAAGCAGCTATGTATATTTATTGATATTTTTTTTCCAGGTTTAATGTGCTCAATTTACAGATAGTTAGATGCTCTCTTATTCTGTTCTGTGTTTCTTTTTTTCCCTAACTACCAGCCCTGCAAACCCATGCTGGGCTCTGAAAGTAAAGCTGGGTGCTCCCCTGCCCATGCAGCCGCTGTAGCAGCATCAGTAATGTGGTTTCTGTTTGCCGAAGTCTGCCCAGTTTTTTTCCCTTTTGTCTGTGCAACCCCACTGTTTTTAGATCATGCCATCAGTTACAGCTGTGTAACTCTATTGCCCTAAGTGGATTTGCACAAATGTAACAAACTGGAATTTAGGAAGCTGGTCTGTTGATATTCTGCAAACAAAGTTAGGATCCAGCTCTCACGCTCATAGCTGGTCACCTCTTCAGACCTCACAAAATCAAATGCAGTGGACCCACATTTATGTCTCTGAAGGCAGCAGGTGTGAAAACATGCATGGAACAGATCTGCTAAGGGAGAAGACTATCTCCCCATTTGCATAGCTACCTTTGGGCCATAACCAAAGGCCAGTGAAGACAAGGGAAAGAGTGCCATGGACTTTAAAGGGCTTTTGGATTAGGCCTATTAAGCGAGGCTCTAGCGGTGCATTCTAATTTGTGTTTGCTTTCTAGCCATGCCACTGTAGTCTGTCTATGTTAAGCAAGATTGGGTTGATTGCCCTCCATACCAGCTCTGGGATACCAGTTGTGATTTGTGGAGGACAATTATTTTATTTGGTGTAGTCATTTTTTTTTTGGAAATAAGTGAGACTTCTGAAACCATCATAAATGGGCATTAGCTAATGTAGGTAACTATGGTGATGGTGACCTTGTCTTCTACATTTTATACAGCACCGAGCAGTTGTTGGGGCTCGATAAATCATCAGGATATGGAGCATTGCGGGAGATCCTTTGTCTCACAGGCCACATGCTTCTTTTAGCAGGTCCTATGTTTGTACTATTGTGAATTTTCCATACTTGAATCACACAACAGGTGGCCTTTTAACAAAAAACATGACTTTTTTTCTCATTTGGGTTTTTGTATCTTTAAGCAAGGCAGTTCTCACACAGAAGATGGAGTTTGAAAATTTGCTTCCCCCACCTGTTAAAAAGGGTGCTACAAGGGGACTGGATGGTAACCTAAGCCACAGGGGGTCTGTGTCTGGTTAGTTGGCCTGTGGCACTTGACTGTGAAAACTGTAGATAATTAGCAGAAATCTTGTGTCAAACTTAAAAAATAATAATAATTAAAAAATCCTCCGTTTTTATTTGCCTCTGTGCTTCATCTGTTTTGTAGTGTGAACACATCCCATTAGGGGTCTTTTTGCATTTCACCTACGTATTCAGGTCCAACCTGAAGAGAAGCATCATACAACACTGGCACCAATTTGGTGCTACTACACCCTCTGCTACATCGGCTTAAGCTGCTCTGAGAAGAGGCAGTGAGGTCCAGTGAGTGAGACCCTGGACTGGGAATCAGGAGAACTGGGCAATACTCCCAGTTTACCTCTGACTTGCTCTATAACCATTGGCAAGTCGTATCCCATCTCTGCTTGTTTCCCCACTCATGCTGTCTGTTGAGAGTGTAAGCTGTCCGAGGCACAGATGCTCTCTTGTTAAGTGTTTGTACAGCCCCTAGCACAGCAAGGCCCTAGTTTCAGTTTGGGGCCTCTAGGTGCTCTTGTAATACAAATAATATGTTGGAGTAAGTCCTGCTTGGCACACAGAAGTGCAATCCTGGTAAGGCAAACAGCAGCATAGGTTGGTCTGAGAAAGGTTAGAATCTTCAAGGGCTGTGGGATACCTGCAGGTAGATGTGAGCCACAACACACTGCACGTGTTGCAGAATTAACCAGTTGTTGTTCTCTGTAGCTTTACTGCCATACTGTCAGAAGCTCTCTGTGCAAACCCTAGTTGTTATCAACATGTGGCTCTGAGGCACAGTTTCCAAATTGTTGCTTCCCCAGATGAGTGTTTCAGAAAGTTGTAAGCCTATGAAAACAAGGATACGTCATGGAAACATGACAATAACCAATGCTACTGGAATCTGGTATCAGTACTAACAAGATCTTTCCCTTTAGCTATAAAACATTGTGGTTAAAGGATTTCATTTTATACCTGACTCCTGCCTACTTACTAAGGTATTAAGGCCAACATTTTCAAAAGTCACCATTGGCTTTTTTGGGTGCCCAACTTGAGACTTTGTAAAATGACCTGTTTTCAGAGAGCAGATGCTCAGCGCTTTCTAAATCAGAACTCTTTATGGTGTCTCAAGTTGGACACCCAGAATCACTGGTCACTTCTGAAACTCTTGTCTGAGTTTGGAAAGTTCTACTGGCATGTGATTGCTTGTCATCTATGCACTTTCCTTGATTCGGTGCTATGGGAATCTCCCCCCATACAAATCATCTTGTCTTTTGTCATAAATTCTAACGGCTATTCATTCATATCGATTTATTTAATTCACAGAGGAGTTCTGTGTTACAATAGTACAGATAGGCAGGCTGTTTCCTGCACATTTCTAACCCAAATGCTCAACAGTCTCAAAAGTAATGCTGCTGTGAGCTAGATGTGGTGTTTAATTGGCCCACCCCTATGCAATGACTTTAACTGAGCAGGTGTTGTTTTTAACCAGAGTATAAGTGTTTTTTGTTTGCTTTTTGTTTGCTTTTCTTTTTTCATATCTCTGAAGCTGGAGGGAGACCATTTATTCAAGGAAAATTGGCATTGGACTAGAGCAAGTTGAAAATTTTCAATCAAAACAGTTTCTTCATGGAAAACTGTGTTTTTGATTAAACAAAATTGTTTGTGAAATGTGTCTGCTTTCTGTGGAAACTTTTTTTTGTCAAAAAAACCCAGCACCTGAAAACCAAAACTTTCCATTCAGAAAGGACATGTCCCAAATCCCACTGCTTTGTTTTGGCTTGATTCAATATTAAACTGCATCTTCATGAGCCATCACAGTGCTACATGGGAGTCATAGTTTTGGTGCCTTATGCCCCTATTTTCCTATATGGGCTAGACTTTTGTAGCTGAACTACATATCCCATAATGCCTCAGAGCCACGTGACCTCCATGATGCAAGCGAGAAGGCATGGGGCATCATGGAAGATGTAGTCCAACCAGGGAGAACAGGGGCATAAAGTATGCCAGTTACACCTCCCATGAAGCACTGTGTCAGTGCAGGCAGATACAGTTTGTCAGACTGCTCCAAAATGGAATGTTCTATTTGGATTGACCCAATATTTCATTTCAATTTTTCCCAACCAAAACTTTACATTTTCAGCCAAACATTTTTAGGCTTTCAACAATAAGTCTAAACGTTCCACGGAAAAATTGTTTTGATTAAAATGAATTTTTTTCATCAACATTTTTCATGGGGAAAATGCTCTATTCTCCAGCCAGCTCTTCACTGGACACTTCTGGTGTTTTTGCTTTATATTTTCAGTAGAAAATGGCTTTGAAGCAGTGAGGAAAGGAGGAAGACATCTATGTCTTTCCTATTAATTTCATTTACATAAATATATTTTTCCCGTGATGTGGTATTTTTTTAAAACATCATTAGACAGAGACTTGTCCTGAATCTATGCCAGCTACTTGTTTCATTTTAAATGGCATCTGACTCAGAACTAAAATGACTCGACTGACTCCATCTGGAACCTTTACTGCTGTCTCTTTGACCTGAAACCATCTGCTTTGTCAATGGCACATTCTTCATTTCCAAAGGCAAACAAGTAAATAAAATATTATGAGATTTGCAGTTCTCAAGCACAACGCCATCTGACCCCTTCTTAGACCTCTAGTTCTGCCATCTCTTTCATATAGTAGCATATTCATGTTCTGTTTTCTCTTTCTCCTCCATTAAATGTTGCTTTCATTTGGATTTTTGATCTCCGTTTGCTATTGTGTTGATTACAGAACAAAGAGCCCACTACCATCTTTCTGGTCAGTTGCCAGGAATGACACGTTCCCTGTATCTAACAGTCTGGCAGACTTTAGGTGGGCTGCAAGTTTTGGATCAGATTGCAAAAGCTGTGTATCTTCCTAGTTTAGAAATAGAATTGGATCATCCCTAGAAATATCAACCTCATTAGTGGGCCCACTGGTCACTATAAACCTAAAAAATGGCTGCAGTTATTTCTGTTTAGAGAACTCCTATTGATGTTAATGGGAGTTTTGCATATTTGGTCCTATGTTGGCATGTATTGTCTGTTCCAACTTTTTTAATTCTTTACTTCTTTACCCTTCAGTTTAGTTTATGTAGAGCCTATGTCATGGTAAATACAGCTGAAATCAAACATGCAGAAATAAGTTTACAGCACGTATGTAGAGCAGCCCCAAGGGTGCGTTAAAGTGAAACATGGGTCTCATCCAAAGTCCAGTGAAAACAGTGGAAGGACTCCCATTGAGATCAGTAGGCTCCATGTTCTGAAGCCTTCAGTTGAGGCATGATCCTCATTGGTCCTAACCACTTGCAACTCGTGCTCACACCAGCGCAGAAATCCAGCCACGTATCACTTTACAAACATAAGAAGACAAGATCTATGCTCCTCTGTAGAGTGTACAGTCTAAATTGCAGCTACAAACCTAACAATTATGGATCAGATATGAAAATAAGATGAAAAAGGATTTGGAGGCAGAGGGGGAAAGACAGACCCAATACATTTATATTGCAGTAATGCCTAGAGTTCACAACTTAGATCAGGCGCTGTTGGCCTAGTGTGGCAAAGTACCTGCCTCTCCTATTGTTAGCTCAGACCTTCTTAGCCTCGGAGACACAGGCTTGGGCAAAGTAAAAGAAAAAAAAACTTTCCCAATCTCGCAGGGTCTGGCTGATCCCTTCTCAGCCAGCCCCTTGCTCTAGTTTCCTCTCCTTCTGGGGAGAATGCAATCTGCCTTGCAGGAAGAGTCTCAGAGTTCAGCTGCCCCTACTTGCTGGCAGCTACTCTGCTTCTCTCTTCCTCCCCCCTCTCCTTGCTCCCCTGCCAGGGAGGATTTAAAAAGATCTCCAGCAATTGGGTCCAGCTGAACCTAATTAGTTCCCTGATAACCCCTGTCCCAGCTGAACCTTATTCCTCCAGGGCTGAGCCTTCCGGGACCAATTACTACCCCTCTCCTGGTAGCTAATGGTCCTGAGTTTGCCACACTAGGCACTGTCTGTATACACAGGGTATGTCTACGCAGCATGTGAAGGTGTAGTGGTAGCACGGTTAGGCATGCTCATGCTAGCCTAAATTTGACTAGCATGAGTAACAGCAGTAGTGTAGACATGACGACATGGGCTTTGGTATGGGCCAGCCCCCAGAGTACATATCCTTGTTCCCTGGCAGGCTCGAACTCAAGTGGCTAGCCCATGCCACCATGTCTACACTACTATTCTTACCTGTGCTTGTTATATTAAAGACAGCATGGATATGCCTACCGGTGCTCCAGTCACACCTTCATTTGCGGTATAGACACGCCCATAATGACAGTCAGCTCCTGCCCCGAAGAGTTTATAATCTAAGTAGATAAAACAGACAATGGGTGGGAGAAAAGAAATATCACTATCCCCACATTTACAGACCAGGAAATGATTATACCTACAGATGTGGAGGGATATTCTCTTGTAAATTTGATTAAGTTGTTCGCTGAAGCTAGAAATGAATTTTTTATGATGAATTTTGTATTAATTTTCATAAGGAAACAAATAAAAACAAAAGATAAATGAATTACAGCTTGTATGTACTACCCAAATACTGCACATTTCACAGGATATCCAATAAAATTATGCAATTACGCAACTTTACAACTTGTCAAAGTTGCAAGACCAGACAATACAGACTCAGGCAGTATTACACAGACATAATACATTAGGGTGGGGTAACAATAAAAGAAAAAGATATACACAAATAGGCAAAAAAGGAAAGGAAGGAACAAATGGATGGGAAGAGGGAGGTGAAAAGGCAGAGAGGTCAGATGTAATAGAAGTCTGACATCATTTGAGCTATCTCAGCGTTCTTTATCCAAATATATTAATTTTTAAAAAACTTTTTTTTTCTCCTCTGAAGCATTTTTTGAGAACGAGGAAGTTATGCTAAGCAGATACTGTGTTTAATTTTCATAAAAGCATAAATACATGTTGGGTTTCCTTCCGTGCACACATTATTTGTTTATTTGGTCACACAGATATGATGGGGTTGGAGTGCAATGAGTTCTGCAAATGATCAGCAAATCTAACCCCATACGAAGCGATTGCTGAGTGATACTTTTGCTGAGATCAGTATAACCTACTTCTAAATGTTCCACAAAGAAACAAACTTGGAGTAACACGTGCTGCTCTTAAGATTGTAGGTCAATAGACAGTTAGGACCAATTAAAACAGTCTTGAGGCTACAGCAAATTCCCGGCCAAACTCACATAGGTCCCCTGATTAATGCTAGCAGTCACTTTTTTATTTTAACTTATTTGTAATCTTTGATCTAAATGGTTTTTCTGGAACTAAATATCTTGTGTGCCAGATAAATGACACCAGTTTCCTTTCTGGAGATTTCAGTTGGAAATGTTGGGCATTTAACAATAGACAGATGGTTTTCTACAAAGTTTTCTGCTATGCGCTTTGAGTTCATCTCTTTTACACTGTGGACTACCTTCTCATGTTGATGCACAGAGATCTCTTTGCATAGGCTCCAGGCATTGAGAAGAGATGATACCTCTCAATCTTTAATTGCTAAAAAGTCAACCATTTTAATGTATTGCCATAGGCATGCCCGATTTCTGCTGTATACCGTCAGCACTGAGACAATAGTCTCCTTTTGTTCCTGGACCGATCCCCCTTGTTAAAGAATTCAATCCAGCAAATGTATTTCCTGGCCCAGCATTCCGAATTGAAATGAAATAATATTTGAAATTACTCCTGTGTTAAGAAGGACATCTTGCACTGAGGCTAGGTGCTGAGTTACTTTGCTAATTTTTACATATACATTTTAAAAAGTTCCATTAGAATTGTGTGTACAGGAATCAACTTGTGGTCTAAATGACAAACAGAGGAACCACAAGCCAAGCCAATGACTCCGGCTGGTGTACAGTTTAATTTTTGGAGGGCTTTCAACTTGCACTCTCATTTCCATTGAAGAATTAATGATCATAAATTCTTTTTTAGCTTATTCTGGACTATGTCTCCTTTTCTGTGTGTGTGTGTTTTTTTTTTCAGACTGCTACGAGAACAGTGGATCAGAGCCAAATATGAAAGAAAAGAATTCATTTACACTGAGAAGCAAGAGCCTTATTCTGCAGGTAGTGAAAGAAATTCTCAGCAGATGATTTTTGCTGTGTACAAAAGTGTCCATTTCCTTTCTGTGGTCTCCTTTTCTACAACATTGAAAAATTACATCGCTCTAGACAGGAGGGGAAAGTGCAACTCTTCGGGGAGAGACTTCCCTTGGGATTGGGTCGAGACTTTCAAGTCCGATCCAAAGCCCGGTGAAGTCAATGGAGGGGTCATTTCGTTGACTTCAATGGGCTTTGGACAATGCCTGTGACCAAAAAATAAAGTACAAATAGGATATTTTCTGGTAGCTGGGTGTGTCAAATAGTAATTAAAATATAGGTCACTACTTGGTAAGAGTTTTCCATTGGGAAGAGTTTTCCATTGGGGTTATTAACTCATTTGGTTTTGTTGTGATGTCTTTGTACATAAGAATTTGGGGACAATATCTTTAAATTGTTTTTCATGCAAGGTGATGGTATATGTATGTGTGTATGTATGTGTGAGTACCATCCTCGTGTGTGTGTGTGTGTGTGTGTGTACACAAACGTACATTCTCTTGTGAGTAGGGTCAAAAATTCAGCCTACATTTAAGTGCCATTAAATGCAAGTTGACTGTTGTTTTTAACAAAATAAATTGGGGGGTTATTCTTTAGAAGTATCACAATGATAGCTAAGCCAACTGATTTGATTCAAAGGTCATGTAGATCCTTCCTACCTCCCCATTAACTTCAGGCCAGGAGGTTATTACTTATGTATATAGGGACTGATCCTTCTCCCATTGCGGTCAATGGCAAAACACCTATTGTCTTCAATGGAGCAGGGGCAAGCCCATGGCATAGCAAGTGTACTGTTTGAAAAGGCTTCCTATGCAGCCATCAAAGTCTCTCTTCCAAATAGTTCAAATCTGTGCATGCAATGCAATACAATACAGCGAGGAATCGTGGTGTTTGTAGATAGATTGACTTGTGGAACAGATGGATCTTCAGAAGAATTTGTTGGGATCTTTTTAAGTGGAAGTTTGGGGTTTGGCGAACATTACTTTTGAGGCTGTTGTGGGTGAAGTGAAAGAAAACAGAAAATTGGCTGGTTTCCTGCTTTTTTCTTTTCACCAGATGAAGGTGACATTGAATTTATTCTGTATTTATATTGTACTATTTTTTGTATTTTCACACCAGCTAATTGCATGGATGGCACCAGAATAATTTTATTAACAAGGACCGTGTTAGTGACGAAAAGGGTAAAATATTAATTTCATGCTGGTTGTGAAGCCTAATAATGAGCAGGTAGCACCAGTGGTTTGCTGCTAATAGAGCCACAGTTACAATCTGACCTCATATATACCCAGTTTATATTCAAAGAATTTCTGCTCTGCCATTTTATGTTTATATGTCACTACATATAATGTACATATTAGAGAGAGAGAGAGAAAATATATATATAAAGTGGTGTATTTGAGATTTTCAAAGCTAATTTTAATGGATTTTCAAAGCTAATTTTAATGGATGGTGTATATATCCTTTAAAATGGATCTATATATAAAAATCCCCTAGACAACTTTACTGTGCACCGAATATTAATCTTTAATGTTAAGGCACTTTAATTACGTCTAACTTCAAACGCGTGAGTAATTCCGTTAACTTCCATAAAATGATTGGGGTTTAAAGTTAAGCATGTGCTTAAGTGCTTTGCTTTGGATTGGGGCTTAGGTGTTCTGAGAGTTCTAAATAGATATTGTAGCAAGGATTCAAACAGGAGTTAATTTTAGCTGCATATATTACAGGCGTTGTCTGATAACTTCATTAGTCAGGAAAAGCTATGCATTGTTTAAGCACGTTGATGCACTCTAGTGTTTTTCTTTTTTTATTTATTTTTGTATTTTGGGGTTTGTTTGGTTTTTTTTTGCTTTTTTAAAAAGTTTTCATGAAAAATTAAATAGAGAACAAAATAGAACAATGAGATATTTTTAAATGACAACCATTTCTGCCAGTCTCTAGACAAAGGAATGCCACTACATGCGTATGTATTGTTTTATGCTTTTAGCTCATCTTTTTTGGAGGGAGAGAGAGAATTTGTCACAGTTAAGACCGGACACAGGGCCTATGTATGTTAGCCACAAGTGTAATCTAGAAATATTAGCCAAGATCTGCAGCCAATGAATGCCCAATACAAATCAGCCATGGGCTTGCAAAAAAAACGTGTTAGCCACTTTATTGTCCCTCAGTCCTGGGCCAGCTGCATGCCAGGTTGGTCATTTGACCCAAGTTAGAATAGCCTAAGAGCTGCTCTAATTTACACTGCCTGCAAATGGCTCCAAGATCAACTGCAATTTGTCAAGATAGAGGAAAGTTCTGACTAGAGATGGTTGAAATTTGGAATATTCAGTTCACGGGAAATTTCAAAATTTGTTCTTGGTCCAAATCAGAATGAAAGCAAATATTTTCAAAATTTCCCATGAATCAGAATTTCCAAAAGATTTGAGTTTTGAAAAATGTTCCTTTTGGAATTCCAAAATTTCATTTTTATTTGTTCATTGTTATATTTATAATTTTTTACATTATTTCACAACATGGTAGTACCAGTAGTGCATAATATGTGCTACTGCTGCTGACTTGTCATAATATGATGTTGTAATTGAAATAGTCTTTTTATTTATTAATTTTCGCTCAGTAAGGGTGGCTGCTGCCTAGTACACGTTGAAATATTTTATCTTGCTTTCCTATATCAAAGTTTCTACTGTCCCTGTTCTTATGAAACAGTTTGTCACTTTGTGTCAACGACTCAACAGGAGCCACAAATTATGCACTGCTACTACTGATGTGTTATGAAATGTAAAAATAATTTGAAACTGACAAAAACCCATACAATAAAAATGAAACAAAATTTTGGAGTTCTGACATGAAACTCTACCTAGTTTCATTCCCTGAAATGAAAACTGTACTAAAGAAAAAGCTTGTCATTTGAGAATATTTCTTCCCATGGGACTGTTCTTTGAAATCAACACAGTTTTTGAAATGATTTGATTTTGAAGAAAATGGCATTTTTCATCGAAAAAAATGTTTCAGTGCAACACTTCCAACCAGCCCTAGTCCTGACCACAATGCATGCTGTGGCCATACCCTTCCCACCAAATGCTGGATGAAGTGGCTCAGGAACCACAATGCCAGTTTGGTCAATTTCCCCTATGCTGGAACGAACAGTATGTGGCTGGCTGCCGCTATGCATACGGCTTCTTTGCACTGCAGGAGCACATCAGGGGATCTGGGCCGCTGGTGGTCATTAATGACCTCCTATACAAAAGGTGTCTTATATCACAACCATGCATAACACATCTCACTGGAGTGTGCATTTTCCCTCTTTTGTCTTCCAGGTAAAGTTTCCCCCTTAACACTATGTTTGACTATTTTTCTCACCATTCTGAATTCCCTGGAGAGACGCTAGATTGCTGGTTTCCAAGTATGAAACATTTTGCTACTAATAGAGACCTCAGGATCCATTTCCTAGTGTTTGCTGGAAGATTTAGTTCCATCTTCCAATCCCAGGGGCAATGTTGTGCTCTAATATCTTTGCAATAATTGCATAAAAAATAAACGAATGCTCTTCTTTAAGTAGCTCCAGGCAAGGTCCTTTTCCAACCAGTCTAATAATGACAAGTATTTTTTGAAGCCCTGATCAGAAATTCAGCTTACTCTGTTTCTGAACAGCCTCTGGGGAGAGATTGTCTAGAGTTTGTAAATGCCAAACAAAAACTACTGCAGCCTGACTGACAGTCACAGCCTAAAGGATTCTGGGGACTGGAGTGTCAGCTGTTGCAAGTCAGGACTGAGGTGCACAGGGAAGCAGGAACAGAGTCTGCCAGGAGGATGTGAGTAAACCAGTGGCTCTCAAACTTTTTACTGGTGACTTCTTTCATATGGCAAGCCTCTGAGTGTGAGCCCACCTATAAATTAAAACACTTTTTTATATATTGAACACCATTATAAACGCTGGAGACAAAGCGGGATTTGGGGTGGTGGGTGACAGCTTGCAACCCCCCATGTAGTAACCTTGCAACCCCCTGCGGAGTCCCGACCCCCCCGTTTGAGAACCCCTGGAGTAAACCCTGCAGCTGCCAGAGAGCAAGAAGAGGAAGGACTCTGGGCTGTGCAGGGAATAAAAGGTTCCCTCGCTGCTCCCATAGAGGTTTTGCAGAGCACCTGAGCCAGCTGTCACTGGACCTCTTTGCTAGGTTAGTCTGCCTGGGGGGATAGGAGTGGTGAGGGGGAATTCACTCTTACAGCCAGAGTAAGATGGGACATGTACTGCTGCTCTGATTTCATACCCCAAGGGTCATCGGAGCACGTCCCCCTTCACTCCCCGAAGGGTCTGCAGGCTTCAGAAATCAACATCCAATGTACCTAGTTTAATGTTTATTAAAATAAACCCTTCTTTTTGATTGGGGTGGGTGGGGGAGGGATGAGGTTTGGAATTGGATGTCTTGTCTCCAGCATCTAGCGATAATGGTGCTTTTGGGAAATCGTCATTAGTAATAAATAACAACCTCCAAGTACAGGACGCCTTGTCCGGAATCTGGAGCATAACCCAAATACAGATCAATTCAAGCTCCCCCCCCCGACCCCCCACCATGCTCCTACTTATGCATTTATGTTGTGATGCAGCATATCCCCTTTGAGCACCTGTAGGGTTTTTCTGGCCTTCTTCCATGTGCAGGTTATACTTCCTACCTTTGGGTCTCTGTCCCCCTCTATAGCTGGACTACACAGACCTATGGGTCTGTGTGACGAACTGGGATTGTTCTTAATGTTTGCTCTGAATACTGTGTTGGTGCCTCAGTGTCCCCTAGGCAGTTCTTAAGTATCTAGGTGGTGGGATAAGGGTGTGTGATTGCTGCAGAGCAAAGGGCCAGTGCACCTAAATGCCTGGCACTCTGTCTCCTAGCAACTGATGGCCTGGGCCCCTCCTCTGCAAAGGTGCCAGCTGAAAGTGTTGGAGACAAAGGGATCAGGTGACCTCCTGGCCCGGGAAAGGAGCTGAGCAGAGAGGAGGGGCTGGAGGGAGGTTAGTCGGTAGCTGCCTGGGGACAAGGAGTGAAGTGCAGACCTAGGGGTCTGGTTCACTGCCCCCCAGAATGGACCCAGCCGAGGGGTCTGGTTCGCTGTATCTACAAGCTCTGTTTTAGACCCTGTTCCTGTCATCGAATAAACCTCTGTTTTGCTGGCTGAGAGTCACGTCTGACTGCAAAGTGGGGGTGCAGAACCCTGTGGCTTCCCCAGGACCCCGCCTGGGTGGGCTCGCTGTGGGAAGCACACGGAGGGGCAGAGGATGCTGAATGCTCCGAGGAGAGACCCAGGAGGTGAAGACGTGTGAGCTTCTTGCCCTGAACAAGTCTGCTCCAAGGGAGAGGAGGCTCCTCAAAGTCCTGCCTGGCTTTGTGGGGAGCAGTTCCAGAGCATCGCCCGGGGACTCCGTGACAGTCTGCTACTGGATTTGAAGTAATACACCTGGGCCTTCTAATGCAGGCAGTAGAGGCTTGTGCTTTTTAGATCTCTGGGTTCAGTCCCTGCTACTGATGAGCCATCCAGTGATATCACGTCACACTTGGAAGCAACAGCCATTTCCTCCCTCCTGCCCCTCAAAGGGGGAATGCACTGGTTAGGGTGACCAGATGTCGTGATTTTATAGGGACAGTCCTGATTTTTGGGTCTTTTTCTTATATAGGCTCCTATTACCCCCTACTCCCGTCCCGATTTTTCACACTTGGTGTCTGGTCACCCTAGCACTGAAAACACCATGAAAGGAATTTTGCAGTTTCTCTCCTGCTCTGCAGCTGTAAGACCCCATGGTGTTCCCAGCTACATCCATATCTTTCAGCTCCCATGCTTTGATTCTCCCCTGCCATGCGCACACACACTCTGATGGTTTCATTGCTGCAGAAGGACCATCATTAATGAGTATACTAGCCCCATAGATTTTAGAGTGAGGAGTCAGTTCAAGTTCAGATGACGCAGGAAGATTAGCAAAACAGCAATTAAATGCTTCAGTGATCTGTTATGGATACTTAACTGAGTTATACCTTTGATCTGTGGGAGCTGTTTAATTTCAAATGTAGTATTAGAGCTAAATAACTTGTTCACCCTCGCCAAATTTTGAGGCAAAGAACTATTTGCATCTCAGTAATTTAGATTAATGCTGAAAGTTTGCATTCCTCGGGCAATTGAAACATTAGTTGCACAATGACATATAATGATACTAGTTTTAAAGTGTCTCAGATCGTTGTGTGTGGTTCAGTCTGGCTTAGTTCCTTTTGATAAATGAGCTGATTAAATTACTGTCAGTCTACAGCTCGTTATTCCCTTTTAACTCAGTTTAATGGAGCATGAGTTCTGAATTTGTCTGGAACTGGGAATGGAGATAATCCCAAACAAAGTATAGGGAAGATCTGGAACCAGAAGTCATTAGATAGAGTTTCACTTTCCCTCAATCATTTTGAAAAATTTAACGTTTTCCCTTGGAATATCATAGTTAGCTGTCAGCATTTAGGGGAACATTTTCAAAAGTGCCTTAATCCCACTGAAAGCCAAGTCACTAAGGCCACGTCTACACTACGCGATAATATCGAATTAGCTAAAATCGGTTTCATAAAACTGATA
The DNA here is from genome assembly GCF_003597395.2 of Chelonoidis abingdonii. NCBI lineage: Eukaryota > Metazoa > Chordata > Testudines > Testudinidae > Chelonoidis > Chelonoidis abingdonii. The sequence continues at coordinate 12,786,920 of NC_133777.1, forward strand.
TTATAAATTCGATTTCACGCGGCCACACTAGGCACAGTAATTCGGCGTTGGAAAGCAGCACTTATATTGTTCTGTACTCCTCCCAGACGAAAGAGCTAGCGCTAAAATCGATATAAACATATCGGATTAGGGTTAGTGTGGACGCGAAACTCGACGTTATTGGCCCACGGCAGTATCCACAGTGCACACTGACCGCTCTGGATAGCAATCTAACTCGGATGCAGCAGGCAGGTAACAGAAAAGCCCCGCGAACTTTTGAATTACATTTCCTGTTTGCCTAGCGCGGAGCTCTGATCAGCACTGGGGTGATGCAGTCCCAAATCCAAAAAGATCTCCAGCATGGACCGTACGGGAGATACTGGATCTGATCGCTGTATGGGGAGACAATCTGCTTCTATCAATAGCTCCGTTACAGAACATGAAATACCAAAGCGCTTCGAAAAATCTCCAGGCTACACAGTGCTGCGTGACAGCGTAACGGGAAGCCAGAGACTCAAATAGACGCTCATGGAGGGAGGGGGTACTGAGGACTCCAGCTATCCCACAGTCCCAGCAGTTGCTCATGAAAGTCATTTGCATTCTTGGCTGAGCTCCAATGTCTGTAGGTTCAAACACCAGTGTCTGGCGTGGTTCAGGGAATAGCTCCTCGGATTTCTTTCTTCCCTCCCCCCACCACACTGAAAGAAAGGAAAGAAATCATTTCTTGACTTCTTTCAATGTCACCCTGTGTTACTGAATGTTGCTCGGTAGACACGCGATGCTGCAGCAGTGAAGAGCAGTATTCGCTCTCTCTCCCCTCTCTTGGTGGCAGACGGTGCTAGGACGCGTAACCTGTCCTCATGAACCCTCTGAGGCCTCCAAGGCTTTTTTAACTGAATATGGGGGTGCTCTGGGTAAAAACACGGAATGATCCATAGGTCACTCATTCTTTACTACGTAGATAGAACAAACGGCTAGTAACCTGTTCATCATAGGCAACTGGGCGGCTGAGCTTCAATCACCCGCCTCCCTTTCCTGTGAAGAAAAATCTGCTATCTGCCGTGACTGTCAAGCAGCAGGCATGCTGCGGCTCTCTCCCCCCAGCACCCTTATTGCCTGCCCGGACTGTCATATGCCCACGGGAGGCTGCCCTCCCCCTCATTTATCCTCATAAAAGCTCTCTGTTCTTATTCCTGCATTCTTTATAACTTCATGACAACAACTTAGGGGCGGAACACTGCCACAGTAGCACCAGAAAGGTTGGGGGCAAGGAGGGAGCAACGGGTGGGATGTTCGCCAGGGGCAGACTACGCCCTGTGAATAGCTGACAACGAGCAGCATGTGCTGTGATACACTGGTCGCTGACATAGTAGCACTTTGCCCCTATATACCTTGGGTAGGACTGACTATTTTAGAAACCATAAAGCGAGGCTATTGAACTCGGGAGATGATTCATTCCAGTTTGTCTTATTGCGCCTCCCATGGGCCGATCTCACGCAGGGGCACACTCAATGATAGCCAGCAGACAGTAACAGAGGGGGAGAAGATAACCGTCATCTCAGTCTTTGCGCAGTTTTACTTCTGGAGCCAGTAGGG
>NC_133777.1:12788855-12905730 GCF_003597395.2 Chelonoidis abingdonii
ATATAAAGTGCTCTTTATATCGATATAAAGAGCGTTGTAGTGTGGACGGGTACAGCGTTAAATCGATTTAACGCTGTTTAAATCGATTTAAACGCGTAGTGTAGACCAGGCCTTAGAGGCTTAAGGGTAACACTTTCAAAATCAGCTGCATGTATATTTGTGCCAGAGAAGTATGGTGAGAGGAGGGAGAGGGTGCCATCTTCAGAGTTAAAAGTATTACAATATTTTGAAGTGATGAAGGTTGCAGCGCTTTGTGCATGCCAGGCAAAGAGCAGAACGGTGTGGATGTATGGCTTGGAGTTGGATACAAATGGGAAAAGTTAACTGATCTGAAAATGACCAGCATTCCAACTGTCCCTTTCATTGTCCCCGGATAAATCACTGCCAGACCAGTGCTGTTTGTATGCTGTGTTCCTGTGCATGCAGGTAAAGGGGATACTCTGGAGGATGCATGTGCAGCTCATCTTTGTACTTGCTTTAATATAAGAAAACAAGAAGGGGACAGCGGTGATTCCTCTCTTCAGTGGATAGTAAGTCACTTGATCCTTGCAAGGAGAAATGACTTGACTTCACTTGTAGGATCTTTAAAGCATCCATTCAAAGGCTTGGTATAGTGAGTGCTCTCTCTGAGAAGGCTAATCTGTCTTGGGAAGCCAGCAGAACTGCTTCTGTATGTGTGTATGCCGAGGAAGGCAGTAACATCTCTCTTTCTCAGCTCTCTTTGTTGTCCAGCATTAGGTTGGAGGAGTCCAGCACATTAATGGGATCCCTGCCTGTAACGTACATTGTATGTTCATCTGTACAGACAAATGCAACCCACCCTATGGACATCAGTAATTTTATTTAACAATTTTTATTCTCTACCCATAGGACCAAACCAAATGAATCTTTTGTCTAACTAAACACTTTCCCCAGCAAACTAGAAAGAAATGACTGACGGCAACTAAACCAGCTTTAAATGTTCCCTCCAGCTTTCACTCGTCCATGTCCTATTGTCCTTCTCTGGTGGGAGCAGCCATCCTTCGCTTCCCTCCCCTCCTCCTCCTGTTTCATCATCGTCATGCATCTTATACAGGCTGAGATTTTTCAAAGATGCCTAAAGGGCAGGTGCCTGACTCCCTTTCGCCGTGGAGATCACAGCCGATGCAGTAGAGGTGTTCTCTTTGGGGGTCTGTAGAAGCTATAGTCACTAACTTTCATCTGTTTTGGCAAGATTTAAGATCGTCATAATCTTGGTGAATGACCTGGCAGTGCTGCCGTATAGGACAAGAGGCTATGTTGTCAGGAGTCAAGGCTTGTTGGCACTCCAGCTGCTTATTATTCATTGGATTTATTTTGCATTGCAGTCGCTCTGCAGGAGATGACATTATAGACGCTCCAGAATGTTGTAGCATGGAACATGATAAACTGAGCGGGCCAGATAAACGGATGGAGCATCTATAGGGCAGAATATATATAACATATCACTGGGGAAAAAACGAACCGTCTTTGAATTCTACAGTGTAAAATGGAAGGCTGATTTCAGAAGGCTCCAATTATCCAGACCCTTGAAACTTACCTCCAATTATCTTCTGGCCTTCATTAAACCATTCATGTCAGGGCTGTCACTTGCTAACTGTCACTGTGGCTATGTTGCTACTAAGGTAATGCGCTAAGGCTGAGGTGCTGCTGCGGTGCGAGATGTTGTGAAGCGTCACAGGTTGTGCTGAGTGTAAGAAACATTACATAGTTCTGTCAGTGCTGGTGCTTAAATCATCTCGATCTTGTTGCGAGTTACACATATTACAAAAACCATGGCCGGATAGTGCAGTGTAGCCCCCTCCGCCCCCCTCCCCCCCAAACCATGCCGTGTCCCTGTTGAGAGCTGTCCTGTTAGGAAACATTGCTGAAGAACCCTGGAGCACTGCCACTGAAGTGTATTCATAGCACCACTAAGTGATAACTGTGGGCGGTAGGGGCAAATCTGTATATTAGCTGCACTGGGAGTTGAAGAAAGCTGTAGAGGCTGAGTGGAAATAGTGTGCGGGGAGTGGGGATTGGTGCAGTACCATCTCCACTTCTCCCTACATCCTTTGTAAACTTGACTAAGGGAGTGGATGTGTCGAAGGGAAAGAGGGAGCAGGGCAGAACCCATAGCACTCTGTCTCCTCCCCAGCTAGCTGCAGCTGGGTAACCCAGAGCAGTCCTGGGGCATACCCAGGCCCACCTATGCTACGTGTAAACTCAGCACAGCTTAGGACAGAACTCCAAGGATTTCGCCTGCCAAAGGGACGCTTGTGTAGATGAGAGATCTTCTGCCATCTGCTGGTGTAAATGTGGTTGGGCAGAATTAGTGAACACAAGTACCTTGCATCATATTTGTATGTGGCAGGTAACGGGTAGCAAGGACACGACACTTCTGGGTGTGTGGGGGTGTATATGTGGGGGGGGGGGTGTAAAACAATCTCCGTGGAGAGTGGGAGAGGAAGGATTTCCCAATGGTCACAGGCCTAGCATGGGATGTAGGAGATCCAGATCCAGTTCTCTGCTCCATCACGGACTTCCTGTGTGACTTGGGACACTCTCTTAGTCAATCTGTGCCTTAGTTCCCCCTCTAGAACATGGCGATAATAACATGGCATGCCTCACAATTAAGTATATTAAAGACTGGGGTACCACAGAGTGAGTGCCAACAAGGGGAGGGGGGCATTTTAAATGTTACATACCTTATTACCAGCCAAAGGCATATGCATAGTAATTGGATCACATACTGCTCTCAGTTAAACTGGTGTAAATGCAGAGTAACTTCACTAACTTACTGTGGTGTAAGAGAGGGAAGGATCTAGCTCATTTAGAGTGACCAGACAGCAGGTGTGAAAAATCAGGACAGGGGATGGGGGGGTAATAGGTGCCTATATAAGAAAAAGCCCCCAAAATCGGGACTGTCACTATAAAATAGGGACATCTGGTCACCCGGCTCATTGTTCTTAAAGGGCCAGAGTTCGGGATATAGGAAGGAGAAATCCCATTGGTGAGCTACAGACGCGGGAGAAATGTGGACTGTGCAACAGTTTATCTGGTGTAGAGCTTTGTTGTTTAATAAAATCATTAACACAATTCAAGAAAGTGACTTGTATGTTTCAGATCAGAGCGTCCAAGTGCTTTTAAATACAACACATACTGACAGTAAAACAGCTTCGTCTAATGAAAAGTTCAGCCTTCTGCAATTTTCCTGGGGAATTTAATACAGTGCTACTTTCTTGTATTTTTTTTAAGTCTATAAATCACATTGATGTTAATTCCCATACCCCTTTTACCAGGCTACAGAAGAACAATCAATGACAGGAGAGGATTTAGTGGCAGGAAAGGTGGATAATTGCACTGCTACCAAACCTGTGTGCTGGTGTGAAATTGCTCTGGCAGAATAAGAAAACAGTGGGCTTTCCTTAATCACTCCCTCCTTTGTTACTAAGTATCCATAATGAGACATTTTGATTTCAAAGAGCTTCAATCCAGACACTGAATTGTCACAATCATTTGCCAGGGGTGGGGTATAAAGATCAGTGTCCATCTTTATGTGGAAGTCACCTTTCATTACTAATAAGCTACCTTGAATCATGGCAGATCAGATCCTCAGCTGGTGTAAATCCAGATAGCGCCCTTAAAATCTATGGGGCTACTTGGATTGATACCAGCAGAGGTCTGAAATGGGACCTTTAAGGTGGAAGTCAGAGCAGGTAGAGGTGCATGTGACTATACACATATAGGATGATATTATATAATGCGGAGGAGGTGTTTCTAGCATGGGCCAATTTTTACTCTATTCAAGCCTATTGAAGGCACTGAGTGGGTGGAAGTGAAGGCAATGTTTAGCTGCATATATGTATGCACTTCTATAACACTTTTCCCGAATGCTGTCTAGAATAATAGTGTATAAGTTAGTCCATATGTTGGCTATATGAATATAATATTAATATAGAATTTGGGAAATATTACAACACCTTGAAATACCAGCAAAATCTGTTGGTCTGTACTGGAAATATTATCTGTTTTCTGCCCAAAAAGATTTTCACGTGACTTGGGAAATGTAGGTGGAATTCTTTCTCATTTGCACTTGAATTTGAAGGAGGCTTTTCTTGAAAGGAAATAGTGAAAATGCACAAGACATAAATACACTCCTCTTGGCTATGAGAAAGATGCTCTTATTAGCTCTGTCTGACCTGCTGAGACACGGTGCAGTTTATTTTGGGCCTGATCAGACAAAGAGCTGAGCAGCACAGCCTCTAAACCCCAATTATTTTAACTGACAGACCTCATCCTCTGCCTTGGACCTGACTGCCACGAGCTAGTGAAAGCGCTAAGTGTCTGAGCAACACATTGTCTCCAACACACTGCAGCCTCGTAGTTTTGTTATATTACACGCAGCCTCAAAACTGAAGCTCCTCTCTGCTCCTACTTAGCTTCTCAAGCTGTGTGTGTGAAGGCTGAGTTGAAGCAAAGGAACAAACAAGGCCTAGTGCTAATCTAATGAGGGCAAATCTTACTGCTCATCAGACACAGCCCATAACGTAAGATGGGCTATGTTAACCAACCAGGGCAAAGAAAACAAAGAGTCAGCTGGGAGGCACAAAGTCATTTGTCTAAATGTGAATATCCAGGGTTCTTAAGCAAATGCTAATGCAAAGGGAGCTTGCAGTGCTATCCGAACCAGTGCCATCCGTCTTGGCAACGCAAAGGTTGGTGCAGTACAGTGTGAAAAACATGCATAACACCTCACTCTTACCATTGTCCCTAAAGCCCAGCAGCGGAAACGTTAGAGTAAGAAACATGGTAATAGATGAGGGCAGTAGACAAAGAGATGAGTTGTTGGTAAGAGCCAGTGTCAGCGTGTGGAATTAGATGGTAGCTGCGGGTGGCAGGGAAGAGGTGGTTGTGAGCTGTGATTTTAAAAAAGGACGAGGAAGCAGAGAGGACGGAGGTGGAAAGACTATTCAAATTGCTACTGCAGGGAGGCAGGCAGCACTGACCGCCAAGGGGACAGGAGAACTGAGATGAGGCTAGAAGTAGAGTGGGATGGTCATTTTTGGGTGACATTTTTTCACTGGAAAATGCCAGTTGATCAAAACTGAACCTTTTTATAGGAAAGGGACAGTTTTGACAAATTTCTTCATTTCAAAAAATGTTTCAAAGTTGTCGAAAGGTCCCATTTCAACCCTTTCAAAATGAAAAAGTTCCCTGTTAGGGGTTGAAATGAGTTCCCTCTGAAATTTGGGTTTTAATTTATAGTCTTTAAAAAAAGACAAAGAGGAGAAAAATGTAAAAGGCCAAAATCAAAATGAGACTTTTAGAAATTATTGAAATGAAACATTGTGCTTAATACAATCTGCAATAATTTTTGGAGTTTTGAGATTTTTGACTTTTTGGGTTGGGGGAAAAATTCAAAATCTCAAATCACAAAATCAAATCACAATGCAGGAAAAACATTTCCTGCCCACCTCTAGGTAGAAGATGGGGGCAGACTGGGGCTGTGTCTCCAGATGCCCTTAACAGGTACAGGACATAGCAGGCAAGAAGGAAATCAGAATAATGGAACTTTAAGGATTATGAGGCAGCTGTTTTCAGGAATGCTGGGATTTGTGCCCAACTTGTTAGTGACATATGTCCTGCATTTTTAGCCCTAGTGGTTTCATGATATTGTCACTGGACTGTTCACTGGTCATAAAGAACAGGCCATGCTTTCAGCACACGGGGCAGTAAGGACCCTGCTGTACCATCAGGTAGCAGAGTTTCTAGTTGGAATTGATGTCCAGAGGGGTAGGGGAGTGGCTGCAGAATAGGCTACCTCAGTTTGTGATGTTCTTGGTTGGAAGAGCTCTGCTCAGGACTGAAAACTGCAAGCTGAGGTGAATGGTGTGTTGTCATACAGTCAGCAAGTTTTTATATTGCAACCCACAGGGGGGAAGTAGCTAGAGAGAGGAAAATCCATACCCCAGCTAGGGAAATATTGAACAGAGAAGAGAGAACATCGAGTTTAGAGGGAAGGAATTTTCTCCGATGTCTTTCATTCTCTCTCACTCTGCTTCCCTACGATATAGTCTACGTATACTTGGCTTCAGTTCCCTTGGCAGGAGGGAGGAGGGTCAGAGCAAAAAAGAAAATGATGCTTGGGAAAAGGTCTTCATGAAAGAGGCAGCTGCAAAGTCTCAGTTATTGACTTTCCAACAGTGTCAAACATAGAAACCATTTGTTCATTCTGGTTTCTGCAGTAGATGCTGGAAGTAGCATGCACTGTGCTAGCACCGTACACTGGTTGTGAGGAAGGTGCAGCAATACAGCTGAGATTTGTGTCAGAAAGCATGCAAGCTTAGTGCACAAGATCTTGAACAATTGCTTGTGAAACAACTCTATTTGCAGAAGCAAAGGAGTGTGCTGTTCACAAGGGAGAGCATTTAGTGATTAGTGCTCAGAATTAGCATCCTGGGTTCTGGTCCTTAACCTATCCCTGCCTGGCTATTGAGCCTGAGCAGGATGTGTATGTGCCTGTATGTCCAGTTTATCCATTTGTAGAGTCATACTTTCTCTCCTATGCACAAGTGATGTTGTGCAGAATTAATATTTGCAAGGCATTGTGGGTTCCTAAGATGAAAAGTGTTACGCAGATAAGTGCAAAGAAATTGGTGGTGGTATTTTCTGATTGGAGCTAACTCCCCTGCAGAAAGCTACATGAAAATAGCATCCATGTTGCGAGAAACTCTAGTCCCTTGGTTTTTCCTATGAATGTGTATCCTGGCTTCTGTTTTCTTTCTGTGTTTAATCAAAGATTTCCCTTTTCTGAATCTTTCTGCTAATATGGTGCCTGAATGATATGCGCTGAAGGGCTTGATTCAGTTTGTGGGGAACTCCTGCTTTTTTGGATGCAGGTATTTTCAGTGGAAGTGAAATGTACAGGGGAGTAAAGAGTTGGTTGCATTAGTGGCTCTGTAATAGACAGGTAGCATTTCTAAAGCTCTGATGTTCATACTCAGACACTTTGTGGAGGGTGGGGTGACAAGGAAAAATACAGTATGGTTTCAAAAGGGAAATTTGCAAAGCGTTGTGGGTAATGCTATTCTAATTAAGGCAATGGAGGTGGATTTTATATATAGATATATATATATATAGATAAAAAACACACATACAACTTATTTATTTCAAAGCAATAAATTGTGACTATGTGGTACCTGTGTATCCTGTCAAAGCTGGAAGAGAAACCACATGCACAGGCGTCGTTTTTCTCAAGGCTATGCAGAGAGGTGCAGGTGTTACTCCAATAAGCTGACACTTTTCTGGCTGAGAGAACAGCTGCATCGTGGTGATAAGAGTCAAGAAGTGTGTCAGGAGTTGCTATGTTAATTCAGTCAGGGCCTAGGCTTGCATCTGTTGCCATAGGTAGGGAGCAATTCTTAGCATTGCTGTCCTCATGGCAAGACCGCTATCCACCATAATGCATGTGCTTTGCAATCTTACTATAAAAGTGTTAAACTATAATACCCAGAGTATTTGTAGCACCTTTCATTCAAGGATCTCAAAGTGCTTTATAGATATCAGTTAATTCACGAGAGCCTGATCTTCAAAGATGCTGAGCACTCACAACTCCAGCTGAAACCAATGGAAGCCGTGGTTACTCAATGTATCCAAAATCTGGCCCTAAGCCTCACATCACCCTTGTAAGATGGCTGTTCCCATTTTACAGATGGATAAATTGAGGCAGACAGACTGAACTTAAGTGGCTTGCCCAAGGTTACTCAGTGAGCTAGGGATGGAGCTGGGGTTAAAATCCAGGGGTCCTGTCATCTAGTCCTTGCTCTAGAGACTACACAGCGCTCTTTCCAGGCCTTAATTTAGATCTTGATTCTTCTGTTCCTCTGTCTGTGTACAGCTATTTATTCTGAATTGTGTGACACTTCCAGTGTAAAGGATAGGGGATTAAAAATAGTTCTTACCCCTTGTGGCCTTTGGAGTGAAATGTTCCAAGCAGGAGACTGGAGCTTTTAGAAATAAATGAATGGCAAGAGATGGACATGGCCTGTCTCGTAAGAGTACACATTTCTGTAAATAGCAATTCAGTGCTGCAGTTAGACTTGTCTAAAAGCCACCTCTAAAGTGCTGCTCAGAATATCACAGTGACATTTCTGTTCTCCACAAAATGCTCCCTAGTGGCAGGATGGAGCTTGTTAGTCTAGTATTTGCTGGGCTCTGGGTTGGCCATAATCAAGTTTATCAAGCATTGTGACCCTCCAAATAGTTCATCTTTTTGGTATGCCATCTGCTCCAGACAAAGGTCCAGATTCTCAGCATAGCTCCATTGAAGCCAGCAAGTAGATTTAAGCTAGTTGACAGTCTAGAGACCAAGATGATCAGTAGTCTCTCCACTTACAAAATGTGTGTTTTCACAACACCGTGGCAGCATCTGTCCACAGCTGCATTCCCTTGCACAGTCCCTAATGACACATGATCAAAAGGTGACAGGGAAACCTGAGGGGCTATGTTATACGTAGTTCACTAGGCAGCTTTGTGAAATGAAACCACCTATTCTCAAGTGGCTTGAAGAAGTGTGGATGTTATTGGCCGAGCATCTCTACTGTGGTCATTAAGCTAGATGTGTTAATACAACACAGCCTGCTGCTCAGAAACTACACTCTTGCAAAACTGCCAGCAGCTGGAGAGGAGGCTCCTTTTAGCATGATTTCTTTTTTAAATGTCGGCTGGTCCAAGTCACATTAGCTATCTTACCGATTTTTTCCTAGAGGACAAACACAACTTCACAAATTGGCCTGTGGGGCCAGATCCTCAGCTGACGTAGATCAGAGCATCTCCATCAACTTCAGTGAAGCTTTGCTGATTTACACCATACAGTTGCAGTGATTTCCTCTTCTCATAATAAGTTTATTATTATTGATATATATAAGCTCATATAAGGCCCAGACCCATTGTACAGAACACAAAGATGGTCCCTGCCCCACAGAGCTTACAATCTCAATTACAAGGCAAGAGAGAACAAGTGGACTTACAACACATGGCAAACCAACACATAGATATCCCATTAAGGACCCAGTTCAGCCAGGTGCTTAAGGACCCAGTTAAGCTTAAGCACATACTTAACTTAAACATGTGAGCTGTACCATTGACCTACTCCACTGAAGTCATGCTGTGCCCCTTCTATAAAGCTGGTATGGACCCACATCACACTGCTTCTGAGCTTCTCTAATATATCAACATTGTTTTTTATGGTGGGGAGCAAACTATGGCCTTACCAAGTCCATGCCCTGCAGTAGTCCTTCTGGATAAAATATTTCCAAATTCAGGGCCTGATCCAGCTTCCACAGAAGTAAATGAAGTTACTTCTGTTGCATTCAGTGGACATTAGCTCAGTTTTGTGATTCAGAGATCAGTCTTTTATCAAAGCAGAGAGAAGGATAGCATCCACTTGGGGTGGGAAATGGAAAAGACTAGGGTTGTCAAGCGATTAAAAAAATTAATCGCAATTAATCACGAGATTAAAAAATTAATTGCCCAATTAATCGCATTGTTAAACAATAATAGAATACCATTTCTTTAAATATTTGTGGATGTTTTCTACATTTTCAAATATACTGATTTCAGTTGCAACACAGAATACAAAGTGTACAGTGCTCACTTTATATTTATTTTTTATTACAAATATTTGCACTGTAAAAAACAAAAGAAATAGTACATTTCGATTCACCTAATACAAGGATCTAATCCTCAAAGTGAAAATAGTATTTGATTTTTCATAATCTCTTTATCATATGGCAGATGTTTGGGGTCTGTGTAAAATACAAGGTGTGGTTTGGAGGGGTAGGGTTGTGAAGAGAGATCTTTTTTTTGTGTGTGTACAGCTGTTTATTAAGCAAATCACTCACTTGTACATGGCCTGTGGCTGTTGCAATGTGCTCCCCTCAGCACCTCTCCAGTTCCACCAGCCAATGTGGCAAGAGGGCGGAGCCATGGCAGAGAGTCGAAGCGAGCAGCCTCTGTAGCTCTCGGAACACACACACACACACACACACACACACACACAATTTTTCCTCCAAGTTTGGATGACTTTAATTCCCTTCAATTCTCTTCCTCCTTGAACCTTTTTATGTTTTACTGTCTATCTTGAATGTGAATGTCATTTTTGGTGATATTGTGAGTTGGAGCTGATCTACACAACAACATAACGCATGTCCAAGGCACTAGTCTGTTTACGTGACTCTTGCGCAACACACTTAAGTCCCATCCCACTGCAGGTGTTGCCTGTCTTGATCAGATGTTGTTATAATTAGGGCTGGCCGAAACTATTTTTCAATGGAAAACTGGGTTCTTGACTAAACAGATTTTTTTGTGAAAAGTGTTGGCTTTCCATGGAAAATGTTATTTATTATTATTTTTTATCAGAAAGCCAAACTTCTTCAAACTGAAATATTTTGATTTGGAAATGCTGCTGCAGTGCCTTGTGGGAATAGTAGTTTGGTTGCCTCGTATCCTCATTTTCCTCTTATAGACTGGGCTCTTCATCTGGACTACTTCTCCCGTGATGCACTGTGGCCAGGGACTCCCAGGATGCAACACCTCCCCTCCCCAAGAAAATCAAAACTGTCTGTAGAAAATTTAGACTAAAATTCATTGAAATTTTTTGACCAGCTGTAGTTATAACTGGATCTCCTGTGTTGGTTTTTTGTTTTTGTTTGTTTTGTTTTTTTAAGGTAGCAGATCTGGATTTATGCTAATAATTTTGGCTCAGACAAAAAGATCTGAGTTTTCCTCAGGAGTGTATGACTAAATCTTTTATTTAAACAAAAAGAAGTGTGACCTGCTGACTGACAAATAGTAAGAGTTGTCAGAAATATTGGGCCTTGATCTGAGATCATAGAGTGGAATTTTGAATAACAGGTAGCCAGTTATTTCTCCTAATTAGTTTCAGAGAGGAGTAGTTGCTTTGTTTCACTTGGCTTTTAACATTACTGCTACCTGATCTTCGTCTCAAATTGGCTTAAATGCTCTTCTCATGCTTGAAAGGGCTGAATATTAAAGTTGTATTATTTGAATGATGTTCAAGCATTTCCTGCCATTGCCCCATTTTGATAGCAAGTTTTGTTTGTTTGTTTTTGTTTGTTTGTTTGTTTTACAGCATAGGCCTAAAAATTGTAGATAAGTGGGTAAAAACTATGGTGGCACCAGTATTTTGTATTTGTTTAGCCCTATCATATTTTATACAGTGTTTGCTATTGTAAAAGATTTTTTGCACATTTCTCTTAAAATTCAGATAAAATTGCTACAGAAGCAAAACCTTTTGCATTCCATATGTGTTAATGTAAGAATTCACATTTGTTTAGTGTCTTCAATCCAAGGATCTCAAAATACTTTACAAACTATTAAACCTCTGTGATAGGTCAAAGAACACTTTACCCATCCCTGAAATGCAGCCGTCCCCGGGGTGGAAAACAGCAGTTGTTTTAACACTCTACTTCTATATGACACAACTGTTTCTGGTTCCTGATCATGCCAGCACTCTGTATATGGCACACTGGCTAACGTTCATTGGTTCTGCGTACAGAGTGCTTACAACTGTGGACTTGCTCTGGGTCTGAACTAGAAATGTAGGCAAGAGGTAATTGGCGATTTACATACTGAAGTGTAGGCAGAATTCCCAAGTTGGAATTTGGCCAGGACACTCGAGTTAACAGTCCCGCTATTACAAACGTGCCCATATGATGTGCACGCTAAAGAAAAGGATCTAATCCTCAAAGTGAAAATAGTGTTTGATTTTTCATAATCTCTTTATCATATGGCAGATATTTGGGGTCTGTGTAAAATACAAGGTGTGGTTTGGAAGGGTAGGGTTGTGAAGAGAGATTTGTTTTTTTAATGTGTACAGCTGTTTATTAAGCAAATCAGCATTGTTTCACTGTTACCTGTGGAATAGTTCCAGTGAAATTCCAGCTGCACAGCTGGCCTGTGTATCAGCGCACTGGAACGTGATTGCTCCAAGTGCTCCCAGAGCCTAGAGAGCCAGGTGTGGCTCAGAATTTGGGTCTGGGAGGGATCAGTGGGTAGCGAAGAGGTCCAGCTGGACTAGAAGCAGCAAAACATGCACTAAGGTGAATCAGCTTTGCAAATGAGAGCCGAGACCTAGCTGGGTGAAGCAGCACTGAGGCATCAACCCCCGTCAGAGGCTGTGCTTTCGTTGCTAAACAGCTCTGCTTGTTTTAGCCTTAGCACGCACCTGCAAATTGCATTTTCACCCTGCCTCTCCATACAGAGAGAATCTGCAATAATAGAAGACCTGGTCTCTGAAGGCAACCTGACCTTTTCTGTATTCACATCGAGGTGAAGTAAGCTGAAATCAGAATGCTGGGCCCCTCTGGGAGGTCTGCGTGTAGGAGAATCTGCATAGGTTGGTGTCTTGAGCACGTTTATCATGGATAAAGGACACTTCAGTATTTAACAGAGAGGGTTCTGTGTCTGTTTTAAGTCGATGGGAGACGCTTGGTCTTTTAAAACTTATCTGCTATTGACTTTGTTCCATTTCGAGTATTAACAATGACAAACTTTTATACCAGCAGGAATACAGAGCCCCCAAGGCCCAGTCCCTGCGTGACAAATGGAGATGGGCCCAAACTCAAAATACGGTGGGACTTGAAAATCTGAACCCAGAAAACTTGCAGTCTGTGGGCCCAATCCTGCAAACTCTGCCAGATGCCATGCTTCCTTCTGCGCATAATTCCACTGAAACCTATTAAAAATGTTTGCAGAATCAGACCCTACACGGTGAGACAAGGAGGCACGGGGAACAAAGGAGAGCAGAGGCTTCAAAAAAGATAGGAAGATTTGATGGAGACGAGTGAGGTACTATGTGCCCAGGTTGGGAGAGGCAGTTTCAGGTGTATGGCCTGAAAGAAGGTGTGTGGAAGAGGAGAGAAGCCGAGGAGCTCAAGGAGGTGAGAGCAGAGGGGTAAATGGGTGCAGCAGAGCTGGGCAGGACCTGGAAGATCAGGATGAGGTGCTTGAAGAGGAGGCTGGTGAATGGAGTTGAGGAGTGGGGCAGGAAAGGTAGTGACACCAGAGCAACAGGAGAGGAAGTATGATCCAGGTCCCTGCTCTGCCATAAACTTCTGTGTGTCCCTGAGCAAGTCATTTAGAGTCCATTGACGCCACAGCCAGAGATGTGACTGCAGTGCTTTGCTCTGGCTAGCGCAGATAATAATAGCTGTGAAGCTGCAGCACGGGCCGTACAAGGGGAACATGCTCAAGTGGCCAGCCCGTGCCGATGTGCTGCCGTCATACCTCTGCTTGCAGCGTAGACGTATCCTTAGTCACATTCCCTATCTGCATAATGGAGATAATAGCACTAGCCTACCCCACCGGGGTGTTGTAAGAATAAGTACACTAAAGATTGTGAGAGGTTCACATGCTGTGATGAGGGGGGGTGTTAATATGTCAGTGTCTTTAGAGAGGTAAGATCGGGTTGTGACATTTTGCATAGGTGGAAAGATACAGAGAGAGAGATGTTATTATGAGGGAACAGTATTTTCATATCAAAGCAATAAACAGCTTATGCAGGGTCCATCACTGGCAGGGTACTAGCAATGGGGAACGAAAACGCAGTTTCACTGGAAAGAAATCTAGCAAAGAAAGGAATAACACGATCCAATGGCTGGAAATTGCAGCTAGACACATTCAGACTGGAAATGAGGCATAAATTTTTAACGGTGAGAGTCATTAACCATTGGAACAACTTACCAAAGGTCGTGGTGGATTCTCAGTCACTGACCATTTCTAAATCAAGATTTGATGTTTTCTTAAAAGATCTGTTCTAGGAATTGTTTTGGGGGAGTCCCGTGGCCTGTCGTACAGGAGGTCAGACTAGATGATCACACGTGCTGTTTTCTTTTTATAGATTCCAAGGCCAGAAGAGACCTTGGAATCTATAAAAAGAAAACAGCAAGTGTGTGTCATTTATCCTGCACTTTGGGGCTTATCAGTTTCCAAAGAGAGGGTGTGTGTGTATTAAGTGTCTGTGTTGTGGTCTAGGCCTGGACTAGGACCCCATTGTGCCAGGGCTGTATAAACACGCAACAATAAAAAGATGCTTCCTGCCCCAAAGTACTTGCAGTCGAAGTAAGTTTTACCCTCTGCGAGGATGTGCGCTATAAAATCTCTCATGTCCAGGTTGAGAGTTTAGATCGTGCGCATCTACATGCACGTTCACGACGACATTAAATGTTGGTAAAAGAAAATATCTAAAAGCAAACGTCAAGGTTATCAAATGTGCAGGCTTTAAAAAAATGCTGATATGCTGTAGTCAGGGATGGTTTAATATGCAGAAATTTCCTAGCTGAGCAGAGCAGAAGTAATAATGCATTACTGACAAGGCAGACACCTCCTGTACGTGTGCCAGGGGAGCTGGAGAGAGGGCTCGTATCCTTTAGTCAATTACATCACTCTGCCATGCAGGGGAAATGACTCATCGTGGGAAGCAGGACTGGACATCAGGGAGTTGGCTGCCATACAACATACAACATGCTTTAGTGCTTCTAATAGAAGAGCGTTTAGACATTTCATTTAGCACCAGAGTCTGTGTGGGTTCAAAGAATGCATGCACCTAATATGGTAGTTAAAGCAAAACCCAGTCTGTCCGTCAGATTAGTCACACATGAAAGCCTCTCTGTTCTGTGGAACTAGGTGTATGAAAACCAGGATGTTAAGTGGGAGTTGAGAACTGACTATATTGAATATTAATACTGTCCACTCCAAAGAGATTATCCCACCCCACCCCGAAAGGGAGCTTATTATGCAATAAGAAAGCCGTGGCACCAAGTCTCAGAGCCTGGGTCAGCTGACTCAGGCTCATGGGGCTTGGGCTGTGAGACTAAAAATTGCAGTGTAGACATCCAGGCGTGGTCTGGAGCCTGGGCTCTGAGATCCACCCCCATCCTAGGGTCTGAGAGCCTAAGCTCCAACCCAAGCCTGGACGTCTACACTGCAATTTTATAGCCCCAGGACATGACCTTGTGAGCCTGAGTCAGCTGACCCAGGCCAGCTGCGGCCATGCCACGGGACTCTTGTTGCAGTGTAGACATATCCTTTAAGACTTACATTATCTGCATTTTAGACAGTGGTAGAGACTTGTGTGGGCCACAGTTAGAAGACCAGAATCTGCTATTGTGTTTGCTTCTCTCCAGGAAGCTAACACACTGAACACATGCCAAAGTGGAAAGAAATCAATAGTCCTCTGACAGTGAAAGTAGAGTAAGAAGGAAACTGGCATGAGTAGGTATGTGAGCTGATGCCTTGAGCTAATGTGAAATATGGTGGTTCTTAGCAGGCAGAAAGGAGGGATCTGATTCACTGTGCTACAATAGAACTAATTTCAAATCAACCAGATTCACTCAATGCTGAATCAGGTCCAAGGCTTCTACAAGTACTCACAACAGTAACTTTTTTGCACAGATTAAACCAATGGCTTCATTTGCTACAGTAGAAGCAGAATTGTTTTAAAAATAAGAAGGCTGCGTGAGATGTAGTGAACTCCGCTCATAGAAACTATAGCTGCTCAGAACTTTTTCATCAGTGTTTTGTGGCTTGCTCTCCTCCTCTGCCCCCAAATTTTTCTATTTGCCATCCAGAAAATTGGAATGAAGTATTTTGTTTCAGGTTGGCTCATTCTGAATTGAAATATTTTGGTTTGCGAACCAAATTAAAATGTTTCATCTTGGGTCAGTTTGACGTTAGTCTGTGTCTGCCTGAACTTCCACAATATCTCATGGGACTTATGGTTTGGGTCTGTTCTCCCCACAGGCTAAGCTCTCTACATGTCCCATGATGCTCTTTGGCTGCTTAGCTGTGGGAGCACCATGCATCAGAGGAGATGTAGTCCAGCCAGGGGACCCAGCCCATAGAGAAGAACAGGGGCACAAGGGACCTGAACTATAGCTCCCAGGAGGCATTGCAGTAGCTCAGGTTGGCACTGTTTAATGTTAATCCAACTAGAAACAAAACACTTTGGTATTGCCAGAGGGTGTCTAAAGCATAGGCGCCGACTACATGGGTGCTTTGGGGCTGGAGCACCCACAGGGAAAAATTGGTGGGTGTTCTGCACCCACTGGCAGCTCCCCACCCCACCCCCCCTACTATCTCACCTCCGCCTCCTCCCCTGAGCATGCTGCATGCCTGCTTTTTCCCACTAGCTCCCAGCGCTTGCCACCATGAAACAGCTGTTTCATGCAGCAAGCACTGCAAGGGAGGGGGGAGGAGGGGGAATGCAGCACACTCAGGGAAGAGGTGGAGCCGGGGTGGGGATTTGGGAAGGGGTCCAATAGGGGCAAGGAGGTGGCGGAGTTGGGGCAGGAACTTTGGGGAAGGGGTTGGAATGGGGGCGGGGCAGGGAAGGAGTAGAGTTGGGTGGGGCAGGGAGTCAGGGGGTGTGACCACCCACCAACGTCAGGAAAAGTTGGCACCTGTGATCTAAAGTGAGTCTTTGGGAGGCTTAAAACGTCGCCTGAGGCTGCCCTGTCTCTATAACAACAGGTTTATATTGTTTCTATTCAGACATAATGGAAGATACTAATACAAGGAAATAATAAAGCTTGTGTGCATATGTCTTTGATGATACACTTTTAAGTGCAGACTAGCTGAGCCCCTGGTGTTCCTGACAAGTTGCCAACAGACCCTGCAGAATGGTCAGTTTGGGGATCTCTGCATTCAATGTTGTTCGGGGTTTAAACACCATACAAAGCACTTTCCCCTGCTTCCTAATATGGAGCCAAAAAGTTGGTCTACATTTACAATGCAGCTAATTCCCTTTTAACAGTAAGGGAAAAGCGAGTAGACGAGTAATAATATAACTAAGTACTGTGACAAATTTAATTTCAGTGCAACTTTTCTTCTCTAAGCCTCCTGTAAGCAAGGACTGTTTCTTACATTTGAGTCCTGTGCAGTGCCAAGCAGGGTTTTGGCTCTTACCAAATAAAGCGTTCCTTGGGGCAGGGGCCACGGCTTCCTCTGTAGGTTGCTGAGAGTATAGTTGATGCTTAACAAATAACAGGTCAAAACTGATAGCTAACAGCATTTTGCTGCATTGATGCTTGTATGGAACCATCACATCTCTCTATATATTTCCAGGATCCAACAAATAAAATCATGTAAAAACACAGTTATTGCAGACCGTAGAATACGCCCTCATCCTGTGATGTGCTGAAGCCCCCACATAACTGCCGTTGACACTTGTTGAAGTTGTGTGCCACTCAGCACCTCTTGAGATCAGCCCTGAAATGAACCCCGGCCCTTTTCTTGAATGGAAAAGAGAAGAGTGAAACAAGGCAAACATTCATTGATATGGGGGCTATACATCTGATAGCATCATGAGAAGTAGGTCAGCTTGCTAGAGCTACTAGAATAGGTTTGACTCTTACTATATCAAAGCTTCAGGCTTGGAATGTTATACTAGGATGACTGCTGCTGGCTATGCTAATGAGAACAATAAGGAGGAGTATCTGACAGTGGTACAGGGCAGAGAGGTGCACTGCATTGAGCCCCCGCAATAAGCCTGTCTCTGTTTTCACCTTGAAATCTCTGATTCAGCAGATACATCCGCAACAGTAATTTCTTTCTTTGGATGCTTGTAGAGAAGTAGTTACGTTGCTGAAGAAGCCGTGGTCAGCACTGGATTGGAAGATACTTTGTCAGCACGTCTGAAGCTGGGGATTAAAAAACTTTTCTTGAACCAATACACAGTGGCCACCTTGCTGAGCTGTGAGCGCTTTTGCCGGAGAGTGCCTAGCTCAGTGGGAATCTCTAACGAGGCCTTTAGAGCCCATGGCAGTAACAAATATTAATGGTGTCCATTCCCATAGTATCAAAGGCCAGGTCTACATTGCCCCACGGTTCTGACTACGAACTCGAGACTTTTTAAGCTCGTGCCACAGTGTCCCCATGGGGGAGGTTTGGAGCTCACCGCTTTAGTGCACACTGCTGTTGGACCCCCTTAGGCTAAACAGTGCAGCAGTGTAGACATGCTCTAAAAGGCAAGAAAGTTACACAATGGAGAGGGGAGTATTAAACCTTCATATAAGAATGGCCATACTGGGTCAGACCAAAGGTCCATTTAGCCCAGTATCCTGTCTACCGACAGTGGTCAATGCCAGGTGCCCCAGAGGGAGTGAACCTAACAGGTAATGATCAAGTGATCTCTCTCCTGCCATCCATCTCCACCCTCTGACGAACAGAGGCTAGGGACACCATTCCTTACCCATCCTGGCTAATAGCCGTTAATGGACTTAACTTCCATGAATTTATCCAGTTTTCTTCACAGAGTACAGAAGCTACAGATGAAATCCTGGTCCCAGTGAAGGCAATGGGGGGTTTGCCATGGACTTTAGCGGAACCAGGATTTCACCCTGGGTCCAGACAATTGGATTATTCCATAAAATCAGATTACACTATTTTGTGGCAGTGCTCCTAGAAGAGTAAAACAAGCAAATTGTTGCAACCATGGAGTGCATTGAATCACTTAAATCAGCTTGCTAGTTACCTGCTGTTTGAGCCGATCGCTGGAACAGCTGCAGAACCGGCAGAGGAGAGCAGAATGATTCCTACATTTAAAAAGTATTTCGTATGTGCACTGCATAAAGCAACAGTTTTGACTCTAAATGTGAAGTACACTCAGTCATCGATGATAAGGAGCCATTCAAGACAACAGCAGATGTGCTGAAGCCCTTTGGATTGCACTTCAAAGCAAACAGGGAATATCTGCATGAGATCTCTGGCAAGATGTTTGCCTTGATTTGTTGCTGTACTGGACCACTGCTAGTGGGGGGAGGGGAGGAGCGCTTAATCACTAATTTATTCCAGAGTGAGTGCTCTGGAGTTAGGGTCTGATCCTAAGGCCATGGGGATTTTTTCCATTGACTGCAACAAGCTGTGGATCATGCCTAGTGAGTGAGTCCTTCCAGTCGTTGCTAGTCCTGATCTGCATGAGCAGCTGTCCTGGACCGAGTTTTATTTACAGACGTGGCTATGCAGAGATTAATCTAAAACTATTCCTGGCTTGGAGAATAGTTTGGACTATTTCCACAACTGTGGTTTGAACAGGGCTACACTTCACATAGGCTATACTGCTAAATGGAGTTGTAGACGTATCAGTTCCAGGATATTAGAGAGACAAGGTGGGTGAGGTAATATCTTGTCTCTCCCACCAACAGAAGTTGGTCCAATACAAGTTTCTGAGGCACACAGAGCTCTTCTTCAGGTCTGGGAAAGGTAATGCAGCATCACAGCTTAGCATAAGTAGTTAGCACATGTTCTAAGGGACCACCCAAGGTAGGCCCTTTAACACCTCTGAAGTCATAGGACAAAGAGGCGGGAGGGGTTTGGGGGGGTTACAGATTGTTGTAATAAACCATAAATCCAGTGTGTCTGTTCAGTCCATGGTTTTTAGTGTCTAGCAGATTAATGGATTTAAGCTCCCAGGCTCGTATTTTGAAAGAGTTGTGCAGGTTTCCTTTGAGGACGAGGACTGATAGTTCAATATCACTGTAACTGTAGTTCTTCATGTGGCCTCTGCAATATTCCTACTGCACCTGAATTTCCTTGTGGGAATATGCAGAAGCCACTCAAGGAAAAAATATTTGATTTCTCTGTAAAATTGGATTCCATGCAGCAGTGCTCAGTAATACAACCACAAGACTTCCAGTAAAGAAATTCTCTTTAGGAGAGCCCTTCCGAATCTCCCAGCAGATCCAGTCTAACTTCACTATAGCAGCTAATTGCTGTGTTATCTTTAATATGTAAACACTCAGTAATCAAGTTATCAGGAAAGCTACTATATCGACAATCAGTTACAGGATAAACTGATAGAAGAGGAGGAGGTGGCTGCAATCTCCGTAGTACAACTGTATCGAATATCTCTGAAATGATCAGATGATGAGCTGGAAACCTACTTTAAACTTCGATACATTTCCTCCCCCTCTCCAAGCTCCCCTTCACCCAGCATTTTCTGAAAAGTTTAGTAGTGGCTGAAAGATGATTTTTTTTCTCCTGGAACTCTATAAATAAAGGAATCTTTTCTCTCCCATAGTCTAGGGCCTTTTCTGAGTCTGAAGTTCTGGCAATCACTGGGTGAGATTCTGGCTGCTCTTGCATGATGTACAAGTGAAGAGAAAGAAGATGGCATAGAAAGCACTTTGCACCTTGGCTCACCTGTGCAGGGGGCAGCCAGAATCTTGGTATTTGCACTCCCAGAGTCCAAGGTTGGATAGCTATATAGCAAACCCATGTTCATAGATTCATAGACTCTAGGACTGGAAGGGACCTCGAGAGGTCATCGAGTCCAGTCCCCTGCCCTCATGGCAGGACCAAATACTGTCTAGACCATCCCTGATAGACATTTATCTAACCTACTCTTAAATATCTCCAGAGATGGAGATTCCACAACCTCCCTAGGCAATTTATTCCAGTGTTTAACTACCCTGACAGTTAGGAACTTTTTCCTAATGTCCAACCTAAATCTCCCTTGCTGCAGTTTAAGCCCACTGCTTCTTGTTCTATCATTAGAGGCTAAGGTGAACAAGTTTTCTCCCTCCTCCTGACGACACCCTTTTAGATACCTGAAAACTGCTATCATGTCCCCTCTCAGTCTTCTCTTTTCCAAACTAAATAAACCCAATTCTTTCAGCCTTCCTTCATAGGTCATGTTCTCAAGACCTTTAATCATTCTTGTTGCTCTTCTCTGGACCCTCTCCAATTTCTCCACATCTTTCTTGAAATGCGGTGCCCAGAACTGGACACAATACTCCAGTTGAGGCCTAACCAGTGCAGAGTAGAGCGGAAGAATGACTTCTTATGTCTTGTTTACAACACACCTGTTAATGCATCCCAGAATCATGTTTGCTTTTTTTGCAATAGTATCACACTGTTGACTCATATTTAGCTTGTGGTCCACTATGACCCCTAGATCTCTTTCTGCCATACTCCTTCCTAGACAGTCTCTTCCCAGGGACCAGGACCAGTGTATGCATGCTGTGTCCTGGTGCATGGACATACCTTCTTGGGGAGTGCACACAGGGTGCAGCATGAACTTCCCCAGTACCAGCCCTGCACCCTATGGGGTTTCTAGTGCTGTTGGGGGTTCTGTGCTTTTCTCCCTTTGTGTTCAGTGAATGCAAGTCTCAGGATTCTGACTGCCTGCTGCACAGGTAAACTAACCCCTCTTCCTCATCCCTTGGGCATTCATGGAAGCTGTAATAACCAGGAGTGCATCCACCCCTTCCAGCAGCTAACTGTATAATTACTAACCTGTACAGTGCAGTCTTCTGGTCACTTGAATAGCTGCCACCTTTCATCGCAGCAGTGACTTCTTTTCATTTCACACCTGGGCACCTTGCCATATGTTATCCCTTATGTGCCAACTATAGATTCAATAAATGAAGGAACAATAGGATGTCATCTCTGATACCATCAGGGAATATTAATGAAAATATTAATTTCTTGTTTGCTGAGAGCTGCTCCAATGGGAGTCCTAACGTGTGATTAAAGGAACTAGCTAAAAGCAACTTATAAAGCTGGATTAGATACACGATCTCCTATTATGTTCCCTTTAGCTGAGAACTATCTGAGAGAAGGGGGGTCTGGATTACTCTGGGTAATGTCAGAATTGGCAGGAGTGTTTTCTGATGTTAGGTTTAGTTGGTGTCATGAATGATTTTAATCAGATTTAAATGGTGGCAAACATCACAGGCTTAAAGGATTTTAGCTTTATTGTTGGAGATTTAGTTAGAAGCAATTTGGATTTTCAAACAGGAGCCTGCAATGCAAATTTGTTCATGATGACATTCACAGGACCCTAAATCTCAGAAACGGATCTTGTGTTTCAATACAACACAGATCCACGTAGGAAAGGTCCAGTGCTCTTAGAAGTGAACCAAGGACTCTAACATTCTGTTAAGCTCCATCTGATGTTTTCATTTAGAGACACTGTATTTTGGCTCCATTTCACTACATTGATTTCCAACAGGTGAGTAGTGGGAAAACTACACATTTTTCATTTCAAAATGCTCTCTTGCTTAAGAAACAGCAAAATAGCATACGTATTTTTGCCCTGATCTATATAGATGTAGTTTTTTCTTCCTTACCTACCATTCTCCTGGCTCTAGCCCAAAAGTCGACCCGGATGTGGTCTAAACTTGTCTCCATTCTTGCTTCTGAGGCTATTAGTTCACCGCTTGAACTCCTGGAGGTCAGTATTTGTGTTTGCTATATTGCTCTGTGTGAAATTGCTGGGAATGTGCTGTCTCTTGGGCTAGTGTTTGATCTGTGATTCATCCAGACCAGTACATAGGTTTTGGAGAGGATGATGTCTATGTACATTATCTCTAACGCCATATAGTCCTGACACTGCCTACAAGTCTGGTCTTTAAGTGGTTCTGTGTTATGTTGTGGCAAAGGATACCTTGCATGAAATCTGTGTTCATGTTTGATAGCCTGAAGGACTGATATAGTGTAAGAGAGAGAGCCTGGAACCAGTAGCTTACCAGTTTGAGTCCAGCCAGGTCACTAGTGATTAAATGCTGTTGCGTCCTCATAGCTGTTCTGTGGCCTGTGTGAAAGGGGTTGGTGTTCTCAATGCAGCGTCGCATGGGCTGATGGGCCACACCCACGCACACAGAAAGTAACAAATGATGTTATTCGGCTCCCGTGTTGGCCTTCTCAGCAGAGGTGCTGAGCATGGAAAATGAATGAACATTTTGTGTGTAGAGGATGGGTCCTCCAGAACCAGGTGGAGGTGCTTTGCCAGCATGATGTGGGGAAGCTCATTCCAACCCCACCCCCACCTGCACAGTGGATAATGACAAATCTTCCATCTCCAGGGGCAAATGACGCATTTCCATTTTAGAAGTTGGTCCAATAAAAGATATTACCTCACCTACCTCGCCCATCTTACCTTTCCCTTCATCAATGACATGTCAATTTTTTCCCCAAAATCTTGTCAGAAAATAGCCTCCGTGTGCATGCAGTCTCTCCCCTCCTGTCTTCCATTTTATTTTTCAGCCAAAACCACAGACATGTCGATTCAGGCTGCTCCAGTACTGATCTATACATTAATAATGACGTTATCCCTTGGAAGGCCACAGAGATGTCCCTAACATGGCATCTCAGTCACCTTCCAAGACATCTCTTCCTGCATGATTTAGCCATTCAAGTGCTAATTGCCTCTGATTAAGTCAATCATTTGCAGAGTGAGTGGGTTAATTGGGTATAGTGGAAGCAATCAATTTAATCAGCAGCTTGGTTCCATAGCTGAGGCGCTACAGTGCAGCAGGACAATAATTAGTTTATTAGCTCCTGGAAGGCAGCAAAGACAGACTTGATGGCAATGGGAAACTCTTTTCTGTTTAAAATGTCTTCAGGAAAGATAATTTGCATATTAAGTGATTGTTAGAAAAGGACTGATTAGTTAAAAGACTGGAAGTTCTTGCATTTGAAATATGTTCATGCATAAGAAACCATTTTGGTGCTAGTGCGTGGAGACCCGGGCCTTGGCAGCCAGTTACAATGTGAAGAATATGCATCTAGTCTCCAAGGAGACTGGTTGTTTCGAGTATTTGAGTGATCCTGACGGGTGCCAGAATGACAGAACTAGCAATGGAAGGTTCATTGAGTTACAAAAAAGCGATAACACAAGTAGCCGCAGTGCCTCCCACTGGCCTGGCAAGTGTGCCTCAACCTGATGTGTAGTTCAGTCTCCATGCTCACTCAGCGTTTACTTGTTTGCCTTTCTGGTGAGACTCCCATTTTATACAGGCCACTGAACAACCTCAGCTGGTAACAACTATCAGTTGCAACCAATTTGGTCCAGATATGGACCAGTGACCTAGAGCCAATACTCTCATTAGCCAGTCCCTAAGCCACTCACTCCCTCCTAATTGACATGGGGATGCTGACATCTCCAATAAAGTCTTTTCTACAGACCAGTAAACACTTAACTGGTAGTAAGTGTATTTGTTCAAAGAAATGACTATGCAATTATTTGTAAGAAGCTGTGCAGCCTAAACTCTTTAGCACCACTACAGTAAGAGAAGAAAGAGCTGGCGACGTTCTGTGGTAGATGAAGAGACCATTTAGGGCCTTATCCCACAAACCCTTGCTTAGATATTTGTGATTAGTCCTGCATAACTGAACAAGTCCCATTGACTTATGTAGGGCTACCCCTGTGAGTCAGCACTGCAGGTTGACCTGGTCGGAAAACGGATTTTCTGCTTCTTGGGAAATTCTGACATTCAACGTTTGTTTTCATTCTGAATCAGTAAGGTTTCGTTTTCCAAACCTAATAGCTTCCCCTGTAAAATGCTCTGCTTTTAGGGAAGCCCCTCCCAACCCCCATTCTGCAGCCAGTATTTTAAGTGCCTTCTTGTAGCTGTTTTCAGGATCTTTCAGACGGAGACATTCAAATCAGAGCCTCTTTCTGACGTATTTAGTTTGCCTAGGAAACTTGGATGAGTTCATGTTCAGTTCAAGTCCAAGCCAATGTTTTTTCTACTTATCAGTGTTGACAGGGGTGCAGACTCCCATTTTGGGCAGGCCAGAGAAGTAATTCCTAAGGACATTACTTTAAAGGAAGGAAGAGAGAAATGAAGTGAACAATGTGTTTATAAAAATCTATGCCAGTGCATAATGGGGATTAGCAGCTATGGCAATACAGCAACTAGGGTTCTCAGGACAAATTTTTTGGTGGCCTCAGAGTGCGGCCACCAACTCGAAGAGAAGAATGAGGTGGGATTTGATAGCTGCTTTCAACTACCTGAAAGGGGGTTCCAAAGAGGATGGATCTAGACTGTTCTCAGTGGTACCTGATTACAGAACAAGCAGCAATGGTCTCAAGTTGCAGTGGGGAGTTTAGGTTGAATATTAGAAAAACTTTTCACTCAGAGAGTGGTGAAGCACTGGAATGAGTTACTAGGAGGTGGTGGATCTCCTTCCTTAGAGGTTTTAAAGTCAGGCTGACAAAGCCTTAGCTGGGATGATTAGTTGGAATTGGTCCTGCTTTAGATGAGGGTTGGACTAGATGACCTCCCAGGTCCCTTCCAACGACTGATATCTATGATTCTGTAATTCTGTGATTCTTGCTGGTGGCCGCCCTTATGCTTGTTCCTAACACTTAATTAGCTTTAGGCAAACAAATAAATATGCTCGATACACCATGCCAAATCATCATCTGTTGTATTTATGCTGGCGAGTAATCCGTGCTGAAAAGTGATATGACAAACATTTCACCCCAAAATTCAACAGCTGTAGTGTCTAAGGGCAGCTCCACATTGCCATCACAAGCTTTGTCGGCCTTTGCTCATCCCCACTCGGGATTTGCCAAGGAACTCCTGCTGATGTAGCGGCCACAAGAGCTGTCTAACCTGTGCTCATGGGACCTGCACACTGACCTTGTGACCCACCTGGTTAGGAACCTGGTTCTTTGGGCCCTCCTCTCAATCATGAAGAGGCTCTTCGGCAGTGGAACCATGTGCCTGTGGCTACCAGTACGCGTGGCGGTGGTAACAGAAGGAGGGCTCGTCCTTAGGCTGGCGCGCAACATAGGCAGCTGCTAGGGCACCTGAAAATTTGAGGGCACCACTGGGTCTTCATGTCACCCTCTTGTGTTTCCTATCCCTGTTCTGTATGCTTCCGCAGGCCTCCAATGACGGCATGCTCTAGCCTGGTCGAGTCTTCCTTGGAAGGAATCTAGTATGTTAAAAATGAAAAAACCTCCAGACCTTGCCAGACCTATATTAGCACAACCATTGAAACTGTTTTAAAGAGACATTCAAGGTGGTATAAAGCCATTTAACAGGCATTTGCCAACCTGAAAGGTATATACTGACAGGTTTCTGAAGTGTAGTCCTGTTAGTCTGTTCAGCAAAAAACAAAGACGATGTCCTTGTGGCACCTCAGAAACTAACAAATCATATTTGGGCATAAGCTTTGTGGCTAGAATCCATTCAGTGTCCACAAAAGCTTATGCCAAATAACATTGTTTATACTGTCAGTTTCTGACTTTACTGACAAAAACAGTTGTGCATTAATGTAATATGCGCACAGGGCCTACAGGACCTTAGTTAAAATTTGTTTAAAAGATATTTCATTATGTGAGCTGTTGAAGATATAATAAATCACCCATTTCTAAAAATGCTGCATAGAGTTTTAGATGCACAATCATCTTTACCTTAAATGCTGGATCTTCAGACTACAGTTTTTTAAATAATCCTTCAAAAGACCGTCCCTTATCGTAAAATACACATTTTATTACTTAAGTATAAAAAAAAATGCTTCCTAGTCTTCCTGTCGTTTCTGTCCATCACCTTCACCACTCTCCCTGCACTCCCCACTGAGAGAGCCCTTAAAAAGGGACACAGTCCTTCCTTCCAGATAGCTGGACCCAAAGATTTCCCTTTTCTTTACTTCCTGTTGACTAGCCGATGAACTAGGTTTTAAAAGAACCCCTCTTCAGCAAAATCAGTACCTTAGTAAGACATAAAAAATCTTGTTATACCTAAAAATCTTGGAAACATATTTTTTTAAAGTGGTGAAATTTCATAACCTTGTCTCTTGTGATGGAGAGCACACAAAGTAAATTACTTGTTCCCTTTTTCTAAAGAGCAAATGACTTGTTATGAACACACTAAACCTCTCTGATTAATTTAAAATAATGTCTTTGTTTCAGTGAGTTAAATATGTAGTAATCTGGAATGCTGGCTTAAGGTTTGAGTATTTTTTAAATATAAATTCAGCTTAGAAATACTGATTAAGAAAATGTAAAACAGAGAAGAGCTCCATCATGTATTCTATTATATGTAATGTTGTATTCAGCAGGACAGCTTACTCATCCTTACTACCAAGTTTTTGCAAATAAATCTCTGACAAACTTCAGGGCATATCAAAAAACCTGTGACTGACATTTTTTATTCCCAAATTTTAGTGCTTTTAATTAGGTACTTTCTTTATGTCCATTCTGCATGAGGGAGAAGATATGGGAGTCTCTGCGGGGAACTGTGACTCTCCGCCACCATGAGGCAGGCCGGGCATCTCATTATCCTTTGGTGTCAAGTCCCTCCTCCCCCTCCCCCACCAGGCTGTGAGCTTGGGCTGCCATCCAGCATACGGGCACCAGTTTAATAATACTGCGTAGGGCCCCATAAATCCTAAGGACGGCCCTGACAGAAGGAGTGTGCACTCCTGCCTGGCAAGGAGAGTCAGGTAAGAGGATCATTTTGTGCAGGAGGGAAGGTGTGTGTTGGGGCCTAGGAGTGCTACCTCAGCTAGCAAGGTGTGATAGCCTCCCCCCAGCAGCTCTGCCAACGTGCAACAGGCATGGGAAGTTTGTTGTGGGGGTTCGGCTTGTAGGGAAGGAGGATTGTGAAGCCTCCAGTGGTTGAGATAATTATCATCTAAACTTTGTCTGAACCGCAACACTTCCGAGCAGCCCTGGAAACTGAGAGCCCAGCAGCCCCCAGCTGTCCTTTATCCTGGACAAAACATCTGAAATGTTGGCAACTCTGAAAAACTGGAGGTGAGATTTTAAGGGGCGGGGGGGGAATGTTTCCCCTCTATGCTTTGTTGGCTTTGATATTGGTCACTGTCAGGCAGACATAAAATGTTCTTTCTGTTCACTCTTTCCTGGTAATATCTTTCCCCCCATCAAATTCAGCCTCTGGCTGGCCTGTCATGCAGCTTCTTAAGAGGCGTTATTGTTTCCCAGATGCCTCATATTATTAAGTGCTGCTGAAATTCTGGAGCTGCCTCTCTAGTTTAAAGGGACGAATAGAAATGGCTTCTGATGTATTCTCCAATCCCTTCCATTAGCTCCAGGCTGAATACTGATTTCCTCAAGGAAATACAAACACTTTAAATATCTACCCTTAATCTGTAAACCACATGGCAAATCTTTGAGAATAAGCTGTATGACATTTGTTATTCAAGAGAGCAACCAACAGACACAGACCATCAGGACCCAGTACGTGTTTCTGCCTCATGTGAAGCAAATCTTGCACTTTCATATTATATCAACTAGTCGTCACCTACAGACTATCTGTCTTCTGTCAGCGCCCTCAAAGGAGAAACACGTTATTCCCATTCGGATCCATCGTGTACAGAGTATGTAGCATTTTCACTGATGGATACAGGCTTGACAGGTAGATGTGTCTTATTAGGAAGCCTTCAAAGCTTCAGTTCCTCATGAAGTCAAGTGAATTAATTTGTACCATGGCGGTGATGAGAGTCCTCTGGCATCAATCAGTGTATTTCATGCTCATCTTGATATTCCCAGCTGTTGCAGTTATTGGCCAGGTTGACACTAGATACTAGCGGGCCACATACAGGCCAAAATTAGATATGGGATTGTTCAGCTTGCTTCTTCTCTTCTTCTTCTGACTATTGAGCTTGCTACTGGCTCCCAATTCTACTGCTTGGTGAAATGCACCCAGAGCTCCAGGTGCCTGTTGAGCCCAGATATTTTTTTTTTCATTTAAAAATGAAAGAAAAAGAGAAAAGGAAAAAAAATGCCACTGTAGTTTGAATTGGAGTTTCTGGCCCACTCTGTCCTCCGAGGACAGGAGGCCTGTAGAGGTCATTGCAAAGGAGGGACTAATGGTGCAGAACAATTTTGGTTCCAACTCGCAGTTCTGCAGATAATATTTGTGTTTTTTTTATATTCGTTCTTTGGAATCATACATGTCTCCATTGCTTGTGCTCGTGCAGTAATCATCAGAGGTTTAACCTAAAATGGCAGAGCTTTTCCACCAAAGAAGGGAGGAAGAGAGCTGGAGGGAGAAGAATTTCACTGACTACAGAATGTAAAGACAGTAGCCCTGCTGGGGTGATCTGGTAGCTGTAAAGGAAGTTGTGTAACACACCCTGGTGATCCCATGGGAGCAGGCTGGCTAGAAGTATGGAATAATGGAGCCAAATTTTGCTCATATTTAAATTACTGTAAACCTGGAATAACTCCATTGACCATTTACATCAGTGTACCTGGGATCAGCTCTGAGACTCATTTATCCTGGATTTAGTGCAGGTGAACAAGGTGGGTGATGGGCTACACAGAGTCTGAGGAAAACCACTGAGCAGGATTTTGACCGTGAAAAATTAGTGAGGGGTTGCACACAGAGGTGGTGAGCAGTTCCTCAAGAGATTTACTCTGCTGTGGTCTGAGGGACCAGCTGAGACGCGCAGAATGGCTGGCATCAGGATAGTGAGTCTGTGGGACTTGTGGCACTTGGAAATATTTTGGTTCAACCGACCTCAGGTAACGGGGATTGTACGGTGCTGTGTATGAGTGAGTACTAGCTCCAAGGAGGGATTCTTTCTGTTACACACCTGCTTCCATAGGCATCAACTCCATGAGTGCTCCAGCCCTGGAGCACCCAGGGGAAAAGAAATAGTGTCTGCTCAGCACCCACCAGCCACCTGCCGATCAGCTGTTCAGTGGCGGGTGGGAGGGGTGGGAAAAGGCGGAGCAAGGGAGAGGGTATGCTCAGAAGAGGGGGTGGAGTAGGGGTGGGAAGAGGTGGAGTAAGGGGGAAGGGTCTAGGGTGGAGTGGGGATGGAGCACCCACCCAGAAAAATGAAAGTCAGCAGCTGTGCATGCTTCATAGCTGTGTGTGTGTGGCTGTGCACAACCTGTACTAATTTTAAATGATAAGACTGTCAATAATGTATTATGGGATATCCCTAGAGATGGGTGAAAATGCAAGTGCTCTTCCCAGAGTGGTAGCACACATTTGTACGTACTGGCAGCCAAAGGGGTTGTCGGGGATGGCACAACGGGGCCCAGCATTTTAAAAATGAAACCCGCTCCAATATCTGACCCCGACAGAGGGACAAGGAAAAGAAGGCACTGCCGACAGGCTCTAAATAGTTCCATCACTTACATCTGTATCAAGTTATTGGCCCATTTATCATCCTGCATTCCAGCAGTCTGATGGGTATTTTGGATTTATGCTGTGCTGCGGAGTTCACATTCAGGAGTAGCAACAGCAGGGTTTTCACCATTGCATTTATTTATACCTAACATTGATCGCTTTGATTAACACTTCAGGGAAGGTCCATTTCAGCTTTTGGGAGACCGGTTGGCCTTTGCTTTCATAAATCCAGAAGGGGTAAATATAGTTTGGAAAAGAAAGTTGTGTGATACTGGTTTACAACTATAAACATAGGCACATTTAGGGGTTTTGTTTGTATCTTTAGCAGTAGCATATACAATTAAATTATCTTGCTTCAACTCTCAGCCATACAGAATATATTTATGCAGTTCATACCTAGAAATCGAATAGCACTTTTTTCTCTTTCTTTTTGTCTGTGGTTTATATAAATTTGATGTGGTGATGGACATTTACAAGAACAATCACTGGTAGAAATTTCTGAAATGCACTCCCAGGATGGCATTGCTATAAATTGCCGTTTTATAATGTGCATACAGATAATAGTCTGCCTACTAATACTGTAGCTACTTTGCATATAGAGAAGGAGCTTAATTACAAGTTAAAAAGCATTTAATTTTTTCATTTTACAATCCTAGCTACTGGGAGTCAATAATAAAAATGAAATAGAACAGAGAAGAGAAATTGAGAGAGAAATCTCGACGGGAATATTTTTATAATTAAGATCTCACGCTGAAGGAGGGCATCAAACAGCTCAATCAGTATTTATAGTGATTGCGTAGGAAACTGCTTGTAAAAAACAAACAAACAAAATGTTGTAAAGCAAGGACGATGCTTACAATGTTATCATTTGGCTAGCTAAGCTGCATGTTCTGGCTGTTGTGCCACTGGAGAAGGGCATGCAGTGGTTAGTTGCCATTGTGCTTGCTGTTTGGGAACACTGAGGTAGGATAAAAATCAACCTTTTCCTGATTTGTTTTAAAAATAATCGGAGAAACAAAATCCTTGGATTGACTTTGTGCTGGTGAAAGCGGTGTGGGGAAACTGAACAGGAACAATATGGGTGGTGAAAGCTGCTTCTTCTAGTGATGGTCCATATTATATTCCACTGAGGGTTATGCGCATGCTTCTCTGTGATGTCTTGCTAAAGAATCGCAGACCTGGATGGAACTGCTCAAAGTGGGACAAAGTAGTTGAGTGTCCCAGGGCTCAGTCAGGTGCTGATTCAAAGTCCACTGAAGTCAGTGGAAAAGTGGGGTTTTTCCCTGTTTTTTTTTTTTAAACATATTTGGAAATAGTTCCATTGGCTTCAGCGGGCTTTGGATATGTCCTGTCTGAGCAGACAGACACCAAAAGCAGTCAGTTATGTCCTTGTGGTTTTCTGTGTTTATCAGCAACTATCCACCGGGAACTGGGTTTTATTTTTTCCCTCTGATTCCTTAGTAATGTCAACACCTGGGGCCAGATCCTGCTTTCCTCAGTTATGTTCCAAAGGGCTCCTTGCACAAGCAAAATGAGCAAGATTCATGAGGTGAGACATTCTGGTGAGGTTGGTGTATTGGGAACAAATGAAAGAACTCAGCAGTGTCTCTGAAGGCTTCCCCAGTGTCTCTGAATTTGATGTGCAGTGCGAATCCCAGACCGCCTGTCAAATCGTGGTATCAAAGACTGGCAACCTTTGAAGCACAAGATCCAAAAGAGAGAGAGAGCAGAGTGAGGAAGGCACGTCAGAGGGGAAAGGTGGCTCTGTGGCCTGTTGGCTCTGTGTCTTGTAAAATGTTCATTTTTCAACTTTTCTCTTTAAAAAGACAAAACTTTTCATCCGTGATTCTCTGTATTTCTTTCCTTTGCAGGGTACAGAGAAGGACTTCTCTGGAAGAGAGGACGTGACAACGGACAGTTCTTAAGCAGAAAATTTGTGTTATCAGAACGGGAAGGCGCACTGAAGTATTTCAACAAAAATGATGTAAGCATCTGCGGCCACAGCAGTCACCAGAGGTTTTATTCATTTGGGTTTGTCTTAGATCAAACAGTCCCCACGGTACCATTTTGTCATAAGGAGTCACTAACTTTTCAAAGACATCAGGTCATTTATTCTTCTCCTGCTCTAGGAACAAAGCCCAAGGCCCAGATTTGTAAAGGTATTTAGGTGTTGCTGGGCTCAGTGGTGCAATGCTGAACTGATTTAGGAGCCAAAATCTCATCTTAAAAGGGGATTTAGGAGCCCAAATCCCGTCAACTCTCAATGAGAGTTTGGCTCCTAAGTGCCTAAATCCCCTTTCAAAATGATATTTGGGCTCCTAAATTAGTTACGCATTGCAACACTGAGCACAGCAACATCTAAATACCTTTAAAAATCTGGGCCCACATGTGTGAAGTACTGCAGCTCCCTGGTCCCATCATCTTTGTTTTCTGGGAGCAAGAAGTTTCTCTTGGCTCTAGCTCTGCGATGCTAGATCATAAGGAGCCGCCAATCCTCTCTACATCAGTTTTATGTCTGCAGCCCCACTGTGGTGGAGGCAATACCACACAACAGAGGAGAGGCTGCAGGCCCGCTGTGGTGTTTGGATAGCAGAAGGAATTTGAAAGCCTACGGCAGATGCAGTCCTTGGCTTGTAAACTCCAAGGGCACAGGGGGCAGGCAGTGAAGAGTTCTCCTTTGGAGTCTGAATGCTTCCTTAAAGACCATGGCAAACAGTCATAAAGGAAAATGCATCTGTTTTTTCATATTTCAGTGTCAAGCTAGGAAGTATTTGTCTTCTCAGGAATGGATTTCATCTAGTGAAACGTGGAGCCTTTAAAAAAAGATTACATTTGTGATGAATGGACAGGAACTTTACTGTCATGCACTCACCAAGCAGAGAAATCCAGTGTGCTTTCGTGGCCTTTTTACATAAACCCAGGGATGCCTTGCTGTCCTTGTGAAAACCTGGCACCTCTGTGGGCCCCAGTCAGTAGGGAAGAGAAGCTGATTTGCCACCTGCCCCACTGGCTGCTCTTGACCCATAGCTGTGCTCTGTCTTTGAACAGTATTCCGTGCTGGAGACAGCGCTGCCATTAAATGCATGATGGTGCAGCTAGTCTGTATGAATGCTGGATGAAAGTATGTGGTGAAATATGGACACTGGACATTATTTTACTTGTTTTACCCCCAAATCCTCTCTTTAATTTCCCACACTACAGTTCTCTTTCTCACCCAAGTAGAACTTTTGTTATTGTCAAACCCAAGCAGTGCTGTGCCTCCCTCGCTCCCCCCTCACCTCACAACTCCCCAACCCCAATCTTGGTGCTTATCTGTAAGTACCATTGGGCCACTTCATTTAGTGGTGTCAGGAGTGACATTCAGATTCAATACTAACCATCGAAACAGTGTCACTTTTAAAAAGCTGATCCCTTTCCCTCACGCCTGAAGCAATATCCCTCTGCTCCCTTGCAGCCTTTTTTTAATGTCAGCCTTATTTCCTCAATCCTAAGATTTGCCAGCCGTTTTGTGTACGGGCTGAATGGTTGTAAGATCTTTTGTTAACAAGCCGTGGGCAAAAATTCTGTTAAAATAATAGTGGATTGAATCAGCAGCAGTCTTTTTTGGCTGCTTGATGAGCGATGGCATCATGGAGGGGAATGGTAATGGAGGGAGGAACATCTGTCCCGGTACTTTCTCCTCCATTCCCAGCGGCTAATTTAGAGGGGTATCGCTGACGTCATCTCCGCCACATGCTCTTTGAGGCAGTCCTGGTTTGTGGGTGGCAGAAATGCAATCACGGCCTAAAAGGAAGTGAGAGTCTCCGGTAACCCAGATGAAGTTGCTGTCGCCCACTCCAGTGGTTTAAAAAAAAAGTTCTTTCACAGTACTCAGTGTGACGCCAGCACCAACCATGGGTGTGATGGGAACCATATTGTCCACACACTCTGCCCTGCTTGGATTTCCCCACTACCTTACACATCCACATCCACTTCGAAACCACCGTAAGGCTTCATGAGCCCAAGGCTGCACACTTGTATCTGCTGTGAGGTAGGAACTTACCCTCTGGTCACTGGGATACAGGAGCTCAGCTAGTCTGACCATATGCACATGGTAAAAATCAGCTGCTTCAACTTTGCGGACATCAGCGCTTGCCACGTCGTATTCGGTGGCGGAGTGCTGTACACCAGTTTGGAGTCGATTGTCACACACCAAACTGGTGGATACACAGTTACATTCCGCCATGCACATCATCTCCGGCACCCTGCGTCCGACTCCGCTCCCATGGCTCCTAGTTCTGAGCAATATCGCTCCTCCTCAGATCAGATGAGAGGTTGCCACTGGCAAGTTACTGCTGCTGCACAATGACCTTTTTAAACCACCAGCTGCATGTTTGCCATCATGTCGCCCATTACGGTCTCGTCCATCACGCCAGGATGTTAGGGCAGGAATGCTCTGGCAAGGGGAATGGATCTGGTACAATCCCCAGCCAGTCCCTCGTCACCGATCCCACAGTTTGCCTGCCTGGTTTTGACCTGCCCTGTCGCCAGTGGTTCCTGTTGAACAGGTTCCTGACAGGGCGAGGTCTCTGTGCAGCCAACCAGTATTGCAGAGGCCTTTGTCACAGCCGTTTGCGCAACTGCGGCGCGACACAGACAATGCCGCATGTTGTCAATGAATGCCTGCTGACTAGATTCAGTGGTGGCCTAGAAGACCTGCATCACACCACTGAAGATGCCATCGCTTGGCTAGATGACCATGCACACGCTAAATAAATAAAAGCACTTGCAGAGCAAGATCCCTGACTGACGTCAGTGGGGCTACTTTGATTTGCACGAGCTGAAGTTCTGATGCACGGTGCATAGGACTTGTAAGGCCTGGTTCTCCGTTGTCTTACACCAGTTGCACCCAGTTGTAAGTGAAGGGAGCTACAGTGGCATAAAACCAGTGGTACCGAGTGGGGTCCTTAATCTTCAAAGGGCTTTATTCACTTTCAGTAGCTAAATCCACAGAGGGCCCCTTTGGGGCAGGTTAATTGTTAGACTTACTTCATATGAGTGGAACCTGTGCTACAGAGGTTCAGTGAGCTGCCTCAGAGGGAGTCTGTGTCAGCCCTGGGATTAGTGCACAGGAGGTCCCAGCTCCCAGACTCCTACTTAGACCTAATCCGTAAAACAGATCTAACCAGAGAAATAAGTGATTTTCCTCCTTTGCGAGAGTTGGAAAGTGCTCTGCTGTCTCTTGCTCTGCCTAAGGACTTCCCAGTGTGGGGGCAGATAAGAGCAATGTGAGAAGTTCAGTTAAAAGCAAACAAATGTGTTTGTGTAGGAGAGAAAACATGACCCATGTGGAAACTGGCACTTCGTGTCCAGACAGATAGCATGGCAATAAGAGATTCATTGTCATTGGCAAGGCCAGGCCAGCAGTGGACTGGTCCAGGATGCTTGGGATGCTGAAAGCATCTTGGCCTATTTGGTAGGTGGTCTGTATTTTTTGCCTGGCTAAGCACATTTGTAATAGTGCTCAGCCAGGCAAAAGTACAGGCCATTTAGTAGTCCGGTGAAGATGCCAGTGAGAATCTGGAGTCAGGAGGAAGGTCACCTGAGAAGGGCGTGGGAGAGGCGGTTCTTGTGCTAGGGAGAAGGCATGTCTGAAGTCACTGTGTTGCACAGCATCCTGTATTGTGACCTAGCTGGTTTACCCCTCTTCTGGCCTGAACCTTCCCCCTTGTGCTATATAGTATTATACCAACTCTGCTGTATTTCCCAGCGCTGCAAAACACTTTCTCAAGCTGACGGCAGCCATTCCTGGTGGGCTAGGTAAGTTTGCTGCATAATCACCAGGCCATTTTGTTGACTAGCAGCCTCAATAGGGAGCGTTTCTGATTACATGAACTGCACGCTGGTTTGAAAGATGCTCTTCTGGTTGCTTTTCAGATGTTTATTCATTCAACTGTGTTTTCCAGGCAAAAGAACCCAAAGCTATTATGAAGATTGAACATTTAAATGCGACTTTCCAACCTTCAAAAATAGGGAACCCACATGGACTACAAATCACTTACTTGAAGGACAACAGCACAAGGAATATCTTTGTCTATCATGAAGATGGCAAGGTGAGAGCTCAGAGCTAACAGAATAGGCTGGTTTAGGTCCCGGGTGACATGGGTGCATCCACAGAGTCTGATCTAAGGGATGCACGTAGGGGGAACAGATATCAAGGCAAAAAATTGGGATGGGAGTGGTGGTAATGTCGGGACTGTCCCTATAAAATGGGGACATTTGATCACTCCAGCCTAGATGCAGTAGAACAGCCACATGTGGTGCCTTGCCTAGCGTCTTCCAAGCAATGGAACCACGGGGTTAGTGGCAATAAAAATTCTCTTTTTATTTAATAGGAAGCAAATAGAAGGGGCAGAAGAGGCAGAGCCTCCTGGGGAGGGGGATGGAAGAAACCAAGTGATCCCTGAATGCCTCTAAATAAATGCATGTACTATGTAAAAGCTCAAAAGCTTGTCTCTCTCACCAACAAGTTGGTTCAATAAAAAGATATTACCTCACCCACCTTGTCTCTCTAAATATATGTAAGATCAACGCTGCCCATGGGCACCCCAAAATGCAGTCCTAACCCACTTCCCCCTCAGCTGTATGGCAGCCATATTGGAGAGGCAGTTGCGACAGTTTGGGGGTATGTCTGCCTCCAGTTATGAATTCCGTTGGGTTGTGTGAATTGGAGCCGTGGCTCTGGATTAGATCATCCACTCTGTAGCAGGAACATGAGGTAGGGGGGAAGCTGTGTCTGGAAAGCTGCTACAGGCTGCCATCAAGGGCCATCCAGACTGAATGGCTCTCCTCTGGTGAAACAATGGGGCTGTCCCCCATAGGGCCAATGACAATGAATAGACATTCGATGCCGAAATCAGCTGGAGGGTGGAGGGGTCTCGAATTCCCACCCTCCTCCAGCCTACGCACCTGGCTGAGAGAATTGTTGTTTCCCTGTTTGACCACCTGAGCCAGAGGGGCATAGATTTTGTTTCAAAAGGTGTGCTCCTCCTCCAAGCCAAAGGAAGCTGTTCCATCTCCAGGAAGAGAGAGCCCAGCAGAGGAGTGGAGGCTGGAGGTACCATGCCTTCCCTGAGGACCTATCTCAGGCTCACAAAAGGGGATGAGATCAGCTGGAGAGGGGTGTTCAGCAGTTTGTAGTTTTCCATAGATCTGTAACTTTCTTGTCCTTCTTACGTAGGGATAGAGAGAGAGAAATCCCTTTCCTAAGCCTGTGTGCCTTGCTTTATTGCCATGTGGTCCCTGAAGGGTATAACTAAGACCAGAGCTCCCACAGCCACGTGGTCTCTGGCAGGGAATGTGTCCAAACACCTGGTGGGGTCAGGAGGACAGACGCTTCAGGGTCTGCAACTCAGAATGCACCTGAGAGACTCAGACTTAGAAGCAGGGATCCAGAGATGATGGTGGAGGGAGGGAGGAGGTGGATGTGACTGCCCACGTGTTTTCTCTGAGCTGAGGGGCATCAGTGAACAAGCGCCTCAGGGAGCTTCTAGTGGCAGCCAGGCTCTGCAGGCAGGGGCCAGCTCCAGAGGGCATTGCTGGCTAGCGACAGGCTCTTCACAGGAGAGGCAAGAATGCATCAGAAGCACAGAGCGCATTTAGAATGAAAAGCCAGGGGCCCGAGTGGGCCAGGAGGCTCCCACCAGGTTCTGATCCGCCGTTTCGTGGCAGGAGGTGACAGTTTTCTGGGAAGTGCGCTCCACAGGTTGAAAACTTCTGTGCTAAATAGAAGGGAGAAATTGGGGGCTGGAGGGATGACCCTGCGTTGCCTTTTCAGTGATCAGTCACTGCTCAGACCCAGGGAGCTTAGCAATTCATAGGATCCAGTGATTGGCTCCCATCACTGGTGTCTTTTCAGAGAGTGGGACTGGAGTGACAGGAGCCATCTCGCAGTCTTATTTCTTTCCCCCAGCTATTTGGAACCCACTGGATCATAAGGCCAGCCCAGAAATGGTCATCAGATTGAAGCCCACGGCTGTCATGTTTATGGATTTATTTTCCTTTGGCTGTCAAGGTGCCTTCATCCTTGGACACTGCATGAAACTAAGCAGGGACTGTCAGAATAGCACAGCAGGGTTTCACAGTACTAGCCGCTCCTGCAGGAGAAGGATCACCCTGCTGCTTAACCAGTTGCTCAGTATCTGTCCACACAGACCTCGTAAATCCAACAGCTTTCCTAGTGGCAAGCAGTCCAGACGCAGGGCAGATTAACTCCCCAATTCATCTCCAGACAAAACAGGCCCATGGTGTTAGTAGGAAACAATGCCTCATTGATAGATCTGTAACAAAAGTGATCTCTTTTCCCCTGGGACAGATTCAGGTGAGGTAATTATTGAGAACACGTTTGTGCTGCGCTGCAGTGGATCTGAACTGGCTTCCTGCTTAGTTCTGACCCTCCTTATAGGCAGCAGTTAGTGTGTCCGGTCAGATTAGTCAGTAGAATGTGTGCTTCCATGGTGTTAGCTCTTCTGGCTAGCAAAGGATAGGTGGACGGATGGATGAAAGCAAACACCGATTCCCCATTTTTAAATGGGTAGGTGTTGCCGTAGGCAGGAAGGGGTGCTTGATTGTGTCTGCGTACCTTGTGATTGCTTTGGTGATATACCTAAAGAGCTATGTTTCTTTAGCCTACTGGTCTGAATCAAGTGGTGGTGGCTTCTCTGTCTTAGCACGCTGCAGTTCATTTCTCAGTGCACCAGGAGACTCAGTCACAGTTAATAGTGCAGTGTGTTTCTGAATTTCAATGAGCTGCCCTTCAGGGGCTCTCCCCAAAAACTCCCGCTGCCCCACATGTGAAAGCTGTGACAAGGTATCAGAGTCCTGTACAAGGGAGGTGATCACAAGATAGCTGTTCAACATCGCAAGTTGTCACTCATGGCATGGACAGTCAATTCCCTGGCAACAATTTTACTCCAGCGACTCCTGCTTATGAAAGACGTAGTTGTTATCATGACTATTTATGATTGGTTTAGTGCTGATGATCTACTTGGCCCTGTACAGCACACAAAATAGAAACATTCTCTGTCCCGAACAGCTGAGAGGCAGATACAGACAAGATGAAACATACGGGGAAACCCAGACAAGGCCAGTTTTTTTCTTTTAAAATGATAAACTCCCTGCTGAACAGCCTCATAGAAGAAGTGGTTTGTGTGCCTTTGTCTGTTCTTTTAAGAAGGACCTAGTGGTCTGATTCTCCTCTCGCCCTGGAGTTATTTCTGCATTACAATGGTGAGACAAGGTGAGTGAGATCATATCTTTATTGGGCCAGCATCTGTTGGTGAGAGAGACAAGGTTTTGAGCTTACACCGAGCTCTTCTTCAGTGAGTGAGAGAAGAGTCAGACCTCTGATGTAGCTGTTGTTTTTATGTAGATTATGAAGCAGCAGTTCTCAAATTGTGGGTCTGGACCACAGAATGGGTCACGATCCCCTTTGAATGGGGTCACCAGGGCTGGCTTAGACTTGCTGGGGCCCAGGGCTGAAGCCAAAGCCTGAGGGCCGAAGCTTGGGTGGGCTCAGGCTTCGGTCCCCCCTCCTGGGGTCGTGTTTGTTGTCAGAAGGGGGCAGGGGCTGCCGTGCAATCAAGTTTGAGAACTGCTGCTATAAAGGAATGACCTGATTTGGGACTTTTCCCTCTACTGTCACAAGGCCTCATTCATCCCCAGTGTAACGACCGATGTAACGAACTGAATGTAGCCCAGCTCTAGGGGGAGGTTTCATTGATACAGTGTCAGAGCTCAGTCGTACATCAACATGCAATGGGTGGGAGGTAAACTTACTGAGAGTGCTCTGGGATTGCTCTCCAAGTAGTTCAAATGCCAGAACGCTCCTCTCATGAGCTTGGGTGGTCCAGAATGTGGAGTAATCACATGCCCATCTCAAATGTTTATTCAACCAGTTAAATAGTTATGAAAAGAGCCCCACTGTTTCCCACAGAGTTTTCACTGAAACAAAGTGTTGCCATCTCAAATAGTGCTAAATGTTAAAAGCCAGTATTAAATTTTAAATGGAAAATGTAGTAAAGCTAGAGGCGATATGTTTCGCTTTAAAAGGGAAGGGTGGTCTTCTGGCCAAAGGGCAGGATGGGACTCAAAAGGTCGGGGGTTTGTTTCTGGCTTCCTGGGTGACCTCATTCGAGTCACATCTACCTGGGCCTCAGTTTCCCCATCTGCAAAATGAGGCTAATAGTCACTTTACCTCTCTGTAGCTTAGTTTCCTCTCCCAGCCTTTGTCTGTCTTGTCTGTTCAGATGCTAAGCTCTTTATTGCAGGGACTGTCTCTTATTGTGTTTATGTAGCGAGCCTAGCACAGTGGGGTCCTGATCTTGGTTGAGGTCTCTGGGTGCTAATTTAATACAAATAATAGAGGGACTCAGTTGCTGTAACCAGGAGATGTGTGTGGCATAAATACCTAGGGCCTCATCTACATGGGCAAGTTGCCCTGGTTTAGCTTAAGGTGAGAGTTTAAACCAGTTTACTTAAACCAGT
This sequence comes from Chelonoidis abingdonii, assembly GCF_003597395.2. Classification (NCBI taxonomy): domain Eukaryota; kingdom Metazoa; phylum Chordata; order Testudines; family Testudinidae; genus Chelonoidis; species Chelonoidis abingdonii. Next base: position 12,829,304 of record NC_133777.1, read on the forward strand.
GCAAACCACTGTGTGGGTGGGTGAGATTCTGTGGCCTGCGTTGTGCAGGAAGTCAGACTAGATGATCATAATGGTCCCTTCTGACCTTAAAGTCTATGAGTCTATGATTCTTATTCCGGTATAAGGGTGGCATATTTTGTATTGGTTTGGTTTTCTGTGTTGTTTAGTTAAAACCTACTAGGAACAGGTTTAAGTTAAACTGAAATAGGCTTGAATAAAGACTGGGAGTGGATGGGTCATTACACAAAGTAAAAACTATTTCCCCATGCTAATTTTTTCCCCTACCGTTACTCACACCTTCTTGTCAACTGTTGGAAATGGGCCATCCTAATTATCACTACAAAAGTTTTTTTTCTGTTGCTGATAATAGCTCACCTAATAGCTCACTTAATTGATTAGTCTCATTATAGTTGGTATGGCAACACCCATTTTTTCATGTTCTCTGTGTATATATATCTTCTTACTGTATTTTCCACTGCATGCATCCGATGAAGTGGGTTTTAACCCACAAAAGCTTATACTCAAATACATTTGTTAGTCTCTAAGGTGCCACTAGTACTCCTGTTCTTTTTGCTGAAATAAGAGCATGCACACAGGAGTTTGCACTGATTGTAACTATATTGGTTTCAAAACAGATTTAAATTAAACTGGTTCAGCTCTCTCATGCAGACATGGCCCAGGTAGATGCCTACTTGTCTCACACATGTGAGGCTTAATTTATTAATGTTTGTAAAGTGAGTTTGGCGCCTCAGATGGAAGGTGCTGTGGAAGGACAAAGTCTTGTTTGAAATATGCATGCTGCTTGGGTAGGTAAGGCTGAGGAGTGGGAATTGATCACTTTTAACAATCTCCCGAGTCTATTGCCCCACTTGCCCCCCCCCTCACTCCCGGGCAGCCCTGTGAGTTACTGCCAGGCTAGAGAAGAGATGAGTTGGGGGAGCCCCTCCCCCCGAAGCTTCCCTGTTTCGAAGCCATACACCGAGCTTTTGGTAAGGTTCTGAAATGTTTGGTTACGGGACTGTGCTGGGTCCAATAGAACTGAAAGAGGTGTCAGCATAGCATCTCTAAGACAACTGGGGGTGCTGATATCTTAAGCATCTGTTGCTTGAGAGCCAGCTATTCCGGGGGCTGTCAAGTAAGAGGGCACATTGGAAGGCTGTATGTTTCCCTGGGCTCATGAATCTGAGGCCGGGCCCACAACATATGGATGTTCAGGTTCAAGCCTGAGGCTGGAGACACAATGTGGTTGCTTAGAGTCAAGAATCTGGAGTGGGAGTCTGCATTGGCAGGTGCTCTTTTTCTCCTTCACAAGTGAGGTGGCAAAGAGCTGAGACCCCACTAAAGTCCAACGTAACAGTCAATAGCTTAGTTTCCGCTTGCTGAGGATATTAGAGGCATAAAGCGATAAATGAGTCTCTTTTCTTAAGAGGCTGTTGAAAAGACATTTTTTGAGTCATAAAATAGGCAAGGAATTTTACATGTTTCTCTAGTCGATAAGTTATTTTGAGATTATTTCCCTTATATTTGTAATTTAATTTCAATTCCTGATGGTTGGTCTTCCTGTCTTGCCATACTCACCTGTAGATTTTTTTCTGACTTACTAGAATAAACTTGATTTTACCATTGCCCCCCTTATGTTGGGATAGCTGTTTAATAAGCTAAGAAACAAGTCAATGGAGCAATGACAATTTACCCTAGCTGGGGACTGGCCCCCATGTAGGGAGGAAAGATGTCATAAAACACTATACATATGATAAGGGTCAGGGAGGCAACCCGCTAACCTGAGATTCCAAGCAAATAATGATCCATTTGGTGGCATTGTATTTATTCTTCATCTGCATTTTGATAATAAACCTCCCCCCTCCCATAATTTTAACTCAATTTGCTCATCACTAACATCAGATTCCACTGCCTTCTGCTCTTCCGCTTTCTGATAGTGTGGTGAGGGCTAGATCTGTTTGGTTACTCCAGATAAAAGAGTAAAAGATGACTAAGTAAAACCTCAGACCTTTGGCCAAGACTTTCCAAAATGCCTAGCAATTTTGAGTGCTACTATTTTTGCCGAACTTGAGATGCTTAAAAGACCCGTGATTTTTCGAGGGCACATCGTGTTCTGAAAAATCAGGCCTCTTTAAGGTGTCTCAGGGTTGGACATCCAATAATGGAAGCCTTCAAAATCACTAGCTGCTCTTTAAAATCTTGGCTTTGAAGCATAGAAAAGTTTAGCATCCCTAGAAGTTGGCTTCAGGTTTGATTTATTCTCTCCTACGCTGAAACAACCTCACTTGAAAGAGTTCAAGATGTTTATTGTAGGTTCAAGTCTCACTTACTTAAAGTGTTCCAGACTTGTGAGTTAGTGAAGTCTTCACATGTATTAATAACATGCAGTTATTTCAAAATCTTCCTCCACACTAATGATTATTGAGATGCAGACAGGTATCAGACATCCCTTCCAGAACACCTTCCATTGTCCCATACCTTTGAATTGTAATGCAGTAGTTGAAAGTGCACTGATGCAGGTAATATACTTTAAATTCATTTAAAATTTGCTGAATTAAACTTTAAAAAAGTCCAACAGCACAAGATCTGGAAATCTCTCCAAAAACAAATCCACAAATCAGCCTGGGGGAAAAAAGGGAAATTTAATAAAATCTAAATAATTAAAGACATAACCCAAAGAGAGAATTTATTCCAAAAAGGAAAAAGTGCTAGAGACTCCAGGAAGTCCATTAAGGACTTTACTATTACTATAGATTTACATAGAAGGGGGTTGGAAATTACGGTGATGGGTGGCAGTATAAAACCCTAAAATAGGCCCAAATTCAGCAAAGAATTTAAAATATGTGCTTCAGCCCCATTGGCCTCAATGAGACTCAAGAACATGGTTAAGTCCTTTGCTGAATTGGAACCTACCTATAGTCTCTCATTCACTATTGAAATGTTGACTCCCACTTTCTATCAGCTAATGATCCCAGCCTATGTTGCCCACTTGTTGTGTTTTCAAGCAAGCATTCTCCCATACTGCCACTCACGCTTGGAATGAACTCACTGTAAATAGCCACAGATCCCCCTCATTATTTCCCTTCAGATCCCTCGTTAAAACTCTCCTTTGCTGTGATGCTTATAAGAAATTTTACCACAGGCTGCTGGTGTGCTGAGACCATTGCCTGTCAGGCTGACCAAGACTGTCTCATTGTTTCCTTGTATTTTCTCCCTTTGTCTGTGTTCACCTGTTGTCTTGCACTTAGATTGTAAGCTCTTTGGGGCATGGACTGTCTTTTTGTTGTGTTTGTGCAGTGCTTAGCACAATCAGGACCTGGTCCAGACCTGGGACTCTTTGATGCTATGGCAATGCAAATTATAAACAATAATAAATGCACCTTCTGAATCACCAAGCTCACTTCCTGCAGCACCTGGGCTTTCCTCTGGAAACGACCCATCCTAGTCAATTTCAGGGCCAGCTTGACTTATTTTACATGGATAGAGATCAGACCTCTGAGTGTTGAGCTGCAGGCTAGGAGCTATGGATTATGACTCGTGGTAAAGTTTTTCTCAACCCTAATAGAACCCTAATTGTTTGTTTGTTTTGAGGAATAAACTTCCCAGTTCTGTAGTCACTGTTTTATGTTGTGGCATCTAGAGACTGCTACATGTTACCAAAGCGCTAATAAAATGCACTTTGTCAGATGAATGTTGTGTAAGAATGCTTTATGGTAAGCTGTGATGCAGGGACTTCAGACATATGTACAGTGCAATGGTAGCTGTACACTGTGATACTGTGTGTTCTGTATTGTCCAGTCTTCGTCATAATATCCCACGTAGGAGAGAAGAGACAGGGCTCTGTTGTAGTGAACACAGAGGGGTTTTCTGTTAGTTCTCTGACTCTGTAGCCTCCAGTCTGACTAGAGGAACATGTGTTGCTTGTGGTTGCCACACAGGATCTCCCCTTGGCCTGTCCTGAGCTAAGCAGTTGTAGAAGAAATTGCCGACTACACCCCATGTGTTAATGAAAACGATTACTGCATAGTGTAGGTGTGGCCATTGCCACTTGCATGCATATTTCATCCTGTACTCAAAGGGTTAATTGTCATTCCATTATTTCCAATAGAATATGAACGCTGTGCTCCAAAATGTCACCAGGTCTTTCTAATTGATCACTACTGGCTAATGAAGGGGAGGGGTGTGGAATTCAAAAGGAGCAAAACTAACTTCTTTTTAAATAGAATACAGTGTTCAAAGAACACCACTGAGATGAACGTGAGAAATACTGGGTAGCACAGTTCAGCCATGGAAACCGAATTACATTCTAGATTTTGATTTAATTTTGTTTGTACCTTTAGGCTGAAATTCAGAAGAGCGCTTGAGTACATGCTTAGCTTGGGGCATGTGCTTAAGTCCATCCCTCTTCTGCAAAACCCTTAGGCACCCTTTGAACTCAGTGGGGCCGAGGCATATTTTTAAAATCTCTGCTTTTGCCTGGCCCTCCCTCTTCAGAACCACAGCTCAGTTGAACCCTGTTACCGGAGACAAAATGATGGTAAAGACAAGTCAGAGCAACATCACCACAATGATCACTGTGTAGATTGTATGTTTGCTGACTCCAGCCTCTCTTTTTCAATATCAGGAAACAGTGGATTGGTTCAATGCCATCCGTGCCGCACGGTTCCATTATTTACAAGTGGCGTTCCCTGGAGCTAGCGATGTCGATGTGAGTTTTTCCTAGTTGTTTTTAGCATCTCCTTAACAAGCTGGAAAGCCTGACGAATGGTCCATTCTTCAGAGTCTGCTTTACCATTATTGTGTTAAAATGATTTTACTGGGAACTAGCATCGAGGTGCAACATCTGCTACTGCATCTAACCACAGAAACTGCGGTGGGGGAGTATATTTTAATTCCTGCATTCTCTGTATTGTGCCAGATCCTGTTTCTGTGGTTGTAAAGGGCTGCTTGCTACAAAGCTACGCACTTAAAACAGAGTTTAAAATGAAACGGTGAAGGGGAGAGTGTCTTACCAAATCCTAACCTTCTGTCTAAGATCAAGTGCGGTGTTGCTTTGCAATTTGATGCAGTTTCTGTTGCAAGAGTCTCCCTTGCATTTCCTGGAGGCTGGAATTCATGATCTAGCTACAATTTGCAAGGATAGTCACAAAATTTAGTATAATATTAGGATGAGTTACCTTTATAATATAATGAGAGTATTACATTGTAGTTACACTGCAATTACAGTTTAATTACATGATGGTTTTGCTTTTAGATATGAGTAATTACCACTAATTCATATAATCACCAAGTTAACAACATGATTGAGTTATCCACTGTTACCTCCTTGGTTTTATATCTAATAAATGTATTTTAGAATCCACTTGCATTAACTAACTAATGATTGTATGAACTAGTGGTAATATTGGTACTGAAAAGCATCACCAGAGCATAAGTACTCTGTACTCACAGTGCAAATGCCACATAATTATAGTCACTGTAGTGTAACCTTTGTCTAATGAGACTTTTCCATCTCTAAGTTCTTGATTCTGTTTAAATTTGTTTACACTGCCATATAAAATTCTCATGAAAATTCAGAAGTCCTAAACACAAAATCTTTTTGCCTGGCCGTTCGCATGATGATTAATGTTAGAAATCTGGTTGCTCTCCCAATACCATTGACAACAGAAGAAAAACTAATGAGATTTTATGTGCCCATCAAAATAAATGATTACCTCGTGGGCTAGGTTGCGAGCAGAATTTTGCAAGCCTGGATGTATGACCTTGGAAGGTAAAATTCTTGTATTTTTATGCTGGTGGAAAACTCTGTCAGACCTTATTGTTATTTACACTAAGGTATTACTGGAATTTATACCTACTTTCGGACTCCTTTACATTGCTAGTGTGGTGTAAAGCAGCCTAAATGTAAATGAGAATCAGGCTAAGTGGTTCAGGAGACAGGTATGGTAGATAATTTGATATAGACACAAGAACCACAAACTACATTTTTTAAGAAACCTGCAGCCTTTGATAATGTTTTAAGCAGGTCTGTCCCTGCTACGCAAGGAAAGTCTGTGTCCAACAGAAAGGACACTTTGCACAAAATACTGCACCCTAGATGCAGCTTAGCATGATGCTTGGTGGCAAAGGGTTAAGAATCTTGAAGTGATAAAGGTTCTTTCCAGTCAAGACAAACCTACTTTCTGAAAGCAGCTGGCTGCCAGTCTAAAGACTGGAGATTAAGATATTCAGGATCTGCAACCTGGCTGTGGGATTCTCCAGGGTGCTTTTTATGTGATCACATAAATGGTTTATCAGAGCCTTTTGTTAGAGGGAATTACATGTCACAGGAATATAATTTTTAAAGCTTTGTGATAAATAACTTGTCTAAATGCAAGGCTGGGAGTGGGGGAAGGTGAGAAGTGTTTAATCAGCCCTGTCAGCTCCATTTGCTGGTGAGTCTCACTTTTCTTTTTAAAGAGCCTCACGCATCCATCTGCAGAGATCTCACAGCTAACAACTCATCTGCACCAAGCATTTTTAAAAATAACCTAGGCCCTGGTAATTATTGTTGAGTAGATCTCAGCAAAAGGGGAATTCGCAGACGTGTAACAGCCTTTAAAGGCAGATGGCATATTAGAGCTTGTCATTCTTCTGTATGAGCCTTTGGGTCATACTGATCTGAGAACAGGTGAGGAAAGGAGAGAACAACTGGGTGTCTGGGGCTCATACCTGATGTGAAAATGATCTGGGACCAGTTCTTAGGGGCTGATCCTGGAGTTCTTACTCCGGTGAGTAGCCTGTTGGTGTCCCTGAGGCTACCTTCCTGTTTAAGGGTTTACAAAACTAGGCCCTGAGTTTTACTTAGCCCTTACTCGAGCAAAACACCCTTTGCAATGAGAACCTCCCAAGTCTGTATTAGTAGGAACATTGCCAGAAGACTGAGGGAAGTGATCATTCCCCTCTATTCGGCATTGGTGGGGCCACACCTGGAGTATTGTGTCCAGTTTTGGTCCCCCCCACTGCAGAAGGGATGTGGACAAATTGGAGAGAGTCCAGCGGAGGGCAACGAAAATGATTAGGGGGCTGGGGCACATGACACTTGAGGAGAGGCTGAGGGAAGTGGGGTTATTTAGTCTGGAGAAGAGAAGCATGAGGGGGCGATTTGATATCAGCCTTCAACTACCTGAAAGGGGGTTCCAGAGAGGATGGAGCTAGGCTGTTCTCAGTGGTGGCAGATGACAGAACAAGAAGCAATGGTCTCAAGTTGCAGTGGGGGAGGTCTAGGTTTGATATTCGGAAACACTATTTCACTAGGAGGGTGGTGAAGCACTGGAATGGGTTATCAAGGGAGGTAGTGGAACCTCCATCCTAGAGGTTTTTAAGGCCTGGCTTGACAAAGCCCTGGCTGGGATGATTTAGTTGGTGTTGGTCCTGCTTTGATCAGGGGATTGAACTAGATGACCTCCTGAGGTCTCTTCCAACCATAATATTCTAAGTCGTGTTGATCCCAACCCCATTGGAATGATTGTGAGTTTTGGCACCACGTTCAGTGGAAGCAGGACTGAGCTGGAGGATTTCATGAGCAATATCCGTAGGACAGTTAAACCATCAATGGGGCTGTCTAGAATTATTTGTCTCTTTACTTTAACCAGACTGAATGTTTAAGGACATAGTGTAACTATCGAAGAGTGAGCCAGGGAACCCTGGCATGGCCCCAAAGCTGAGGGACAGTGGGCATGGGAAACTGGGACCATCTCAGGGCTTCTCTGGGGTCTGCTCCCTTCTCAAATCCAGGAGCAGGGATCATCTTTTCATTATGTGTGTACAGCACCCAGCACAGTGGACCCTGACTGGGGCCTCTAGGTGCCACTGCAATACACGTAATGAATAATTAAATATTATCACTACATCTTTGGATATAACCCCAGTTCTCACCATATCTGGGGACAACAGTCTCCTGGACTGCAAACTGATTTAGCTTTCTTTGAGGTCAATGGGAGTTTGTGCTGTTGCCTTTAATGGGGGGGCAGGATTAGGCCTTAGAGAGCTCTCAGCTAAGAATTTAACTGGAAGCTTCAAGTTAAGTCCTAAGTTCATAGTTTGGCATTTAAATAAGTGGCTTGATTTTCAAAAGCGCTGAGCACCTAGTAGTCCTCATGAAAGTCAGTGGAGCTAGTGAGTTCTCAGTACATGTGAAAACGAGGCCACTTATTTAGGGGCCAGGCGATGGACAAACCTAATTTAAGGCCTCCAGGTCTCAATATTCTGACTACCCCCCTCACCGGGTTTCAGAGCTCAAGCAGGAACCTCTGGACTGCTGTTTTTAGCCCTGAAATGCAAGCCCGAGTCAGCTAATCTGCGCTCTGAGACTTGCAGCGGCTGGGTGTTTTGGGGTTTTTTTGCAGCGTAGTCATACCTGTATTACAAAGCTAACACGAGGGCAAAGGAACTGAAAAATTCTTAGGGGAAGATGAGAGAACAATAGGAATAAATAAATCCACTTCAGTACGCTTTGAGAGCAGTGTCATAAGCTGTCCCCAGCCTGTATATGGGCCAGAGGTAACTCTTTCTCTTGACTTTTTTTTTTTCATACGCTCCCATTGAAATGATAACCGGGGGCTCTGGCATGACATCACATAAGCCTGTGTCTGCAACACATCACGTCTCTATCTGTCTAACGTGCACTAATGTACTTTTTTTTGCTTCCTTATTTTGACAACTCTAGCTGGTGCCAAAGCTTTCTAGGAACTACTTGAAGGAAGGTTACATGGAAAAAACTGGGCCAAAGGTGGGACATTGTGTATTTTGTATTCATACCAAAAATGAGTTTGTTCTGTACTGCGTTGTGATCCACATAACAGTGGGGCCTAAAGGTAAAATTCACATTCCCCCGTGCAATGCATGAGTAAAAGAACTTGGTGTGGGACTGAGCAATTCAACCTGTCTCTCCCTGCAGCAGCCCCATGTCAGAGGTAGCACGTGCAACTGTTCCATATCACTGTGCCCCCATTACATGGTGTTTTGGACCAACAGATCCACCAGCTCAACCCCCTCACCGTGCTCCCAGCAAATCCCATGCACAGAGCCACCGTTGCTCGCTACTCTGTAGTGCCTTCCCCCGCCCTTGGAATGGAGGACATGTGGCTGGCATGCCTGCAGAATGGGAGGTTCCCCGCACAGCTGGCAGCCAGGAAAAGGGGCGTCTGAAGGCATTCAAGGCTTCTGTGAAAGCACAAGGAGTTGCTGCGTATGTGGGAAATGCCCCCATCACTGGACTCACTGCCAGTCTCAATCCAGGGAGCGGGTTTGGCTTTTCAGGCATCTTTGTCAGCAAGTGCAAAAGAGAGAAGAAAATCTCCTAGTGTGCCAAGAATTGAGTAATGACTTTTCTCTTTGTGCTTTGTATCCCTCTGGGGAAAAGAAAAGGCAAGGAAATGCTTCCGCTGTTGAAGCTGGACTCTCACCTTTCCTGTCAAGTAAATGCCCATTTTCACACTGTCTAGTATATGGACTAACCGCTTATGACTCAGAACCCCTTCTTCTTGGTAGCTATTATATGAGATCACCTCCCCCCACCAACTCATTAAAACAGGAGTGCACAGCTGCAGTGGGGTCACAATCAAGTGAAGGAGGAGCATTTTGAACAGTATAATCATCTCTTCATACATGAGTTAAATTCATTCCCATGCAGAGAGCTAGCACATGGCGTACACTGCTTAAGCCCACTAGGCATAGACCTCGTGCTGGCCTTCTTCATAGTGGTAAATGTCATCTGTGCATGAAAAAACCTTTAGGCCTGATCTGCACCTGGTTTTTGTACTGGTGTCACTATGTCCTTTAGGGGTCGGATTACCATTATACTGGTACAACCCCTAGTGTGGACACAGTTATACCAGTATAAAGGTGCCTTATACCTATAAAGTTTATTCCCCTTCCCGTACTGGAATAAGCTACATCAGTATAAGCACTCTGATACCAGTATCACTGCATAGACGCCAGGTACCAGTACCTCTTTAACTGATATAAAGTGGTGCAACTATTGTGTGTAAACAAAGCCTTAAAAACCACTGTGTGAAAAGGAGGATGCCATAATTTATGGCAGGCCCTGGATAGCAGTAATGTACGTACCATTGCTTTACATGACTTACATCTATTCTTTTTATGACTAGTTCCCCTAACAGCTGCTGCATGTTATGGGGCCTATCTTACTAAACAGCAACAGAGGATCGCCTTATATAGCTTGGTTAAGTGTTGGGAACTTCCCAGTCTTCTGCAGCATTTAGTGGGTGGAGGTGGAGTGCATCTTTCTAGATGCAGGAGCATTTCTTTAACATTGTGGAACTCGGTTTCTTATTATCTTTTAAAATTCTTTTTCTTCATTTTAAAGTGGGGCAGGGGAGCAAGAGATTGTAGTTGACAGAACAGGAACATTTCAGAAACCAAGGCCAGGTAAATTGGTTAGGGTCATTTTTGTTTCCTTCTGATGTCTATTCTGTGATCAGCGCTTATAGAACTGGGACATCTGTAATTAGCTCAACTGAGAGCTGCATGGGCAGGGCCAGACAGCTTCATAAAATGCATAATTTGCGTGACATGGAGCAGATTGCAGCCATCCACTTATATAATACGGAGCTGAGGTCTCTGGAGATTACAGATCCCAGCATGCAATTCTACAACTTGATCATGTGGATGGCTGGGTTGAGAGCATTCCATGCTGGGTTCTGCAAGGTACAGCTCCGCGTTAAAGATAAGGATGGCCACAGTCTGCTTTCTAGAACTCTGAGGGGCACATTTGATCTCCAGGCTATGCTTTGGACCTCTTGTTTCAGGGACAGGCGTTTGCCACCAACCCTGGTGACTCGCACACTTGAAGAGCAAGCTGACTTCAGTGTCGGCTCCAGCCATTAGAGCACTCTGCAAATGACGGTGTAATGAGGCTCCTCAAACAGCACTTTGCTTAGAAAAGCCCCATCTCATAGGCGCTGAGCTTTTCCCCAGGGGTGCTCCACTCCCACTCCACCCTGAGGCCCTGTCAACTTTCCACCCTCTCCCCCAAGTTCCTGCTCTCGCTCTGCCTCATCTTATTCCACCCCCTCCCAGAGGCTCCGCCCATCCCCACCCCCAAGGCTCTGCCTACGCACCATTCGCTGCTCTCTGCCTCCCGCAAGCCCATTCCCGAGCCGCCAAACAGCTGTTTGGTGGCACTCCTGATTAGCTGTGGCTGGTGTGTGCTGAGCACTCACTATTTTTTTTCCAGCACTCACAGAGTCGGCACCTATGCCCTGTTTTCATGTCTAATAGAGGTAAATGGGGCATTCCAAGAAAAAGCACAATCTTCTCCTAAACTATCCAACCCTGCTGGAGATTTAGAGCTGCAAGGGCCATGACATACCTGGACCAATGTAGAAATATGCTAATCTGATAAAAACACCAACCAATCATGAGATTTCCCAGACCTTCTAGAATTCAGTGGGATCAGCTGGTGAATTGACTAATGGTGACAGATCCACCAAAATTAATGAGGCCAGTAGCCTCGCCTTTTACTGCCTGTGCTACAATCTAGGGATCTCAAACTCCTGGGTTGGCTAGGTGCTGGTGGCGCTGCAGTTGGAATGAAGGAAGCATCTTGTGCCATTCTCCAGCACTTTTCTGGCTGTTAGAGGAATGGTATTGACATACTGGCTGGGAGGAATAGCTCTTGGACCGTGAGGAGCTGGAAGGAGGGAGGTAAAAAAGCTTAAAGGCAACCTGCACTGAGAAAAAACTGACTTATGTGTGTTTTTTTTTTTTAAATAAATATGGCCTTGAGTTGGTTTTCATTCCTCCTCCGCCCCCCACACACACACTGCCCCAAAAGCAGAACATTTGAGGGTTCTGCTTGCTTTCTGTATGAGAAATTCAGGTCTTTTCTACAATTTCTCTTGAGGTCGGAACTTCAGTAAACTGTGTTGCTATGAGACCCTGAATCTATTTACATTGGAAAATCAGGGGCTGTGGGATAGGAGGTTGCAGCTGATCAAACTGCAGATTGTAGCCACACAACAGCTGTGCTAGGATGGTGTCTCTTTCTCCTTGAAACATACGTCCCAAGGCATTTGTTTATCATAAGGTGCATAGAGGTCATTTTTCCCCCCTGAATCGGCGAATGCTGTACCTATAAGACCCAGTGTGGGAAATGTTGATAAGGAGGAACTGTGAGACAGCAGTGCCAGGGTGTGGGGAGGCACAGGCTGAGTGGTGGAGGAGGGGATATAAATGTATCTTAAAACAATTGTCAGATTAGCCTGTCAATTCTCTCTCCCTAAAACTCCCATTGAAATGAATGGCCCTGTTGTACTGGGAAGTATTAGCAGTATTATCACCCAGTGGGAGATAATAGCTACTCTGCCCTTAAGTTAGTGCAGAACCAGCCCTTTCTGAACTGACAGAGTACGTCTCTCTCACCAGAACTACCTTGAATGACACCAGGGCCCCGTAAATTCCCTCAACTTCTCTCCTTAGAAGCGAGCCAAGTTTCCCTTTGCCTTTGCCCAATCATTTTTTCTCCCCCCAACTCTTTAGCAAACGGAAGGCTTCAAGAAGCGATGGTTCACCATGGACGACCGAAGGCTGATGTATTTCAAAGATCCTCTGGTAAGGCAAGGGTGCTGGATCTCAGCGTGCGTCTGCATGGAATAGCCTGTAATGAGTTTGGTCTAATTGGAGAGTAAAGTGAAAATACTTGGGGCAGGTTGTTTGACTTTGGTCCAAAGCCCAGTGCACAATAGCCTGGTTTGCAGTTAGTCACTGACACATCCATGAACCCCTATTTAAATGGCTGTAAATGAGTCCCTTAGAATATCAAGGGTGGAAAGGATCTCAGGAGGTCATATAGACCAACCCCCTGCTCAAAGCAGGGCAAATCCCCAGACAGATTTTTGCCCCAAATACCTAAATGGCCCCCTCAAGGACTGAAGTCACAACCATGGGTTTAGCAGGCCAATGCTCAAACCACTGAGCTATCCTTCCCCTCTTCCTGACCTTTATTTCATTCACCAGATTTTTCTTTCCCTCAGCTCTTTTGCAGGGCTTTTCTGTGCTTTGTTGCCATCGGGGCTGGGATTGGTAAAGGATTTCAGGGGAGTCACTTGCCCAGTTCCACTGGGTTCCTATCTCCATGAGGCTTCTTTGAAAATCCCAAACGAAAATCTGTGCTAGTAATTAACGTTGCTGTGGTAGTCACAATATTAATTAATATTATCACTGAGAGGAAGGATGGGCCATGGCAAGGGCACTAAGCTAGGACTTGGGAGACCTGCTGTGCAACAGGCTTATTGTTTGACCTTGAGCAATTCACTTAGACATATACCCCAAGGAACAGGAAGGCTACCCTGCAGCTGGCTCAGGTACAGATACCCACGCTAGCTCTGATCGAGTTAGTGCGCTAAACGTAGCAGTGGAGCCACAGCAGTGCAAGCAGCAGGACTACGTACATGCATAGGGCTTTAGATGGGATTGTAGTTGGGGCTAGCCTTAAACCACATGGCGCCACCCCTTTGATAACTTTTGAATCTTAATTTTTTATTGCATTTGTAGCCCGTTTCATGACTTTGATGCATGATTTATCCCTGTCCTATGAGACAATAAATTTGCACGCTAGGATCTGTAAATCTGCCCGCTCTGCGCCCCACAAACCCGGCACCCCAGGCAGTCGCCTGAGTCACCTGCCCCTAACTCCAGCCATGGGGCTAGCCTGTCCCACCACTCACACAACTGTGGCTACGCTGCTCTTTTTGGCTGGGGTCTGTGTACCACAGCTGGAAATTACACCTCCAGATCCAGTGTAGACATACCTTTAGTTTCCCATCTGTAAAATGGGGATGATAGTGCTGCCCTACCTCATAGAGGTGTTGGGAGGATAAATACTTTAAAGATCGTGAGGTGCTGAGATACTCTGGGAATGGTAAGATAGTTAGACAGATGTTTATACCAAACACCAAGCTGTAAAGATTTTAATGTTGACCATGGGACCTTTCAAAGCACTGTAAAAACACTCATCTGCACCTCCTCCTTCTGGCATAGGCATGATGATTATTATCTCCTCAAAAGGCCTGATTCTGATCTCATTCCACTGGAGTCACTTCTCATTTATTCCAGTGTGTGATCAGAATCGGGCCAACCATGATTTATGTCACGTGATGAGTGCCTCATATCAAATCAATGGCAGAGCCGGGATTAGAATTCAAGGCTCCTAATCTCATGTGCTAAGCAACTGGCCACCCACCTATTTCTCTTTTGTCTTGACTGACAGGTCTGGTAAGAGAATAATTGCCGCACAGTCAGACCTTTATAACAGTACATGCAATGTTTCCACTTCACTGGAATTAATGACACTAAAGATTATATACGAGAGAGAGAGAGAGATTTCCAGCTAGAAAAACATCAAGCTGAAAAGTTTAAAATGCAGCAAGGAACGTGCAGGTTAAATGGTTGGAAAACTTCAAAAATAGAAGAGTCTGGGATTGGGGCAAGCTCCCGAGAGGCGGCAGAATCCCTGGGCCCAATCCTCAGATGGTGGAAAGCAAAAAAACCCCACTGAAGGCACGGAGGCAGTGAAATCAGAAGTCAATGGAATTGTGATGATTTACATCAGCTGAGGATTTGACCCACTCAGTGCTGTCCAGAGGATTCAGGGGGCCTGGGGCAAAGCGGGGCAGCTGCGCCGCTTGTACTCACCTGGCGGCGGTGGGTCTTTGTCGGCAATTCGGCAGTGGGGGGCCCTTCAGTCACTCTGCGTCTTCGGCAGCACTGAAGGCCTCCCATGATGAAATGCAGCCGAAGACCCAAACTGCCGCTGGGCCAGGGCTCACGGGGCCTCTGTGGGGCCCAGGGCCTGGGGCAAATTGCCCCGCTTGCCCCCCGCTGGGCAGTCCTGGATCCAATGTCTCTTGGAGTTGATACACATTAATGAGGAGTTTGGAGGGTGAGAGGTTAGAAGAATAGAGGCAGTAGCAGGTCTCTCTCTGAGAATGAGGTCAGAGCACAAAATGTGTCTGGATTTAGTACACCTGAAGTTTGGGCGGGGGGGGGCGGGGGCGGAATCCAGGGGCTTGGTTTGGCTCATTATTAAGTAGGAACTACAGTATTTGCAAAACTGAAATCTGGTGGATTTCAAACACCTCTAAACTTTCCAGGAGTCTGACCTTGAGAACTTGCTTCGTAGGCCTCTCTCACTGTTTTCTGTTGATGTGAGTGCTGGAGGATCTGCAGGGAGAACATTAATGTTAGTTTGCTGTGTGATCCATATTCCATATCACCTTGACAAGGAACTTTGAAAGGGCTCTGAATCATTTATTTATATCTTGTAGGATGCCTTTGCTAGAGGGGAAGTATTTATTGGGAGCAAGGAAAACAGTTACAAGGTCCTGGAAGGACTCCCACCATCCACCCAGGGAAATCACTGGCAGTATGGGATAACCATTGTGACCCCAGACAGAAAATTTCTCTTTGCTTGTGAAACAGAAAGTGATCAGCAAGAATGGATTACAGCTTTTCAGAAAGTCATAAGCAGGCCAATGCTGCCTCAGGAATATGCAGGTAAGTTACCCTGCCAGACTGAGACCCTTGGAGAATTAAGGCCTCCATTTATCCACCATACGTTAGAGAATTGGGAGATTGAAGAAGAGACAGAGCCTTCCACCTCTAAATCTAATCCAGTCTGTGTGGAAAGTCCTTACCATCTGCTGCCTGTTCAGTAGCTTATGCAAAATGTGTCAGTTTCCTAGTAGATAGGTGTCCACATCAACGGGACGATAGAAGTCCCTTAGTCCCATCTTTTGTCTCCTTGTCTTTTTGGATTGTAAGCTCTTCAGGGCAGGGGCTTTCTCTCCCTATGTGTATGTACAGTGGGGTACAATGGGGCCTCGATCACATTTGGGGTCTTTATCTGCTACTGTAGTAATAATGATTCCCATCACCACCACCTGAAAGTGGTACCACTCTCAACGGTATCGGCAGGCTGAGGAAATCTACCCTGGAGGTGGTACTGCCAGTCCAGAGTGGAGGCCCATTGGTAGGGGCAGCATAGGGGAAGCTCTATTGTGTTCTACCCATTCTCTGTGCCAGCCTCCAGCACCTTTATGAACACAGCATTCAGTTGAAGTTAAAGAAAATAGTTTATAAGTAACCTTTCATGAGAATCCACTTAAGTGTGCATAAACCTGCTTTTTAACAATCGAGTTAAATGCTGACAGATCACTGTAGACAAGGATATGTCGTGTTCAGTATCTTGTGAACGATTATCAGTGAATGCTTCTGGGATCATGGTTTAGCCACAACCAGGTGACGCAATGGTGAACACGACTCTGCAGTCGTGTTCTAACGCAACAACATTCTGCAGTGAAGACGAGCCCCTCCAGCCACTCATTCAAAGCTAAGCCCGGCTGGTGGATTGGATCCCAAAGGGTGGCGTGATAACCTGTGTTCTAACATCCATTGTATTGTCATTTTTGGTTTGTTTGTTTTTTTCATTTCAGTGGAAGCCCATTTCAAGCATAAACCTTAGCTGGGACTGTCGGAGCAGACCCAAAGAACGAGATTATGTTTACAACACAAGATGGTTTTATTTGAAATGTTTAAAAAAATAATAAAAGGAAATTAGAAAAATGTTCTTCACTTAATCCTGTTGGAAGCCAAGAAGTCAGCGGCAAACGTCACACGGAAGCTGCTGAGCCATAGCAAAACCAAACCTTGCACTTCTCTAGGTAGGCGCTGTGGGGCTGCTGTTTACAGCACTACCTAATGCTCATCCATAGACTTCACTTCCATGTGCCACCATTGTGTGTATCTCACTACATTAGGTAAAGAATTACCACAAATACCTGAGCATGTTGTCAACATAGTAGATTCTGAATGATGTGCACCAGGATGCCCCTGGGTCTGTGCTAACTTGTAATAATAAGACAACCCAGTCCAGAGTGGTCCAGAATGCTTTGTGAAACAAATTTGGCTGTATTCCGTAAGTAGCATTTTCACAGGGTATTGATGATTGACTTGAAAACATTAATGGCACATCCCAAAGATATGGTGTGCTTGACAGTCTGCAAACATGGTCAATGGCTAGAGATAACTGATGCAAAACATCCTATGGAATATGGAAATGAGCAATTTAGCCCTTGATGAGAAGGGAAGAAAAAACGCTTCATATTGTATCTCATATATATAGACCTCTTCAAAAAACAGTTATACTAATGACAACTGGGTTTTGGCTACATGCCTTTTATCTTCTGTAATGATTCAGTAGTTTAGATCAGGAATGGTTCTAATTTGGTCCTAGTTTTTCAGATCTGAACTTTCCCAACATTCTGGAGAGTCTGGACCTGGTATTGTCACAGGGGCAAATTTGTGAAGTTCTCATCCGACTCTGAAGTCTCTCAAAGTCCTCTAGTTTAGACACATTAGTCTTTGGGATATCTTCTCCTGGCAGGGCCAGGGTATTCGAATTCAACAGGGTTTTCCCTGATGAACTCACTGTCCCAACTCTCTTTTTAGGAAGCATTTTCTCATCTCCCAAGAGATCATTAAGTCCTAACAGAATATAGAGCACAAGCTTAAAACACAGAATGAAAAACTCCATTGTCTTTAAGTGAAGGGAATGATGAATTATAACCAGCTAGGGGAGTTTGAAGTTAGTGGTGACATGTCAGAAAGCAGTATAATATGCTCTGTGGTGTGGATGGTGCAAATGCTTTAAAAAGCAAGTAACATAAATACTGCTCTTTAGGTGCTTAAATTAAGGGTCCCAATGGTAAATTGCCTCTGTGTTATTCCATACAGACTGTGTATACTGGACAGGATCTCAGATGCTTCCTTTTTTATTCTGTATGGTGGTGAAGTGACTAAATGTTTTGCTTTTGTTCAAAGTATAATGATGAGGAAATGATTTGCCAAGAAATGTTGTTGACTCCAGAGCATTCTCCTCACAGCATAGTGTGGCTCACTGTTGCATAAAGTATCACTCCAAGCAAAGAGCTTTCACCGACATCCAGGATGCTGATGACAGGGCTTGTCTACTCTACCCGCCAGATCGGCCGGCAGTGATTGATCCAGTGGGGGTCCATTTATCGTGTCTAGTCTAGATGCGATAAATCGATCCCTGAGCACGCTCCCGTTGATTCCTGTCCTCCACCACCGCGAGAGGTGCAGGAGGAGTCAATGGGGGAGTGGCAGCAGTCAACTCACTGCAGTGAAGACACCAAGGTGAGTAGGTCTAAGTATGTTGACTTCAGCTACATTATTCACATTGCTGAAGTTGTGTAACTTAGATCAATTCCTCCCTCTCCCCACGTGTAAACCAGAGCTGAGGCAGAGATATGCAGCATACCTTGGAGAAATGAACTTAGCCCACACTTTGAACAGAATCCATTTAAGACTTGATCCTGCATCCCTTGCACAATGGAAGCGTCTTTGGACTCCAGTGGGGGGAAGGAATGCAGGATTGGGGGTATATTTAGGGCATGATTTACAGTGTGCAGATGTGCATGCCAGTTGCACAGATCTTTCCTTCAAACAATTCCTGCTGTATTGCCAGTGCCTGTCTATGACCTTAACATGCTATCTCGGCATTTCTTCAGTTGTGGAGAGGCTGAGCTGAATGAGGTACTACCCAAAACAAAGGGCTCTATTCATGGCAGGTCCAGCCAGATGTCTGTGCAGTGCATTGCAGAAGCACACAATTGCCATGCCTTGAAGAATATTGCATGTGCACTTCCTCGGAAGCTCAGCCAAAATGGCATTTGAAATAGTTTGGCTTCCGTGGTCTTGTGATGTGTAAATGTTGCTAATGACTCATTCTCAAGCTATCATAAAGGTGAATTTATAAATAAATTGATGTAATGTAAGTGACTGTCACACCTTGTAAGTAATGCTAACTTTATGTAGGCTAGTTTCGAATGGGATTTTAAAAAGAAATCCATGGGGTTGGCCTCCTTAGCTGCTTATCACAGTGCACATCGAGGAAATGCCCGTGACTGACAAAGGAATGTCAGCTCAGAGAAATCCCACAATGACTGTGGTGTGTCCCCGTAGGAACACTGCAGGCCTACGCAGTGGAGTGTGAGAATTAAGCATTCGGAGTCAGACAATAAGCACAGACAAAAACTCATGGTCCTTCAGCTGGGCACATGCAACTCTGGCCCTGTTTGTAGGGCATCATGGGTCTGATTATAGTTCAGAGCTTTCCAGTTTTACTCCCAAGAGAGATCACTGCTCTCAAGCTGGAGGGATTGAGCAATACCCTTCTATTCCATCTGCATGTTGCTATTTCTGTGCTGGGATGGGACCCAACAGTCAGACCACCTTTGAAATACACACTTACCCTCCAGGACCATAAATCTCCTGATGACCACGTTCCATGGCCTCAGACCCATCAATGTTCGTTGGGTTTTTATATCTACTCAACTCACACTTGAGCAATGATCTCCATTGTTATTTATTCAGCCCAGTTCAGAGGCCCAGCATGAGGCTTATACACTGCTTATGTCCAATCCTGAGGACTTAAGCAATGCATATGGCTTCTGTGGAACCTCTGCACAAGGGTAAATTTCATTGTAAGTGCACTGAGAGCTTTGCTAAATCATAATAGAAGGAAGCATGGAGCCTGAGAGGGAATGGAACAGACAAGAGTACGTCTACACTGCAAAAACGGGCAGACCTGCGGCAGTCAGTCCCAGAATCCAGGTAGCTGATTTAAGCACCTGGTACAGGGCTAAAAATAACAGCGTAGATGCTTAGGCTGGAGCCTGGGCTCTGAGACCCCTTCCCCATTCCTGGGTTTCAGAGTCTGGGCTCCAGACCGAGCCCATATATGTACACTGATATTTTTAGCCCTGTAGTGTAAGCCACGAAAGCCTAAGTCGGTTGACCTGGGCTCTGAGACTTGCTACTGCAAGCCTTTTCTGTGCAGTATGGACCAACCCAGTCTAGTGGGGAAAGACGATTATGAAGGGGGAGAGAGAAAAATTTCACTGAAAAGGTAGATCCAGAAACAAGCGAGGCCATCCAGCCAATCTTTTGCGGGTGCTCTTCTATCTTTGGTCCCTGATTCATGTTTCTTTATCAAGCGTTGATTGCGGCAGTAAATTTCTCTCTCTCTGCCTCGTACGGCATTCAGCACAGCAACAAATCAGAGGAGGGGGATGTGAGCCCTCCCCCAAGGATTTAACCCTCGGGTCAGTACAAAATGATGCCATTTGAGTGGTTTAGATTTGATATACAGAGTTGGCTGACATTAGTGGGCTTCCCAAGGCTGTAAGGAGGAGGGGAGGGTGTGTTGAAAGGCAAGGAATGGGGGGGGGGCTGGATGCAGGAGGAGTTCTGAGGATAGGGGCAGTGTGGAAAAATTCAGCAAGGGAGAGACAAAGGAGGTAGTAAGACAGGATGAATGGGGGCCCGTGGAGAATGCAGATCCCATCCCACAGCGCTAGACTGTGGAGAGTTCACATACGGGGGGAGGGTGACTCCCATGGCCTGGAGCAGGAATCCACCTGTGTATGTGATGCTGGAATTGGGCCTGTTCTCCATGGCTGCAGTCTAGTCCATTATATGTCAAATTAAGTGGGGCCGTGGGTCAGCAAAAATGTAGACAACCCTGCCATAGAAAGTCAACAGAGTCTCTCAAACGATCTCACATTCATTTCTTTCTAGCTAATCTCACTTACCTCGTGCCCCTACCTGTGGCATTTGAGCTCAACCGAGCCTCATTCATAGGCACAGCAAGCTATAGACCATCTGGCCAATGGCAGGATTAAAAATAGGAGGCCTAGTTCTCAGTTACAACACGGCCATTTTATACTGCTCTGTGGAGCTACCTTAAAAGGCCTCCCTGAAAACACTACAGGGCCTCCGTGGCTGGTAGAGGTCTCCCTACCACTTCCCCCTGTGGCAGGGCTGTGGCAAGAGAACGGTACACTATAGCTATTCTCTATTTACCTGGGCCATAGGGGCCCTTGAGGCTGCTCTAACTTGCACCCAGGGCTTGCTCCAGACCACAAAGGTGGTGTGAAGCTAAGTTCCCCTCCACCAAGCACAAGAACAAAGTTACTGAGCGTCAGGATATGTAGGAGACAGCCACCAGCCTGAGGCTGCCATGGTAGTGAAACCAAGTCAGTCACAGTGATTTTTTTAACTGGATAGAGTGATTCTGTCCTTAACCCTGACCACACTTTCCTTACAGATTTTTTTGGGGGGATGGAGGGAGAGGGATCTTTTTAATGACATACTTAGCCTGTGCCAAGAGCCTTGCATGAATGAATTGTCACACAAATCAAACGTTTTTGGCAAACAAATATTGCACTCAACAAAAGGTCATCATGACAGATTTACTTGCTGTAAGTATTCATTATCAGTCACCCCACTGGCGTCCAGAGAAGACTCCCCGAGGTCTTAGATCAGTTATTTTGTGTCACTCGGTTGTGAAAAGAGCTGAATTTGGTTTAGTGCTTGGGGGAGGGGGAGAGGGGAGGACTCCAGCTTGAGGCATGAGATTTGATCTTTCCAGTTCTTTTATACTGACAGGTCCAGCACAAACAGTTCGACCCATTGTATCCTATACATTCCTTTACAGCTCCTTGGCCGACATCAGGTTTGCTTGTGCTACAAACTGGCTGTTGCACTTTTTTTAACTATAATTCTCTTTATTTGATTTGTCAAAAGCTGCTTAAAGTGACATTTCAACATAGTTGCAGAAAATTGTGACTAAAGGAAGTCTTGGAATGTCCAGGTGGATCTAATGGATATTAGTACTGTATATAACATGTTTTGAATTTTTATCTGAACTAATGAAACATGTCCACTTAAATAATGGAACAGTACATTTGAGTGTCAAATGCATTTCTTAAGTTAGTGTTTGTAATCGGAAAGCCATCTTGTCAGTTGTATACATTTGTTATGTCACTGGTAATAAAACTGTGGTACTAAATGGCATTCGAACCAATAAATTATTATGTCAAATCAATGGGAGATGTTGTGTTAAGTCTGTGGCACAGGTGATATAAAAGGAGATATGAGCTGTACATAGCCAATAGGTCGGTCTTAATTTATAGGTGCTGGAGCTGGGGGGAGCTGCCGCATCTCCCCCCTCCCAGCTTGTGGTTTTCATCCTAAACAAGGTTTACAGATTGGGGCAATGGCTCTTAGCACCTCCCCACTGTACAAATTGTTCCAGCGCCCCATCCAAATCGCCTCTTGCAGCAGTGTCTATGCACTGTCTCCTGCAGTATGCTCCTAACTGACCTCACTTGGCCTGGAACTGTAGCATTTGACTCAGGACTGTCAAATACAAACGCATAAGCCTTTGCTGCTTGAGCCTCAGTTACCTGGCTTAGGCAGTTTTTGATTCTCCTGCAGCATCTTGTGGCCCAGCCCATAGAGGGGGAGACTTACCCACATTTTGCTAATGGGGAAGGGGTCAGGAGTTACATATTTTTCTTCCCTTTTGGTGTGGGTATCCTTGAAATGGATGGACTGCTTGATTCTAGCCAGTGCTAGGTGTAATGCTGGCAGCCAGCTGTGTCCATGCCCTGCATCAGGAAGCTCTTGAGCCAAACTGCTCAGTAAGAGGACAACTGTATGCCTTACAAAGGATAGTAATGAGCCTCTTATGCTTATCAGTGGTGTGTGGGAGCCTTTGTGACAGGCCAGAAGCCCACTGGGCTAGGCATTGGACCGTCCTTATTGTCACGTGCAGGAGTAGCCACCTCGGCTGTGGTAGTGTTAGCTTTTTACAAGCTATTAAGGGTTGGGCTTGATTAATACTTGGATGGGAGCAAATGTAAAGTATTGTCACAAGTGGTGGTGAAGACTCAGGCTCTTCCTCCCATGGAGTCGCTACTGAACTGTGGCTGTGGGTGGTGGTATGAGGCACCATGCTGCCTCTTGCATGAGCATTACCGTTAGCACAAGTGGTCGGGCCAGAGCCCAGGTCCCCTTTTCACCCTGGCTACACTTAAAAGAACTCTTTGGCCAGTATAAGCTGTTTCTCTGCAAGGTGGGTTTACATGTCTAGCCCTGGCAAGAGCCCTTCTTAGAGCAGACTCTTCACGAGCATAGGGCTGGCAAAATTCCAGTTTGGGTAAGTAGTGTTGCCATCACTAATTACCCAAAAGTGGTTTCCACTTCCTGGGCTGATATGTGGGGTTCTGCAGTATGAACTGATTCCTGTCTCTGTATGTGACCATACCTATAACGTGGCAGCGCCAAGGGGTTAAAAGGCGTGCCATGCATGAATTGTCTCCAAAACGCAGGATTTGAACCTCCCTACCTTGCTCAGCAAAAGTGAGCACTAGCAGAAACCATGAGAGGGTCAGGTCTGCCAAGCCAATGCAAGGAGCTGGCTAAGGACATGGCAAAAGTGGGTAAAAATACTAACGAACGCATGATTCCACTGCACCATGCTGCCCCCCCACCCCAGGTGTCTGCAGACCATTCAGACACCAGTCACTAGGTGTAGGTTAGGAAGGTCTGATTTCCACCAAGTAAAACCATGCTGGTCAAAGCTGAGGGTCTTACCCCCCGCCCACCTGACTCCAGCATGCCCTTTTCAGTGCCATTCCCCCATAATTATTGACGGCAGCATATACCCCATAACTTACTAGCTTGCTTTGCTAATTTGCAGTTTTTCAAGCAGCAGGAGGGAGGTTGGTGGGTGATGAATACAATTGACTCAACCACCACGACTTGGTTGTCAGTAGAAAGTTTTCCTTCCTTTCTGAAAGCTGGTTCTGGGGAAGATGCCAGGAAAAGGCATTCGCTACACTGAAGCAGTGGCATTAGAAGACCTCGTCCCTTAACCCCAGCATGTAATGGACGGTTGTGAAGTGGTATATGCTCCAGTGAGCAAGCTGGCACTAGTATTCGTGTGAGAGGCAAGAGAGAGAGCTCTTGCTATGGCTTTATATAAAGAGAAATGTAATGGCAGCTATTTCTATTGGTCCTACAGGTGTAAATCCCCGTTGAGGAAGGAACATTGGCTTCCTCTGGGTCGCATACAGTATGGGGTAGCGCATCAGTGCTTAGCTTTAAGTGACGCTAATTAGGTCTTTGCTGTTGAACACCCAGGTACTTCAGAGGCAAACCTCCCAGCATTAATTCTGATTCCTGCCGCCTCCTCCGCAACCTCACAGAGTTTCGCTGTTTCCTTTTCTCACGGTAACCTTTCTACAGTAATAGGCCCTGGCTTCACAAGACGGCTGATCACTTCCTGCCCCAAATACACTGAGAAACTGGGCATTCCCCCGCACTCACTGACTCTTTCAGAGGACAGGGGCCAGTAGGCCATGGCACTGCCAACACGGCACCACTGCCACAGCTGGTTTGGGGTGTGTGTGCATGCGTGTATGCAAGTCACTGCCATTTTGCTTTTCACCTGCTGAAGGGTAAATAATCCAAGCCAGCTGGGGCTGAAGGGAGGTGGGAAGAGAGGGGAATGGCTAACATGGCAGACTAGGTCAGTGGGCAATGATGACTGGCTTGAAAATGCAGCCCTAGATAAAGTGCAGCTACAGCCAGCGGTCACAGAGCTTGAGCTGCAGCTTGCCCTTGTCTAGGCACTGGGTGGGCCTCGTCTTTTTATTAACACTGGGCTACAGGTGAGGCTAACTGAAGGGGTTGGCCCATGGCAGAGTTTGCCAAGCCACTGTGCTGACCTGCGGTCATATGACCCAGGATCTATTCTGGGTTTGAAGCGACTCCTCCAATGTGGGTCATGCTCAGTCAGTCCTGCCCCCTCCCCGCCACATTTCCTCTAGAGGCCCCACCTACGCCCAGAGTCCAACTGTACTAGGCACATGCACATCCTGTCCTGAGGTGGTTACAGTCTAAAGTGGCAGGACAGATTTTTTTTTTTTGGGTGGGGGGAAATATCAGGGAATTGATGTCCTGTCTGCTGCCCTGTCTGGCGCCTTTCCAAGCCCACAGGTTGCAGCTGTGCTGGAGCCTACCTGCTGAGCAGTGGCACAGCACGCATGTCCTGAAGGGTAATGAGGCCTATTTGGCCACATGCTACTGATGCTAGACGGAGCTGCTCCAATGCTCAGCCAGCTCTGGCCCTTACCTGAGCACAGCTTAGCGCCAGCAGCCTGGCTGGCTGCAAAAGGCAGAGGAGCAGCCATGCCAAAGTACACGTCAGCACTGATAAATATGGCAGGCGCAGCCCACACACGTGCGCTATCACCAAGGCAGCCGTGCAGCGCATGGGTTATGGGCCCATTGCAGTTCCGACAGCCTGGCCTGGCTGAGGCAGCACTACCATTCAGCTCAACCTCAAGCCAGCACTTTGCCCCTCCAAGTAGAGTTGCCCAGGCTACCACCTTCCCTGAGGGCCTGTCCCTGCCCCGTCCCTTCACTGAGGCGCTGTTTGGGGGGGGGGTGCGGGCTCTGGGGTGGGCTGTGAATGAGGGGTTCAGGGTACAGGAGGAGGCATGGGTGCTGGGCTGGGGGGGGTGTAGGTTCTGGTGTGGGGCTGGGACTGAGTGGCTTGGGGTGCAGGCGGGGGCTCTGGGTTGGGGCCAAGAGGTTCGGCGTGTGGGTGGGAGCTCAGGGTTTGGGATGTGGGCTCCAGGAGGGAATTTGGGTGCTGAAGGGGATGTTGAGATGGGGCTGAGGGGTTCGGCGTGCAAAAGGGAGCTCACGGCTGGGGCAGGGGGTGAGGGGTGGGGGCTCTGGGCAGCACTTACCTCAGGCAGTTCCTGGAAGTGGCTAGCATGTCCCTCTAGCTTTGGGGGGTCCCAGAGAGCTCTGCATGCTGCCCCAATCTGCAGGCAGCACCTCTGCAGCTCCCATTGGCCATAGGGTAGGAGCAGCATGCAGAGCCGCCCCTGCACCTAGAAGCCAGAGGGACGTCAGCTGCTTCCGGGAGCCATGCAGAGCCAGCCGCTGTGGCCAGCCGGACTGTTAATGGCCTGATCAGCTGTGCTGACTGGCACCACCAGGATCCCTTTTAAACTGGGTGTTCCAGTCGAAAACCTCCAAGTGCTGCAAGATTGCATGATTCCCATGGTAGCCCAAATAATAAGCAAAGCTGGGTGACAAGCAGTGAGACTGTAGCAGAAGCTGCCAGCAGCCGCTTGGCGTTTCCCAATACAGCACGTTTCACAAGCCCCTCGCTGCAGAGACATATTTCCTCATTTCCCTGGGGGGGTTGGGGGGGGCGGAGGGGGGGGGTGGGCAACAAATGGTGCAAATAGCACGTGTGTCTCATTAAGAAGATGCCTGTCCTGCTCCCTTTGCTGGATGGCAGATCAGCTTGAATCTCAGACAGGCTCCCCTGCAGCTGAACTGATGGGATATGGCTATTCCTCAGCTGTTTACAGGTACTTGCTCCTTCCGTCCAGGTTAATATGATCTGCTCTGCCCAGGTTTGGCAGCATCCCTACCTTGCCGCTAGCCTATGTCCCGTTTGTTTTTCTTTGTATTACAATTCAGTGCATTGTTATTGGCATAATGAGCTATGCACCTGTGGCCAAAGGGTAAAGAACAGTGCTCGACTCTTTGGATAGCCACCAGTGGCAGGTATAGCGTCCCTAGGACAGCTTACTATATGTAGCTGTTGATTCCCTGGGGCTCTTCTTTCCCAACTGAGTGGCAGATTGGTACCCAGGGTCAGGCATGGTTTGTTATCATATTTGGATGAGAAATCTTTTATGAGCCCTGATAATTTGAGACACTCTCTTTTCTCCTACTTCCTGGTGTGCGACTGGGCTCTCACCCGCTCCTCTGGCACGTCAGCAGCACGGTCGCTCTTCAGTGCTTTGTGCCGCCCCATGACAGGAGCACATGCAGGCCCCAGTGCCGATCAGGGCACCACTCTGCAAGGGGCTATACACACACACAGACTGCGAGGCAACCACTGCCCCCAAAGCACTAACTAGACAAAGGGCAGAGGGGGAAAACCAAGGTACGAAAAGGTGAAGGGATGCACCCATGATCCCACAGTAGGTCAATGCCAGAGGCTGAAATAGAACCATGTCTCCTGCCCTGTGGCAATAGCCACTCGAGAACACTGTCTCCACTGAAACTGCCGCCAGCCCATCAAGATTACTGGGTTTAATCTCTCGCTCTACATATCAATTATTAAACCCTAGTGCTCATAGCACATTATTATCAATACATTAATTTCTAAGGTGCCCAGCACCACAGTGTCTAGGCATACTTTATATGCAGTGCCAGAGTAAACACAGATTGCCTTCTCCCCCCAGCCCTCAAATATTATGGCACCAAACTAGCTAATGTTGCAGTCCCATGCAGGTGGATGCAGCTGGCTAAAAACCAGAAGCGTCTAAAGCCCACTTAAGCAAAATCCCCTACAAAAAGAGGCGTTTTACACTGCGCTAACAGACATATATCTAGGGGCACCAGCACCCTCTTCAACCCTAGGAGATGGTGTGCCAGCCAAGAGAGGTACCATGATGTGCATTGGGGCAGAGATGGGCTCAGATACTTGGGCCCCAGGGACACCTGGGCCCTAGGGACAAGGGTCCAGATCCTCAAAGTATTTAGGTGCCTAATTCCCTTTTAAATTGATGGGAGTTCAGCACCTAAATACCACTGAGGATCAGGGCCAGCACCTGAAATTCCTTGCAGCGTGAATAGGCAGCCAGTGCAAATTATGTAGAAGAGGTTAGATATGCTTTCTGTTTTGACCTACTTAAAAAGCACAGTTAGCCAGTACCAGATACTTCAAAGGACAGGTCAGGAAACCCAGCAGTAGGCAGTTCTAGGATAATCTACTTGCGGGGGAGGCAGTTTCTCCCTAAACCCTGGTGCATTGTGTTTGAGAAAGCGTATTGATGTGGAGCATCTTGTTCTTATGTCCCTTGGTGTGAACACAGAAAGTGGTCCTTCACGCTTCAAAGTGTGAATGCCAAGCCTTCAGTATCAGCACCATCTACTGGTGAAATTCACTGGGAACAGCAACAGCAGCCCTTGGTTCTCATGCAGTTCTCTCACTGTCTTCAAAGCCAGCCTTAAATCTGGTTGGCTGTAGGCGTCTCTCCCACATGCAGTTAAAAAAATCCCCAACTGCTAAATGTCAGCAAGAAGTGGGAGTATAATTGTGAATTTTAATCAGGATCAGCCCCCTGCTAGAGGTGCTAGATTGCTATTCAGGCCGAGTACAAAGTGCACAAGAGTCCCTGAGACTGTGACATTCCAGAATGTGCCCTATCAAACACCCATGGGTGGGGAATAACAGGACAGCTTTGCAGAGCAGACTGTACAGTGTACCCGTCACACTTTGCTACAGAAGAGCTAACCATATGTGTAGCTCGTGCACTCCACCACCACTCCAGGGACGTAAAGACAGCGTTCCCTGGCATAGGGTGGAGAACACTCGGTAGGATGTAGAATCAGTGCAATACTTGGGAGCCCTCCTCCCCCGGCCCCCGAGCAGCTGGTATAGGGGGTGGGACTAGCTAGCCCCAGCTGTGAGAACACGCATAGGGCACAGGGCCAATTCTGGAACATTCTTAAGGCTGCTCTGAATTACACTCCCCTAGTCTATCTCAGGATCAGGATTATGCAAAGGTGACATAAAGCCACCTTTATCCACCTACATCCTATGCTGAGAACAGCTTGGCCCAGTGACTTCATTCTGAGCACTAGGAACAAACACAGCAAATCTATGCTAATGAAGCATTAGGGTTTCATAGCTAAAAATGAAAAGGAGTCTGGAACTGCACCAGTTAAAGCCCCAGGAACAAAACCAACTGTGTCACATTTCACAGCTGCCTGTTAGCTCTTTACAACATGGACAGTAAAATATATTAAGCTCACATTGCATTAAAAAAGCCCACCTGTATAGATCGTTTGTAGACTGAAGTAATGATGCTGAGGGAACATCACTACAGGAATTTTTTATATTTCCTGACTTGTGCAATTTTAACAGCTTCAACCATAATGCCCCACTAACACGATGTTTTGTCCCAATTACCTAGATGTTTTTAAACAGTATGTATATAAAGAGAAATAGCCTTTGCTGACATGTTAGCACCTCCAAGGTTACGGGTAGGCTTCTGAAGATCACATGTGGTTTTGAGGTGAAATTCTCATTTGTGCTGCTGCTGCTGTTTGGCTGGAGATTGTTTTCTCTGCTATGGTCTGTGCTAGGGGGAAAATTTTTACCAGATGTCAAACACCACGTTAAAATCTTAGTGTAGACATGGCAAGTTGTAATTTTAACCACCTAGAGTAACCTCAATCTACTAACATGCTAAAATTACAACTTGCCTTCACTAGGATTTTAACTTAAGAATTCACATTTTTTTCTAGTGTAGATGTGGCCTAAGAGTTTACACATTCTGATAGCTGAATCGTTGAGAGAGTGAACAATGGTATCTTTTAATGAAAGCAATTTGCCGAATATCGCAGAATGTATCAAAAAGCCTTTAAACTAAATTACACACCTGTGATTTTTTTGGGTATGGGAGGGGGTAGGAGATAAAGGCTTCTTAATGGAAAATGAAGAGTTGATTATTTCCAAAACAGATGAACTGAAGTGTTTTAAAACTGGGTTTTTCTCTTGCCACAGTCAGCTTTGTAGATGATGCTTGTGGGGAGATTTTAATCAAGTAATGGACCTGTAGCTTCACAGCATTAGAGCACCAATGTCATTCAAATCTCCACTAGGAGACCCCACTGCTATTTTTGGTGACTTGGCACCATTCAGATATGTTGCAACAAGAGTACCCTGTAAGAAAAGACTATTTCTCCCCTATGCCTGGCATAACATGAATTATCCTGATCATCATTTTAATCAGATTTAGACAACAGGAAATGCTATTGTGATTTCAGTTCACGGTCCAAGTACCATCGAATTATGCAAGTCCACTAAATGGTGACTAACTCATTAGTCTGAAAGCCAATTTACCTTTTTAAGGAAAAGCAAACTGTAGGTCTACATTCCCCCAATCCATGCTCTGCATTATGCTTAACGTGTCATTTCATTTACATGCTTTAGCTGCAGAAGGTTTGGGTTGTTGGTTTTTTTTAAATAGACACTGTTAGCTGTTACTGTAAATATGGACACAGACAAAATACACAGTGAATAGCAAACGGCACAATGATGATTTTCCACACTCCCACCTCAAACTGAAACATTAGGAAACATAAGAGCGCTGGTTTGCAAATTAAAATAAATTGAGGCCAACAATTTACCTTGATTAAAACCCGTGATGATAAAATATTCCCAGACATGAGAAGGCTAAGGATACATGGGTGTTTTAATATATCCCAGCTAACAACCCAACCCAAAATATTACACACGCCTTACAAAAATTCTACATCTTTACAAAGAAAATCTGGAGAGACAGAATTAAGGTAACCAGTCAGATCCCCTCTACCATAAAATCCTTCATTACCCACTACAGCACCTGACTCACACTGGACCCACTCCAGGGATTTTTTGATCCTTAATCATGTTCTTTTGTTTGTTAATTTCCCCGTATTTTTTAAATACCAAACCTTTAAGGTGGGTTGGCACAGCAGCAGATAGGGAGCCTGTGCTGACATGTTATCAAAGCAGGCCTCTCCTAAGGCTCATGTTTAGGTTGGACATTGCAGGGAGGGAGGGCATAGATGGTGAGGCTTAGGATTTATTCTGGCAATTATAGTGGTACAATTATGGTAAATTTCTCAGCATAGGCAAGCCCTAAAAATCTGCTATTTTTTAGGCTTCTCCCACTGCACCTCTCTTTCTACATTTCCCAGTAGCCTGAACCCCGTAAATTGTGCTCCATGTCCCAGCAACCTCTGGCCCTCTCCAGACAAGAAATTTTCCCACTCTCCCCCCATTCTGAGATTCAGAAGCATGACTCCCTACCCCTGTAAGGCCCCCTGCATCCCACTCCCAATTCATGTCTCTCACTGCCCCCTACCCCTACTCAGAACCGCTGCCCTTGGGAATACCACCACTCACAGGCCTCCACCTCACATTGCTGGCTTGGTCCGGCAGCTGAGCCTGGAGTCAGGAGCAGCATATCTATGTCTGTAAAGGGATTAAAGTAATTTTCAATGTTGCTCTGCACACATGTGAAAGCAACTCTGGCTTAGACTCTCAGGGAATGGAAAAAACAAGCAGGATCATAGAAGTCACTCCCTGCCCAGGGCCCACGCAATAGGAGTCAGAACCCAGCTTTCTTCAGTCTGATCCAAAGAGAGAAAAACCACCAGACAAAGGGTAGCTGGCCACAGCTAGGCAAAATGAAACACTAAGTCCCTTGCAATCATGTTATGTGGGCAACCTGTGTAAAGCAGATGGACAATATTCCAGTTCCTCAGGTGCTCCTGACTCTCTCTCCTCCCTGGGCTAGAGGAGTTGCCTCTTCCTCCTTTATAGGATCCCTACTCTAATGAGGCTCTAGTTTACTCATTTCCTGCCTTTCTCTGCATTTCCTCATCAACTCTTTATGGGCACTTCAAGCTGGAAGCATAACTTTCAGCTGGACAAGAGACATACGCATGATAGCGCTGATCCAGCTAGCATGCCAGCGTATAGACACACCTGTACATGTGACGAGGTTGTGTCCAGGAATTAACTAGTATTGGAAGGAAATTATTAGCAAGATTCATCTTCTGGCAAAGTGACAACTTCCTAGAGACCCCCTAACCTTCTTACTTAATGCTCCAGTAATGGATCTACATTTTAAACAGGACAAATTGTTCTTTTTTTTTTTATGGTTAGTCGCAAGCTTTTATACTGCACATTTTGGAAAAATGTGACTTCTTTGGAAGTGTTGTATAGTAAAATATGGACTGTCCTTGTAATGAAAAAGCTTTCACACCAAGTATGTTCACAAGAGAAGCTCCAAATTGAGAAATTTGGTTACACTTTTTAGCAGAGGAGGTTGGATCCCTAGTCAGCAAGCCCAGAATGTTTATCCAGTTCTTGGAATATTAACCTGATCCTGAATGAGTACTATACAATAAAATATTAACATACTATATTGTAGCTGTGCCTTAATAAAAAGTTTTTTTAAAAATACTGACCACGTGAGGGGGTAGATGCTCAGGGTATGCACCTAGTAGCTTGGATGGAATTGTTCTCAGGGTGGCTAGCCCTTCCCACTGCCACAACTACACTGTTTTTAGTACAGTAGCTCAATCAGAGCTAGGGAGACCAGACAGCAAGTGTGAAAAATCAGGAGGGAGGGTGGAGGAGCTTATATAAGAAAAAGCCTCAAATATCAGGACTGTCCCTATTAAACCAGGACATCTGGTCACCCTAATCAGAGCTAGCATGGATGTGTCTCCTTGAGCTGGAGTTTACACCTTCAGCTCAAAGTGTAGATGTACCATGTGTTCTGCAACTTCCCATTGGAAACCCACTCCCCCTACACTCACACCAAACTCCGCCCATATCTCCCTCCTCCCCCCACACTAAGTATATTTCTCCACAGTGAGGCCAGAAAATACAGCTGAAGGTATTTGGAGACATGGCAAGACAAATCATTAGGAACATTTTCAAGACATCAACAACAGAGACATTAGTAATTCACCATAACTCTGCCCCTCTACCCCCAAAACCTTCTTAGAAGTCTATCTTAGGAAGAAATGAGTCACGTGCATTATACTGGGGGGGGGGGGCACACACAAGAGAGACTTTGGAGAAAGCTAGGTATGGGTGGGTGGGGTTCTTCGGTAGTGGGTTTTTACTGTAAAGCTAGTTTTAACCTTTATATGGAGCGGGTGCTGCTGGTCTGTAATACCCTTGCCACGTAGACAAAAACTGAAGTTTGAGAGCATCTCGTGTACAATTGTGCATTGCTCTCGACTGGTGATTGTAGCTGATGTACACTAGTGTATTTCAAATTCTGTCATTCCTAAGTTGTTCATTCCAACAGCCCAAGTAGTTAGATGCATTTATTCCACCCAATGAAACAGCACTGGGAATGAGAACACTAGATGGGGGTAAAGCACTGCAAAACAACAGCCAGAGTAAGGCTCTCTGGGTTTCTTGTACCTGTTCTGCACTGCTGGCCTGGAATGGGCAAAGCAGGGGGCAGAAAAATGAGCTTTCCAATTCAGAAGAGCAAATGAGAAAAAGACCTTCCTGCTCTATGACATCATCTCAGAGGCAGTGGCCAGAAAGGGCCAAAGCACTTGGTCTTGGTTGGGGAGCAATGGGAGATGGTGGCCACCCAGCAGAGCACCTAAACTCCATAGGAATGGAGCCTTGCATGGAATACCAAGTGGCAGTTGATTTCTCTCAGAAGTGTTAGATTTTTTTTTGCTCCTCATGTTGCTCTACGTGCCCCCTTCCCCCTGCAAGCCACTCTTCCTCCAACCCCCTCTTCCCAGGGCTACACAGTCCAAAAAGACACCCCTCCTAATCCCTGCATGACTGGTACTCCTGTCACAACACAAAATGATTTCATAACCACTTAACATTGTGCAGCTCTGCTGCACAAGGAGTGTTGCTATATAATTTATAGTAGACAGGGGGCCATAAAAATTATTCATTAAAGCACCAATCAATCCTACCAAATGATGCATACAGCCCCATTAACCTCAGTTGGGCACTGCAGAAGCCCATCTCCACGAATCTCTTTGCAGGCTCAGAGCTTTTCAGACTTGTTTCTCAGGAAACTGGGATCCCGGTTATTCCGTATTTGAAAGAGCTCCTACAATTATTCCCTCTGCACTTGACAATAAATTCACTTAAACTAGACACTTGCTTTAAATATAACTGATCGGCATGTAACAACATCCCAGCATTAAAAATCCCAAAATCATTTGGGTGGGATTTTCACAAGTGCCTTAGGAGGACATCCGATTGTCCATGCACTGGGAAGTTATTCCACCTTAATACTACTGGGGTCACTGCTAAGCTTCTGTGTTAGAGCGCAGATCCACTCCCTCTATTTTTGGTAAAGTTACCCGAGGTATACTGTCCAGAACTCTGGATTGTTCAGGATATGTTGAGGAGTTCCATCTCCAAGAGGCGGTACACTGTTTGCAAATGAGGGGTACAGGGTGGGCTTCAGGAGGCTACACAACATGTGTCCCTAGATCCGTTCATAGAGCCAATTACCTCAGACAGTTATGGGCTGCATCTCTGAGTCAGCAAAAACTGGCACCTGAGATTATGGTTTGAAGCATTTTTCCCAGGTCACCCAGAATGCTTCTTTAAGGGAAACCTGTGGTATTATATAGGGTTTACTGTGGATCTTCTCCTGATCCATGTTGTTCAGAGAAATACATTTAAGCTTCCAGCAAATGAAAAGGATTAAGCAAACAGAAGGGAAACTGCCATCTAAGGCCACCAAACAGGTAGGGTTGCTTCCCATTGCACCAACTCTAATCAAGGTAGGAGGAGGAAAGCGGTTAGAGAAGCAGAGCTCGACTGCTGGAAAGCATGAATATACAAACTTCCTATTGACTGCCTGACACAGTCTGAGGAACTCTGTCAGTTTGTACTTGTAGCAACCATATCCCAGAACTAGTTTGAACTAAGAGCTATTGACTTCTGGAGGTATGAAGCAAGACAAAACTGCAGAAGTTATCCAAAGCCTAAGATGAGAACTGCATAATCAATGGTTATGTCAGGGGAAAATGCCTTAAAAATATGAGACCTCCAGTTGTGAAACTGTCAAAAAGCAACAGTGCTGCAGATCCCAGTATAAAGTATTTATTTAATACTCAACAATTAACACAAAGTCCTCCTTTAAATTCATTTTTTTTTACAGTAAATAAAAATGTATTATTCCCCCCATGCATGATCACTGTGTATTAATCTAAGCCTTTTATTTTAGATGTGAAAAAATAAAGTGTTTCCCCGATTTCATCTTTTAATCATAGAGCTATCACGTGGTGCACTGCATTGAAAGGAGACAAGAATTATTATGCCTAATGCACAGCTTGTGGTTATTATTTTTTACATAAAGTGTTAAATGAATCAACCACCCAATAAAAATAAATATTGTATCTTAAAGAACTGATAGTTTTGCAGTATCCCCTTTCTGGAAATAGAACTGTGTTTCAAAGATTTCCATGTGCTGCTTTTAGCAAATAAAAAAAAAAAAAAAGGAGTGGTTTTGTTTTGTTACTAAAACAAAACCTCAGACTGTCACCTTTACACACTATTACAGACCTACCTAAAAGACTCCATTCTAAAAGAAAAAAACTAATATGTTAGAGGAGGTTTTTTAGCTGCTGAATATCTATGTATAAAACAACAAGGCTAAAAAATTCTGGTCTAATTAGCATCCAATCATTTACATTCAATGATCCATTCTTATAAGTGGTTGCTCACCTATCCTCTGATAAAGGAACATCTGTATCAGAATGGTGTAATTTGGAGATTGATTTTAGATACACAGAATTGTTCTGGAGTGTGCAAATTATACTAATTGCTGTGACAGGAATGAATTTTAGGGATGTGTGTGTGGTATTTAAGTTTCCTGAATGTGCACCTTTAATTACACCCACTCTGGGTTGCCTTGAAATACTTTTGGCACTGGGTTTATAGATCAGCTATATAACTATTTACCCTGCCTTTCAAGACATTCCTTTGTGACAGCAAAGGTCAAGCATTTTTCATAATACACTAAAACAAAACTGGTTTAAAAATGTAAAGCAACAAACGAATGTTTATGCTTTATTTTGTATTGTTGTGAAAAAGGGAATACTGCATTTGAAACTGTAGAAGACTATATATCTTAATCAAAGCCACCAGCCAGCATATTGGAAGTCTGATAACAATCATTCCAATCAGTTCTATTGGCTATTTCTTTTTACATAAATAATATAGACCAAACATCATAAAACATTTCAGCAACCTTCTTTAACAGAACAGAGGAACCCTTTTAGTTGTTGAGAAACAATTGCAGGACTCAAATTCTGAAATTGTCTTTTGAGTTACCAAATTGCCAAATTCATGCAGCTCCAATGAAAAAAAATTCAATCAAGTTCAATAGGACTGCTATCTTCTTGACCATCTTCTGCATCATCATCTTCCCCAGTTCCCATCAGACTGTTTAAAAGATTTCCTATAATTAAATACAGGATAGTTAAATTTTAATTTTGGAAAACTGGTGGAGTAAACTATTTTATTCTGAAGTTCATTACTGTAATGGAGTGGATAATTAAAAATATAAATATAGAAGTTAAAAAGGTATTCCTCAAATTACAGCAGCTTCACAGTAGTGTACATTGCAGGCCCAATCTGTGTTTCTTATGTCCCTTTAAGTTATGCAGGTGCTTACTGTTATATGAAAAACTTATACTTCAGAATTAATCATTCTTTAAAAACAAGGCCAATTGTTAAAAACTGCATGTGAAAAACATTTTATCATTAATAAAAAGTAATTACAGAAAACCACAGTAATCATCTCAAACTGCATGCCAAAGCGAGCTAGAGCACTTTAAAATCTGAACTAGAATGGACTAGAAAACTAGAGCTGTAGTTGAAGCCAAACATTGTTCTATAAAAAGTCTGAGCATCTGAGTCTCCATTTACAAACAAAACAAATCAATATATTTTTAAATTAAAAACCATATAAGCAGTGAAGTTATTTACATTAATTTTGAAACCTACTTTTTCCAACTGACACATTGTCTAAATATTACTCCTGGGGGGATTCTGCGCCACAAAATTCTGCGCCAAACTTCAAAAAATATGCAAAATTCTGCAAATTTTATTTGTCAAAATAATGCAATATAATCATACTAGTTTCAATTGTTTTGGTAAGCTATTTAAAGCACAATACAGAAAAAAGTCACAATAACTATTCAGCATTTCCTAAACACACTGAAGTTAAATTAGAAATACTTGCTAACTAATACCCTGCATTCCAGTTATAATCCTGGATTTTCATTTAAACTGCATTACAGAACACCAAACATGGTGGGGGGGGGGGGGGGGAGTGTAGAATGTCATTTTAAAATTGCTCAGACTTTCACACATGAAAGTCATACAGTTTTCTTCATCATTGTTCTGGACCTAGCCGGGTAGTTTGGAAAGGGGTTTGGTTCTGATTGTCCTGACATTTTATTGACTGCTTGGTAAATGTTTTATTTGCCCTGAGAATGGGAACAGTTAACTAACAACAACATTACTATGCAGACAGGTTGCTACATTTCTGCTTCAGAGAATGAGATCAATTAACAATCAACAGAAACATTAAACAAAAAAAGTGTTGTTTTTTTGTTTTTTTTTGTTTTTTTACACAAAAGCTATTTTCTTTAACATAAAAACAATTTTCGGTAATATGATACTAATATTTAAGTGTTTTTTTCAGTTCTCAAGAAGTTACATTTTACTAGGCAGGCAGGGTGCTACACTTCTGCCTCGGGGACAGAGCTTTCCGCCTGAACAACAAAAAGACCTACCCAGGACCGGCGCTAGAGTTTTTCGCGCCCTAGGCACACAGCCATTTCGCCGCCCCGCACGCCGCTCCCGCAGCTCCGGTAGAGCTGCCGCAGCCATTTCTGCAGAGGGTCTGTTGGTCCGCGGCTCCAGTAGAGCTGCCGCAGCCGTGCCTGCGGGAGGTCCACTGGAGCCGCGCGGGACCAGCGGACTGTCCGCAGGCATGACTGCGGCAGGTCCTTCGGAGCCGCCTGTTACCCCTCCCCCCCCAGCAAAATGCCGCCCCCCGAAAATCCTGGCGCCCTACGTGATTGCCTAGTTCGCCTCAATGGAAGCGCCGGCTCTGGACCTACCCTCCTCCACCCCCTCAAGCGGCAGTATTGAGAGAGGGACAGTCTCTCTCTCTTGTTGGCCAGGCTCAGTAGGCACACACATGGAGCCCCTTTCCCCCTGCAGCGATCTGCGCCTCTGGAACAGAAGCACTGCCTTGGCTGCTGGGGAAGAGATGCGTGTCGTCCCCCCCCAGATTTCTTTTCAATTTTTCTGCGTGGGGGGCACAGAAATAGGAGGGCCATATGAATTCTGCACCCATGCCCCCCATGGGCACAGAATTCTTTCAGGAATAAAATATGGAGAATTCTAACTTCAGTGGGATTTGAGGACAATCAGCACTTTAGTGACCAGCCCCTAAAAAGACATTGAGAAATTACAAGTTTTTAGATATATCAGAGTGATTGATTATTGACATGCTTTTTAGGTTCCAGCTTTTACTGAAGTTGCCTCCGTTAACCCTGGAAAAGTTGCTGAAAGCACTGAATGGCAGAACAGATGTATATTGTAGCATCTGCCTTAAATACAGAAATGAAACTTGGGAAACAAAATTGTGGTTTATAACATAGCGTTTGCATGCCCTCCATCTCACTCTCACAGATGGAAACTTCTGAAAGCCTGTTTACATACTGGATCAATTACAATAGTGATATTTTTACTAAACTTTGGGTACCAGATAAAGGAATTAAACACGTATTTATTATAAGCCAAAGAAGTTTGAGGGAGAATTTATTTCTTTATGGGAAAATATTGTAGTCAATGATGTTTTAAATATAAATGTGAATCAATGTGTTGCGCTTTTTAAATCACAGCGGAAAACAAAACGTGAATAGTACTTAGTAACTGATGTTTTGATTTCTTCTTCCAATAAGACTTTTGTAGAAAAAACTGCATTAATATTGATTCCTCATGCAGAAACAAACACTTACGACAAACACTACTTACTTTGAAAAATCGTAGACTTCTAAGGTCCCAGTTCTGCAAATACTTCCAGACGTACTCAACTTTAAGAAATGAATATTCCCATTGAAATTAATAGGAATACTCATATGCTTCAAGTTAAGCCAATGCATAAATTTCAGCCGGAGGGTTTACTTTGCAATTTACTATTTATCTCAGATTTAATATTTATAGGGATATTATACCATTTCTTCCCTTTTTTAACCAAAGGGAGGATTTTACAAACTTCATATCCATTACATTACAAGTGTAACTGATTAATTTTATATTGGTGACTAATTTTATCTATGTTTACTTGTGTCATAAAGACACTATACATAAATTAAAAATAATTTAATAAATTAGGAGAAATACAATGAGTGAGTAATAGTCCATAAACTGGTACTATTTCCAGAAAGATTAGACGTTGTATCCATAGACATTTCATTGTTATAAATTACCTAGTAATCCTCCATAGGATGACGTCTGCTTGGGTGGAACTCCAAAGAAGAGCTGTCCTATTCTATCTAGGTACTGAAATGACACAAAACAGATATTAATTGTTTATACATGTCACAGTATCTAAATAAGAAAAGTCAAACCCTATAATTTTCTAGCACCGGGGTGGGCAAACTTTTTGGCACATCTGGGCATGGAAACTGTATGGCGGGCCATGAATGCTCATGAAATTGGGGGTTGGGGGGCTGGAGGGGGAAAGAGCTCCGGCTGGAGGCTGCGGGCTCTGTGGTGGGTCCAGAAATGAGGAGTTCAGTGTGCAGAAGGGGCTCTGGGGTGGGGCAGGCGGTTAGGGTGTGTGGGGGGGGAGTGCAGGAGGGGGATATGGGCTGGGAGCAAGGGGTTCAGAGGACAGGAGGGGGATATGGGCTGGAGGTTGGGCGGGGGGGTCAGGGGTTCAGGCTCCAGGCAGCGCTTATCTCAAGCAGCTCCCAGAAGCAGCGGCATGTCCCCCCTCTGGCTCCTACATAGAGGTGCAGCCAGGCAACTTTGCACACTGCCCTGTCTGCAGACACCACCCCTGCAGCTCCCATTGACTGTGGTCCCCAGCCAACAGGAGCTGCAGGAGCGGCGCTTGGAGCATGGGCAGCGTGTAAAGCATCTTGGCTGTCCTATGTGTAGGAGCCAGAGGGAGGGCGTGCCACTGCTTCTGGGAGTCGCGTGGAGCCATGGTACGCAAGAAGGGGGGCAAGCTCCCGACCCCAGTCCCCAACTGGAATGCCAGAGCAGGACAAGCCCCGGACCCTGCTCCCTAGAGGTAGCTCGAGGGCCAGATTAAAATGCCTGAAGGGCCAGATGCAGTCCCCAGGCCTTAGTTTGCCCACCCCTGTTCTAGCAACACAACTTCTCTCTCCAATTTGCAGAGAAACAAATGTTTTTGAAAAAAATAGAGACAATGTGCTTTACATTTATGAATTACCATAACTGCTTTCTCAAAAGGCAATTGTCTAAACCTCAGATTGTTCCAGTGACAAACAGTTTGCACAGTATCAATCCCATTTGATAAAAACCTGACAAAAAGTCATCTGTTGCATTTTATTAGGCTATACAATATAGGGTGACCAGACAGCAAATGTGAAAAAATGGGATGAGGGTGGGGGGTAATAGGAGCCT
Organism: Chelonoidis abingdonii; assembly: GCF_003597395.2. Lineage (NCBI taxonomy): Eukaryota > Metazoa > Chordata > Testudines > Testudinidae > Chelonoidis > Chelonoidis abingdonii. The sequence continues at coordinate 12,869,520 of NC_133777.1, forward strand.
ATATGAGAAAAAGACCCCCAAATCAGGACTGTCCCTATAAAAATCAGGACATCTGGTCACCCCAATACAATATAGCACGTGTGTGCGTTATGTTGAAAAGGCATTATTTAATCTAGTCTACTGGGCTGTGTTACAACTAACTACTGATAACTCACCTCATTATACATAGGATCTCTTTTCAGTGAAGGTTGATACTGTTCACACAATACTGTAAATACTGTTAGTTTTCCTCTAGAAAGGAAACAAAGCACAAAATGTAATCGTAGCACAAAATGAAAAAGTTAATTAAAATCAAAGTAATAAAAAAATCATACCCATCAACAGCCAGTAACAGAAACCAGATGAAATTTAGCAATGGTTGTACAAATGGAGGCCCCTTTTCTATTGAAGGATGTTTCTGTGTATATGTCGTAAAAACCACTGATGCACTGGTTTTATTTTTTAAGCAGAGAAATCTGAAAGAGGAAGCAGTAAAATAGATGTTAAAAACTGTATTTGGGAGCTCCCACGAATTTCTTTTAAACTAAGAAAAAGAAAAAAAAGTCTAACGTTCACTCTGATCTACAATAACTTCAACTTAAAAAGCCACATCAGGCTCGATAGATCAGTTAATAATAGAAGCTCTATTAACTGAAAATAAAGAGCTCTAGCAACCACTTAAAATCAGCCAAGGAGAAAATTGTTAAACGACTTCAAAGAACACTAGAAGCATTTGCAAATTAATAAGAGTCACACTGTTAGCTTAGATAGTAATAGTTAATGAGAAAGTTAAGCTAAAGGAAGACATGATTCTATCCAACTTTATTCAACCTCTATCAGAAGCTCATGAAAAATTATAATAGGTGCTACTTTTTATGCATAATTCAGGTTAACTGGAACTGTCTTTACTGTGACCAAAAGTTTATCCCATGGAAATAAATTTTAATTTCAGCGCATACCTCATTTTTCCTGATATCCAAAATAATCACCCCCCTCTTTTGGTGTGCAGCTGTTAATCCTGAATGACAAAACAAATTTCTCTTCTACTCTTGGTACTGATTCAGTGCTAGTACATCAAACAAATTCTGTCCATATTGTGTCTAACAGTCTTATCTTAAGTAAATAAAGTCAGACTCTCAAACAGAATTTGTCACTAGTTAATGAACTGATTGATGACCAAGATCATCTGATTCTTGAATAATGCCAAGTTATTTCTAGTTATAGTTTTTCCAAGACCCGCACACTTACTGGGAACTTTGTGCTCAGGTGGTAAATGCTAGTAAATATTGAGAGGGCTGTAACGAGAGACTTAATTTTCAGTTCTGTATTAGCCTCTGTACCTGAACCATTAGACATTGTGGGTTGTTGTTTTTTTTTATTACTAATTATTATTATTGTTCACTGCTCAAGTTACAACATCAATTTTGCATAGGATTATAGCTTATGATAAATCCACATATGTTGTAAGATTTATTCTAGCTATACATCTAGGTCAGTAAAAGATTTAGTTGCATAAATACTGCTTGGCAGAATGTACCTTTATAAATGCTTTTCAACACATGTAATTGCCCTGCCTGTACTGGAAACCCATAAAGGGACTGCTCCAGTTTACAGGTTGGAGAATGTTACAGTAAAAGCAGAAAGACTAGGCTTGAGAGGTGTTTCAGCATGACAAAAGCAACTACTGTTCCAACCCGCCCAATCTGCCATATAAGAGGCTTATAATAAAAAAATTAGAGGTGACAGATGAAAGGGAAGCCATTTTTACTGGCAGTTAGGTAGGCAACCTGCGATCTGCTCATGTTCAGAGTGTGTTAGTTAAAACAGAGTTAAAATTGACACAGTCCAGGCTAGTAAATCAAAGTATTTGACTATCAGTTTGTAAACCTGCATAATTATATGTATTCCTTCCCCCTATAAAACAAATACTTTAATGATCTTAGGAAACTGGCAGTAACTCCACTCACTGAAGTACCCTACATTGCCACTGAATGTGCTTGATGAAACAAAAGTAGTTCTTAGATGGCAAGCTCCCAGGCAACGACCACATCAGCCTTTTGTGCTTGCACACAGCCCAGTGCAATGATCTGGGCACCACCATTACGTGAATAATAATGAGTAGGACATATTTCATCATCAGCCTTTCAGAGGGTATTATGAAGAGAAGGGAATCTTACAAATGGATTACAAATTCATTTTTAACATAAGGGAACTAATACTACCTCTTAAAAGGAGAACTTTTACTTTAATTATGAGGATGCTACTCTCAGATTCAGATGGATTAGTTTAGTTCTCCCAATAGTTAGTGTGCTTTCATATTGTCACTGTCAATTTTTTTTTTTTAAACACACACACACATATATAAATTGTGGGAGTGGGTCACATACAATCTTTGAATCAATATACAAAGTTTTTCCATCTCACTAACTACACAAAAGACTAAAAAACTTTATTCACTTTTACAATTTCTTTTGCAAAAAGATATATTTAACTTATAGTTACCCTACTTGGCTTGAGGCCAGACCCCAGAATGCAAATAGTTTAATCCAACACTTTGCACAGCAAACACTTTTATAACAAATAAATGTTGAACACCTACTGTAAGACTGCCTGAGCTACAAACATGTCCACCTCACTGCGATATCCTCTGGACGATGAATATTCTACTAGCATATTAGCACATCCTTCGCCATCTGTGGAGTGCAAGAAGTGATACCGAGATTCACAATAGTTTTGCTCTACAGAAGAAAGACAAAAAGAAAATGGCTGTTAAGAAATCAGTTTGTTATGCTAAATTCAAGAACATTTGGTAGGTTTGTTTCTTTTCCAAACAGATGTGTCATGAGGGCTGTTATGTAAACATGGGTATATACAACAAATATAAGGAAATGGCCATTTCAAATAAATTAAGTACATTTAAAATTAGTAATATTTAAAAACTGTTTGTATTCAGACATTGCTTCCCCGTCTAAATCGGTCTCACTCCTCAAATACACAAAATTACAATCTTGACCCTCAGCATATTAAATATATTACCACCTGTAGTGAGATGATGAGGCAAGAAGTTTCACCTCAAACTCCAATGCCATTACCTTGAATTGTGTGGAGAAGAGGTTTCGCCTAATTTTAGTCTGACTCATTCCAACTGTCAAACTTGAGTTATTTCTATACTGTAGCAAAAGTTAATAGGAAATAAAAAAATTTACCAGAACTTCATTTCAGGCAAAGCTGTATTTTAGCCAATGGCCATGGCACATCAGTCATGATATTAATTATATTTTGAACCCGAAAGTCCCATTTTAATAATCCAGCCTTCTTCAAATTAAAGTCTCAAAAGATATGACCTAAGAGAACACATATGGATGGCTAGCAAGTCATCTGCTCTAGTCCGAGCACACTCTATTTTAAGTACCTGCTGTTTCCTTCGCTCATCACGTCCACACTCCTGCTGGAGCTTCATTGAGAAACCAACATTAATGTTCAGAAATATTCTCACTCGGCAGCTGACAACAACAATAGCCATCAAATGCCAACCAATAACTCTCACAATTATATCACTGAGAAATAGTACGGCACATCAAACAAAGGCAGTCTGAACTTTCGACCAAGGGGTAAAGTTTACTATTTTTGACTAACATCAGGACTTCAGAGCTGCAGAAGAGCAGGTCTGATTTTGTTTTGTTAGAAAGTTGACTTAGTATGTTGGTGTTAGCAGAGACTCATGGGACATCAGAGAAAGTGACTTTTTGTTCAATTATTCTCAAACTAACGTTTGTATGGGCTGTATATAACACACCTTAAATTCATGCATCATCTCTGACCGAAATAAGAGTTTTATGCACTTCTCTCTTATCACATTGTACATTTGATTTCACGCATAATGAAACCACAATAAATTCAAGAAAAGGGCTCTGAAATTAGTTATGTTAAAGTAAGCCTGATGGTCAGAGTTCAATTTCATGTAGACACTAAATCAAAAACCTAAAGACTACTGGGAAGTGTTGCCATGCACTGAAACTGTCTCTGGTGAGTTTATCCAGGATTTTTTTTAAAAAAAGCAGACACTGAAATAACTAAGATACCATCGATTGTAAAACTCTCTTGTGACTAGCCTGGCTTTACTACAGCACAAGATGGAAGCCTCACTCTGTGCTCTGCTCTCCAACAGGTTCATCAAGCAAAATTTTAACTTATACAGTAAGAAAAGAACAAACCCAATCTATACAAATTTATATTTCTTTTTCATCCCTAAGAAAATTAAGTTATTGATATAACTATCTTAAAAGATTTCTAAAATCTCAGTGTTACAAAAATGAGCAAAGGCAATTGTTCCTACCTTTCCACAACGTGATGGCTAATAACTGATGTAGTTTCGGATGACCGAGTTTCCCTGATCCACCACTGGACCATTTCAGTGCTCTAGACACGAAAGCTACTCTTTCAGGAGAATTTGGATCCATCAAACTAAACACTTTTGCCAAGTTTTCTAGAAGCAATACAAATATGCAATTAACATTACCAGGTACGTAGCAAAGTTTCTCCTGTTATCAATAAACTTTTGTAAAAACCATCTTGAAAGATTAGTTGTTCTTCTTAAATGAGTGACTGAACAATGTACTTCCATGTGTAAAAGTCAATCTTAAATCTGTAAATCAGTAACGTCCAATTGACCTCTCCGCTGCAGTGCCAGAAACCATACCTTGCCTAGTAACTGGCACTAGGTAGGAACAGCTTCCCGTGTCCCATGGCTTAATACAGATGTTCCTTTGCTGTCAGAGAGTTCCAGTGAGGAGACAAGGCTTCAGTTAGGAAGGTGCACACCAGTCAAAAGAAGTGTCAGGGATGGGAGCCTGTAATTAGGAGCAGGGCTGTCGGAGGACCGGAGTGAAATGCCAGACTGGATCTACGGAAACCAAGTGCATTCCCTATCCCATTCTCCAGTTGGTCTGCAGGCCCCTAGAACAGCAGTTGATGTGGAAGGGACTCTTCATGCGATTTCCAGCTGGGCAGCTCAGAAGAAGGGCTTTATGAACTGCACGCTTACCCGACAAGCAAAGTTTCTTTGACAAAATGGCCGACCCGCAGGCAATGCACAGATCACCACACTGACTGGATAGGAAGCCGCTGTCCATCAAAGCGGCGGAGAGGTCAATTACTGTGCTGATAATACTTGTCGCTCCTGTGCTGGGGAGAGGACAATGCCAAAAATCATGCTCCACCTACAAAACATAGTGATGTTTGCTCAAAGTATGTCCGTATGCTTAGAGCCACATCAATTACTGAGAATCCATTATTTTTCCAGCAATTTTGTCTGCATGTCACTTCTGGAACTAAATTAGCCCCTTAGCAAAACAGGAGCCCACAACTCATGGCACAATGAAAGGGATTGAAGGTTTAGGAGAACATTACATTTCTGATAACACAAATTTCTCTGAACTGCAAATACACTTGGAACTCTGTCAAACTAAACACAAATGAGATAATCTCACCTAGTAGTTCATCTGTTACTTTTGCGTCCGATTTCTCTAAGGACTCTAAAACCAGCATGGACAGATCAGCAGCACTGTTTTGCTACAAAATGTGCACAAAAACAAGAAATGTATTGTTAGTGCTGAAGCTATCATTAGCTGCTAGAATAAGGTCAAGAAAATGCTTAAAGAATTTTCTGAAAATTTGCTTTTCACATGGAACAGGGACAATTAACCCTGTTCCACCCTCACAAAAAGTAGTAGTAATTTAATAAAGTAAACTGAAAACCTGCATGAAAATACAGCACAACTGGCTTAGGCTGCAAATGCAGTGTGGACACACATGAATGGCAAAGTCTCTACAAGTGATGCAATTCATCTCTACACAGAAAAGACACAGGACTCGTGCACTGGGAAAAGACTACATAGCAACTTCCCACAATAAAAACTTGTCTCCATGGGGACATTCATAAAAGTGAAGATGAATTAATCAAATCCTTGAAGAAGAATTAAGTGAATTAAATAACATCACACAAGGGTTTAATGTGCTTTAACATAGGTATTTTCATGCATTTTTCAGTTTACTTTATTAAATTACTACTACTTTTTGTGAGGGTGGAACAGGGTTAATTGTCCCTGTTCCATCTGAAAATTTGCTTTTCACAAAATTCTTTAAGTGGTGACTCATTAGTGTTAAAGTTTTGGGTTTATAAGCAGTCTAGAGCTTGTCTATACTAGGACAATCAGAAAAGACAAATCAACTAAGATCGTGATTGTCCTAGTGTAGACAAGCTCTAGACTGCTTATAAGCCCAAAACTTTAACACTAAATGAGTCACCACTTAATCTTCAAACAATTCGGAAAAAATAAAAGGATTTCTTACTTGGCTGTGCCTAAAGAACAACAGTGCCCCTGAATACATCAGTTCTCTTGCTTCTACGTGTTTGCCTTGGGACATATACCTGCAAATAAAAACAAAGCAAAGCAAAAAATTCTTGAGATAAAGTATCATTAAGTGACAGGTTTACATATACTAAAAAAATCACTTCAATTTGAAAGTTATTTAATACTACTTGAAGCATAAGGTGACACAAAGATTTATTTTCAAAGATGTATGTTTGTATTGAAAATCAATGTATAGACAAGTAAAAGCTACAATAAAGCTGGTTGTATAGAAAGCATATAGCATATGAATGGATCTTATTATAAATATTTAAAAAAATAATAATTTCCCTTTCCTGGTCCTCACCCATAAGTTAGTCCCAAAAGGAGAACAGATCAAAAGTTATAAGCATATGAAAACAAGGAATTGTAATAGAACTTTGGAACATCACATTACCACTTTTGCCCTAACAAATTCAGGGTTGGAAGGCACCTCAGGAGGTCATCTAGCCCAACCCCCTGCTCAAAGCAGGACCAAATCCCAACTAAATCCCCAAATCGCCTCCTCACAACCCTGGGTTTAGCAGGCCAATGCGCAAGCCACTGAGCTAATATTCTTACTCTTTTGGAAAGTGGGACAGCATCCAAAAGTCTGGTATGATGCACAAGACAATTATTCGTATTATGCGAATAATAAATGAAAGTCTCCAGCATGTCCTATTACATCAATTAATATATGGAACTTTAAAGTGCTTTCAGTATAAATGGTATACAGCACTGTACATACAGTTGAGCCATTACAAGACAAGCTTGCACATCACAAACATCATATCATAAGAACGGCCCTACTGGGTCAGAGCAAAAGTCCATCTAGCCCAGTATCCTGTCTTCTGACAGTAGCCAGTGCCAGGTGCCCCAGAGGGAATGAACAGAACAGGTCATCATCAAGTGATCCATCCCCTGTTGCTCATTCCCAGCTTCTGAGACATCTTCACTCAACTCTTCCCCAGTCTCTCCTCACTCTCTTCTAGTCTCCCTGATTACCACTTTTGGCTGCTACACAAGAGGACATGAGAAGTGCAACCATCCTCTGTAGAGCCAAATTAGCTAAGCTTTGATAGTATCTACAAAGCTGACAGCAATCAGAAAGAGTTACTACACAATATTTCAAAAAATCTGAGCAGTCACTTTCACCCATTTACATAGACAGCAAATGCAAGTGTAGAGAAGGCCTAAGACTGTAAGTTGGAGCGCATTAAATCAGCCCTGGGTGCCCTGAGGTGTTCACACTGGCAAGGCACATAGAATGCCTGAACCCCGCAGCTGGAGTGCTCCTGGCAATCCACCTCCATGAGAAGTATAAAGCTTTCTGAACCCTGGCTGAAACGCCACAGTGTTAGTGTGGATGATGTGTTGCATTACTGCACTGTGACTGGCTTCCAGAAATGTCCCATAATCCCTTGAACTCAAGTGGCCATTCTGGTCATTGTTTTGAACTCGGCTGCAGGCATGCGGATATCCCGTTTCAAAGCTCTGTTTCTGACATCCCGTAGGCTTATCTGCTCCGGGACACAAAGCACACCAGTACTGTGGAATTCTCCTGCTGGGGGGGTGGAGGGGGAGGGAGAATGTGTGTGTGAGAGAGAGAGAGAGAGACAGAGAGATGGGGACTGATGTCAGGTTTCCCCCTTCCCCCAACCCCCGTCTGAACTTACAAGATAGCATGCTGACACACTCTGCCCCCCAAAACACACAGTCTCTCCCCTCACATACACACATCACACTCCGTCCCACTCCCCATCCCCTCATTTGAAAAGCAGCTGGCAATCTAGTAGGATGCCCATGGAACAATGGGATTGGGAACCCTGCATCATGTGATGCTGTGCCTGCCCCATTAGGCATTGCAAACCTTTCCCAAAGCAACTGCAGCCACTTGTATGCTGGGATAGCTACCACAATGCACTGCTCTCTGTGGCCTTGCAAGAGCTGCTAATGTGGACATGCTCCACAGTCACAAGGAGCACAGTGTGAACATACAGCTGCTCTTTCCTTGCTGCTGTCTCCAAAGGCTGGTTTAACTCCCAGTGCTCTACGTCCGCATGGGTAGACATAGCCTTAGAAACTTCACATTTCAAAACCCAACTGCTGAACAATTCAGCTTCTAGCTTCTTCATTTAAAAATGAATGTTAAAAACTCAAAGTGAGAAAAAACCACCACCATCCTTCATTCCAAAATTGCCATTATAAGGCCATGTGATTAGTACCACACTGCTGTCATTAAATCTCCTGGTCACAACCACCACCACTCTCTATAGATAAAGGTTTTTGTATAGAATATCACACCTCGGTGAGTGGAATAACGTTTGTTGCGCCCCCGCTGGAGCGCTGCAGCGCCAGTGTGAACAAGGTGTTGCGTTACTGTGCTCTGACCGGCCTCCAGAAACGCCCCATAATCCCCTTAACTCAAGTGGCCACTCTAGTCATTGTTTTGAACTCCTGTAGGAATGCAGAAATGCCCTTTCAAAGCTCCATTTCTGACAGCCGGCACGTAAGCCATTACTGTGAAATGCTGTGTGTGAGAGACAGGCGGGGGGAGGAGGTGGTCTGCTGCTGTCTGAACTTAGAAGACAGCATACTGACATGCTCTCAGCCCCCAAAAACCCACTTTCTCCCCCCCGACATACACACACTGTCACACTCCACCCCACTCCTCCCATTTTAAAAGCACGCTGCAGTCACTTGCATGCTGGGATAGCTGCCCATAATGCACCAATCCCAATGCTGCTGCAAGTGCCACAAACGTGGTCATGCCAGTGTGCTTGAAGCTGTCAGTGTGAACAGACTGCAACGCTTTCCCTACTGCGCTCTAGAAGGCTGGTTTAACTCAAAGCGCTCTACATCTGCAAGTGTGGTCATGCCCTAAGTGGCCTGGCAGTGTGTACACCTCCGGAGTTACACTGCAGAAAGCTGCTTTACTGCGCAGAAACTTGCCCAGTGTAGACAAGACCAAAGTTGACCTTCCTGGATTCCCACTGATCTTTCAGCCAGCCAGCCAGATAAAAGAACAGAAACAGTATCTTTTTGAGCTAAGATTTTTTTTGCTCTCTCAGCTAAATTTCTGAGGCTGACACTGTTCAAATGTCAATACTTCCAGAATTTTAATATATTGTATGCTCCAGTGATTTCACTTTTATTTGATGATACTATGTGTTCCAAATTATTCTGGTCCTTGGCTTGCTTGTGCGATTTTGTTTATTTGTTTTAGTTTATAAAAAAAAAAAGATTACCTTTATCCGACTGCCTCTATACAGACTTTTTATGGACTTTACTGTATAGCAGGGATTGGTTTACTGAATGGATGAATAGTTTCATGTGTGATGATTTTGCAATCTTGGCTATTTATATTTTGAATAATGGCTGTTTGTTACTTTTATATACATAAATCAGAAGGAAAAAAAGAAATTGCTATTTCTTAAACTGATTGTTACAATGTTCCCTCTGGCCAGACAGGACCAAAATACCTATTTCCAATAGGAATATCTCTGTTCCTCCTCCTAAAAGCAAACTGCATTGTAACACCACCTTCCTGCTAAGTGAACTCTAGAGATCCATTAATATGGATAGTTCAACAATACAAGGTTCTTCCTCAGTTCCTTGCTCCTATTCCACTGCCCCCAAAGCATTGCCTTTCAAGGTCACCGCCTGGGGTGTAAAAGACCAAAAATCAGGAAAACGCCTATGACTAGTTGCGGAAAATATAATCACTTAAGTTTGTAGTAATTTTATTTATTTAAAGCAGCTTCTTACAAGTCTATTTTAACTGCAATTAAAGCATACAACTATAAATGCTAGGAATCCAGTGTCTGCCAAAAGCTCAGTTAATTTCCTTCTTCTGAAGACAGGACACTAACAAAATAATGCCATTTTAAAATGAAAGTTGTTCAAAAAATAGTTGTGTTGATAGAACTAATATACTGCATTACGCTTATCAAGATATAAGCGGTGTGTATTTGCACAGTAACAGTGGAATTCTATGTGCAGATTTATTCAGATATGAAATGAGCACATTACAAAAGCTAAGACAAATTTAGCCTTCAAATCTTTCAAAAATGTCTCACTTCATGATATTGTATAGTCACTCTCCAGATCACAAGTGAAGTTATTAAGAAAGCAACATGGGAAACTAAGTAGCACTGTATCTGGCATGTCAATTAATTAATTAAATTGATAATACTTCTTGTTCTTTATCTTTTATAAGATTCACCATTATTATAGATTACAGTGGAGTGGGAGCAGGGAAATGTAAAAATGGATCAAAACATTTCTGTAAACGAGACCCTGATGGCTTACTCAGATTAAACAAAGTGTCCATGAGCACTAATAAAACGTAAGCCAATTTGACTACCATCTTGAAGTTAAACCTGGAAGTCTGACTTGAAATTTCAACAGTCAGAAACCTAGATGTTCTTGAACCAGTCAGCACCTACAATAATAATGAGACCCAAGTACATACATTCATAGGAACATAGGAATTTCCATACTGGATTAGACCCGAGCTCCATCTATCCTTTCTCCAACAGTGGCAAGTATCAATGCTTCAGAGTAAAGTGTAAAAATCCTGAAGCAGGGAGAAATGGATAATTTGTCCACCCTCATTAGATCTCATCCTAATCTCTATTAGGGAATGGTTTAAACCATAAGTTTAGTATCTCTTCCAAAATTTATTAGCACTAACTATAACAATTCTAGATATTCCTGTTATTCCTAAGTGGTATCTCTTTCTGAATATTGATAAATTCTTGGACTCAATGACTTCCTGTGGCAAGGTCCACAGTTTAATTATGACTTATTATGGGGAAATATTTCCTTTTTATTATTTTTGAATTTACCACTTTTTTATTTCACTGAATGCCTCCTTGTTCTTGTGTTATGCCTGATCTACCCATTTTAAATTAATTCAGTGGGTTCAAGCCAGGATGCAAGTTACTGCATTTTAAATTACTAGGAAAGAAGAGACTGCTTGTTACAAGTTGTGTAAGAAAGAAAAACATTGTCACAATCTAAACTTTTCTGCAACAAAATTCAAGATAGATTTCTGCTGACAACTGTTTCAACAGAAGTATTTGGAGATGTATTGTTACCCTTAAACATCTAAGTACTATTTAGTCTCTGTCACTCGGACTACTATTAAATGCAAAAGAGCGTTTAATAATAAAGTCTTACACCATAGATGACAATTCAAGATTACAGCAGCCCTGTACTCAAAGTAGTAATACCACAGTACAAATACTGTACCATGAAGCAGACCTGTTACATTACTCATTAACAGGCAAGGCACAAAATGGAGTTGTGCAGTAGTATCTGCCTTTTTTTTTAAATTTCCATGTTGACTAAACATGGTGAGAAATCAATGCATTTTAAAGAGTCTTCAAATCAGTGACACTAAAATCAGGACATCCAAAAACCAGAATTACATCTGATCTGCAATTAAAAGTTGACCTACCAAGCAACCCATTTGGAGACACACCCTCACACTGCAGATTCATTTTAAGACACATTTTAAATCATCTTACTCTTAAAATGGGGGGTTTCATTGTGTATTTTAATTAAACAATTAATATTTGTTTTGGTTTTTAAATTCAAATTGTAATTTTATGACAGGTATGAAGAAATTTGCACACTGTACTTTTACATATGAATGACACTTTTAATTAGAAGGAAAACATTTTGGAGTAAAAGAAGAGTTTACAGGTTCTAAGGATACACCTATGTTACCACCAGATGATAACTTTCACCCAGGATGAGCTTTACTGCAGAACTACTAATTCAGTCACACTAATAATATTAACACACTGTACTACTATTCTATCTTCCATCTGGGAATCTCAAAGTCCTTTAGCAAATATTAATTAAGTCCTTCGGCAGCTTGTTTTAATATAGTCAACCTTTACATAACTCTGTGAAGAAACTGCTCCTCATGAACTCATTCTTTAATCCTTCTTAAAATGTAACCTTATCCTTTTAAGTTTAAACATCCCTAAAAAGGAATGAAAGCAGCTGAGAAGGTGGAAGGGGCATAATGTAACTAACCCATTTATGCACCTCAACAGAATGATGCAACACTACCTTGATCATTACCTCTTTCCATTGGTTAGAGAGAGGAGACCCCTACCAACAGGACTGGCCTTAGGATGCCAAGATGCTGGAGCAAATTGGCATAACAGGGGGAAAGAGGGTATGAAGAAATGAGTAAGGAATCTTTTTCTCCAATCCTGCTTGCTCCAAGGCAAGTCTATAAGCAGTGCCAAAAAGCCAGAAAAGGAAAAGAGAATGAAAAACCAAGCTGTATTTGCTTTTGGGCCTAATTGTTGTTGAGATCACCTGGGGCTCTCTAGACTGGTGTGATGACAGCCTAGTGAAGCAATGGACTACAAAAAGGGGAGAAGTTGAATAATGGGACCATTTATATAAGGGAGCCAAAGGGCCCACAATTTACAGGTCTGTGTGTGGACCTTCCACAAAAGGTCAAGCACGCATCATGCCACAGCAGAGTGGTGGTGAAGAGCTAGGTCACGACCTGCCTCACCTCCCAGACAAATCACTTCAAGGTGGAGACTGGCCCATGATCATTAACTACAAGACCCCACCATCAATGGGTGGCCCCAACCTCAAGGAGGTTACAGATCGGGAACCAGTCTCCAGACTTGCTGGCCAAGGAGTCTCAGGGCACTATAATGCCAGTCTCCACCCCATGAACATATATGTAGCTTGGGCACCTCACCCCCCATACCAGCCAACAGCCCTTCTCCCCCACAAGCCAGACTCCAGCCCCCCTTCACTCCCCTCCCCCCCCAGCCAGACGCCAGCCCCCTTCACTCCCCCGTCCACCATCAGCCAAGAGCCCCTCTTCCCCCAAACCAGACTCCAACCTCCCTTCACTCCCCTCTCCCCCACCAGCCAAGGGCTCTTCTCCCCCCACCAAGCCAGACTCCAATCCCCTTCACTCCCCTCTCCCCCCCAAACCAGACTCCAGCCCCCCCTTCACTCCCCTCTCCCCCGCCAGCCAAGAGCCCCCCTCCCCCCCAAACCAGACTCCAACCTCACTTTCCCTCCTCCCCGACGGGAAAGGACGAACTGGGGCGGCGGGGAGAGGGAATTATTCTAACTCCTCCCGCACCCCCCTTCCCCTCAATTCCGCCTCCCCCCGCACTTCACGCTACTCTTCACGGGGAGCCCCTCCCCCCTGTAGCCCAATCAGCTGGCGAGTAGGAGACGGGCAGGCCGCGCGGGCGGAAGGCTCTGGAACGGGCCGGGCTGTACCTGAAGAAGAGGGTCCGGTACATCTGGTGCGCCTCGTAGTATTCGCCCTTCTCCACGCTGGCGCGGAGCTTCCCCTCCACCCGCTGCACCCCACCGCGGTTCCGCCCGCCGCCGCCCTTCGAGGCCTCCTGCTCCGCTGCCGCCATCATCGCCGCCGCCATCGATGCTGGGGGGGGAGGGGAGGCGGAGAGAGACACGGGCCCGGCCCCGCACTTGCCTGCTACACACAGGCCCTGCTGCTCTCTACCCGGGCCGGCTTCCGTCAGCCCCGCCCACCGAGCATGACGGCAGCCTGGACGGGCCAGTGCCCGCAGCACAGCTTCGCGGTGGCGACGCCACACCACGTGACTCTGCGTCGGGCGGGGGAGGAAGGCGGGTATGGGGGCGGAGCGGTAATCGCTATGAGGGAGGTGGGTGGAGAGCGTGGGCTGACGGGTAGGGGGAGGGTGGATGCGGAGGGGTGTGGGTTTTGGGGAGATCCAGGCTGAGCCCTCCCAGCCGGAGGGAGGGTTGGGTTTCTGTGTCAGGATTGCTGGCTAAGGCTGCTGCAGAGGAGCCTGTCCTAGCCCGCTTGTGCCTGTTTGGGTGCCCTTATGCTTTGCTATTAATTTAACCTGGTTTTTTTGCCTTAGGAATATGAGGGACATCAGGCCTGGTTTTGCGGGGGATCTGTACAGGGTCTGAGCAGAGGTGTATTGTGAACTCGCCTTATCTCAAGTCTTGCTGAATCTTTTACAAAACCAAACTTTCTCCAACATGTGGGTTAGTCGCCAGTTAAACAGGGCATCAGTGTGGAGGCAGTTTTGTCAATATAATTATACATAATTCAGGACTAGCTGCTCAAAGAGGAAGTCATTTAAGGTGTCAAGAAACTTTTATCTCAGCAGCCCTTCCTGAGGTGATATGTACCCAGTCAACATGGGATAGTTGAAATCCCCCATTATTTTTTTATTTTAATAGCTTTTCTGTTCTCCCTGAGCATTTCACGGTCACCATCACTGTCCTGGCCAGGCGGTCTCTGATATAGCCCCTACTGCTATATTCTTATGGCACAGTTTGGTTCATTTAAGATTTTTACTTCATTTGAGTCTATGCTTTCTTTCACAGAGTGTGCCACTCCCCCACCAGCATGACTTGTTCTGTCCTTCAGAAATATTTTGTTACCCTGGTATTACTGTGTCCCATTGATTATCCTCATTCCATCAGGTTTCTGTTATGCCTGTTATATCAATATCCTCATTTAATACAAGACACTCTAGTTCACTCATCTTTAATATTAGACTTCTAGCATTAGTATTAAGCACTTTAAAAACTTGTCACTTTTTAGTTGTCTACCATTACATGATGTAATTCCATGGGACTTTTTTTCTTTTGACTGTTTCTCATCAGATCATACCTGTATTTTATGATCTTCTATCCTCTCCTCATTAAGACATATACAATTTCCATTTATAGATCCTCCCCTAAGGGATGTCCAAACCACGTGCTCCTCTGCACCTGTCGGCTTTCCCCTAGCCCTTAGTTTAAAAACACTCTATGGACCTTTTAATTTTAAGTGCCAGCAATCTGGTTGCATTTTGGTTTAGGTGGAGCCCATCCTTCCTGTATAGGCTCTCCCTTTCCCCAAAATTTCCCCAATTCCTAATAAATCTAAACTCCTTCTCCCTACACCATCATTTCATCCACGCATTGAGATCCTGCAGTTCTATCTGTCTAACTAGCCCTGTGTGTGGAACTGGAAGCATTTCAGAGAATGCTATCCTGGAGGTCCTGGGGCATCAATCTCTTACCTAGCAACCTAAATTTGGCCTCCAGGACAGGACTTCTCTTCTATCCTTCCCTATGTCGTTAGTACCTACATGTACCATGATCACTGGCTCCTCCTCAGCACTACACAGGCTTATATAGAGGTCTCAAGAGATGCACAACCTTTGCACCAGACAAATCACCGTACAGTTCTCCCAGTCAGTGCATACCCAGTTATCTCTGTTTCCAGTGATCGAATTGCCCATTATTAACATCTGTCTCTTCCTAATAACTGGAGTTCCCTCCTCCAGAGAGGTATGCTGGGTATGAGAGGATACCACAACGTCATCTGGAAGGAGGATCCCAACTATGGGATCTTTTCCCTCTGCTCCTGTTGGATGGTCTCCTTCCCGTAAGCTTTCATTCTCAACAGCACAGAGGCTGTCAGACCAGGGGTGGGACTGTTCTACTGTGTCCCTGCAAGTCTTGTCTATGTACCTCTGTCTCCCTTAGCTCCTCCAGGTTGGCCACTCTGGTCTCCAAAGCCCATACACAGTCTCTGAGGGCCAGGAGCTCCTTGCACCGAATACACACATAAGCCAGCTGCCCATTGGGACACCACTTGTTGGGGCAGACAGCTTGATGTTTTGGGTCAGCACTAAGTGAAACTTCTGACACTTCACAAACAACATTTGCACATACAGATGCTTGTTTTTATTTGCAATAGCATGCTGCTACAGACTTGTAAGTTTAATTTGACACCCATCAGTCCACAACAGAAAGTGAATCTGGATGTTCCACCTGTAGTTGGAGAATGCTTTAGAGTGCATTTGTCAATACGATTTGCAATAATGTCAGACAACGTAGAGATGCTACTTTATTCTCAAGGTTCATTACAACAGGAGTCTTCACTTAAATATATGAATAAAACTTCTTTAATTTTGTAATTGGCTACCCATTACAAGCATGGTGCCTTTCCACATATTTAAGTGCCCATAAGTTGTTACGAAGTTGGCTGTGGCATATTTTGTGTTTTGCTCTTATGAATGAGTGAGGAATTATTTGGTTGTACAACACCTAGAGGGTGTTAGTTAAAGTGCAAAGAATTCTGCACACTAAGGCTGGAATTGTGAATACACAAAAGGTCCTATTTCCATTGCACTGTTTTTAATACTGTAATTTGATAGTGCCTGTGCAATGCCTTGCATCTACACACAATAGCCACTGGAGGTGTTTTACAAACATTGCTTTCAATACCTCAATGTCTTTAGTAGCTAGGCCCGTCTGAACCAGGTAAGCCTAGAATTGCTTATTCTAACAGTGGGCAGAAAGCCACAAGTATTGCAGTTGCTGAGCTAGTCCTCAATTCCCACAATGTGGTGTCATGCTTGGGAGACTAAAGCTTTTGCTCTCAGGAACAGTTCTAGGTAGTAGGACTAGTTTTGAAACAATTTTTGGTGCATCCAGAGTACACCTTACAGCTCATGGAGGTGGAGTTATGTTGGTGTAATAAGGCACATCAGCAGGAGGAAGGCTGTAGACACTGACATAATTAGGTCAATATAAGTTGCATTATGTCGACCTGTGTAGTGTAGACCAGGCGTAAGGGACAGAAATTTATGTATCACCAAAGTCTGCTGTTCTTCTGCATGCATAAATCCCTTTTGACAGAAGACAATGAAACCAAAAGGCAGAGCTTTCTGGAGAGCAGGAAGAGAGTGAAAAGTAGAAGATTACTCTCTAGCATTACCCCCCTGCAGTTCCTGAAGGAATTTCCCACATATTAAATGTTTTTATTTATATATAGTGCTGCTCCGTCCTGTGTCCATTTACCATCCTCTCTTCTCACCACAGCTATGGGATATATCCTCA
Organism: Chelonoidis abingdonii; assembly: GCF_003597395.2. NCBI lineage: Eukaryota > Metazoa > Chordata > Testudines > Testudinidae > Chelonoidis > Chelonoidis abingdonii. The sequence continues at coordinate 12,886,787 of NC_133777.1, forward strand.
CAATAAAGTTGGACTTAACTTCACCTCAGTTTTATGCTAAAAGGTATTTGCTTATTAAAGATGTAGAAAAATTGATTTATTCTAAAAGCGGTTACCCTAAATTAGTTATTTTACCCCAATTAGTCAAACAGATTAAGCATAAATACAGAAAAGAAACTTTATTACTTGTTTCAAATATTACATGCACTTTCAAAAATTAAAACTCTTTATTTAAACATCTCAATAGCATCTTGTCCACTTGGAGGCAGCAAAGAATACCAAGACAAATATTTTGAAAAGCATTTACAAAAATACATTGCACAAAGTCCTATCTTGCTTCTTTAAAAATAAATTAGTGTTATTCAAAATATTCCCACCCCAGCTCCTAATTTCAAATTTATACAGGATAATTGACTTATATATTTAACTTATATGAAACACCTGTACATGTTTTATCTAGCTCTTCTGCATAAGCCATTGGTTCTGTTTCTAGCTGAACTTAAACACTCTTTCTATGGAGATTTTTTAAAAACATTTGAGGACTATTGTGCAACATACAGAACTCTAATTCAAAAAACCAGTCAGCACCATCATTCATCTTTCTGAAAAATATAACAGCACATCTGTAATTAAGTTGACCCAATAAAATGCATTACAACAGTAAGATAAATTTCTCACATGAATGTCTTTCAGGAATCTTGTTTATAAAGGGTTTCCAGTAACATTCAGAAATAAAATTACAAAATGAGTATTTACATAGGGAGAGCTGTGCAAGCAGTTTGTTAGCAAAATGCAGTGTTAATACAATGTAATTTCCAATTAAATGCAGTAAAGATAATGCTATTAACAGTCATTGCTCTAACATTCTTCAATGGGTATTGATCCTCCAGTTTAAGGGTATATAAATTGAAACATTGTCTAAGGAATTGTATCTAAATATAGTGGCATTGAGTGTGACTCTCTTTTGCAAGTTACTTCACTGCAGAATTGCTTTTTTAAATTAAAAGTTGAGTCTATGACATGGAACCTATTTTCACTTAGTGCTTCCACAGTGCAGCACTTATAAAGTGAGCCAGCCCAATTAATTCTGTGTTGAAGAGAGATTTCTGCGCACCAAGATTTGCCTTTGCAATTTGAGCTCTGAATTGGTCTTATCTGCAGACCATTAGCCAGACTCTCACCTTGGTATAGGAGATAAGCCTACTAGATTGCTCAGTAAATGTTAGTACACTGAGCGATTATTCTAACAAGCTATGTCAAAAGGAAACTAAATAGGAAGAAAACTTAAAATAACTGTTGTGGTTTAAAATCAGCCTTGACTTCTACATTAATGGATGGTTCCATGTTAAAGGAAAGACTTTTATGCCTCTGATGTTTAAATTATTTTTGGTTCCATTCACTTTGCTTGACTGTAACATGTTTCATATTCTGCATCTCCTCAGGAAGTCCTTTTGGGCCTAGCAACAAGTTCAAAAGTCATGGTCAACTAAAGCATATATTAGCCACAATTAGTGTTTAAAAGTGTTCATACGTTTTCACATAGAGAACCAGCGTAATAGAAGTGTGCAGATGGGGCCTGTTTTAAAAATTGATTTCTAGCTGCAGAAAGCATAGCTTCTTTAAAAACTGTACATTCAAATGTAATAAAATAAGTATCACCTGTTTGCCAACTTGGCTTTTGAACCAGAGTAGTTTGCATGCAATATTTTTCTCAGAATGGACACATTAAAATATAAAGCTGACTGGCAATTACAAGCTGAGCATCAGAGCAGGTATGAGTTTGTACACAATTCTGCGGACAGTCTTCTGCATTTTATTGAAGAGGAGTATTGATCCTGCAGTACATGTCACATATCCTCACCCTTTAAAGATTCCAGTGTTCTAGGTTTTCCAATATATACAAACAGAAAATATACAACAAAAAAAGCTGTAGTGTAGTAGTTTATTCAGTAGGTTTTCCATGCACTCTGAACCGATACAGACAAGTGTACTCTGTATGGCCCCAGTTAGAAAAAATTCTTAGCTCCACTATCTGGAATGTATTTTCATTTTTCTCCTGAAAAAACATGAAAAAAAAAATCAGACATCACTCGCCACTTTATTTTTCTCTGTAGACAACTGATGTTGATCACCTAAAGTTGTTTAAGAGTAGCAGCCAAATCACTACACTACATACATCATTAATTGCTTAAGTAGTGAAGTTATATACCCAAAAGATAATCACAATTTATGGATAGTCTCCTGCAATCTACACAAGCTGTCAAATTTTCATTGTCTTTGCTTGACTTCCCATGCTCTGCGGATATCTAGATGAAGTAGAACAATTCTTAATGCTTTTATTTAAAAGCTTGAAAGCAGGAATAAGATTTCTATAGCAAAATAACCTTTAAAATAAGCCATAGTAACTTTCCAGGTCACAGAGAATTTCAGATGAACAGCGCTATAGTTTTACTGAGTGAAAGTTACTGATCTAATCCACTGTGTGGTGGGACCAGTTTAACTGCAGTCCAACTGACTAAATATGGATATTGCAAATTTCTGGTACTGAAAGATTCTTCATATATGCACATTTTCTGGAAGGCAAAATAAAAATGCAAAAGTGACTCTTCATTTGCAATGGCACAAGTCAGGAATAACTCCATTAAGTTATTGCAGTTATCAGTGCAAGAGTTAAATCAGAATCCCATTTCAGAACACTAGCATTCTGCATACTAGCAAAATAGTGAAAGGCATCAGCAAATGTACCAAAGCAGTGTTAAAATTAAACTACTGCTACTACTGCAAGAGGCAAGTCAAGCGGCTTTGGCAACAGCTATATATTTTCTGTTAATGTGAGCTTACCGTCACTTGAAACATCTGTAGTGGCTCTCCTCCTTGATCATAGACATACTGTCCTAGAAGGGTACCTTCTTCCTGATATTCATCTTCTAGACCCTATCATCAAGAGTTAAACCTCAATTATTTTTTTTCCTTCAAATTTCAGATAATCAGAATGACGAAACTTAAGTTTGGTTGCAGTTATAGGGTGTCACATTCTTAACAGGGATGGACAGTACAACCACTAGTTATCATTGTGTAGAAAATAAAGGTTGTCCAGGAATAACAAGAATGGAGGGGGGAAAAAAAAGAATAAAAAAAGGTGGGACCAGGAAAGAGTGGGACTGAAGAAGACTGGGATGGGTACCAATGCTCATTATATTACATATTTCATGTCAACTGGAAATAAAAATGAAATTTCCAGAAGTCAAAATGGACCATGACTGTGCCATATAGCTGTAGACTACTTCTATGTGACAGTGCCTGAAAGGATTATGATCCATTCCTTTTATGATGGCATAAAGTGCTTGGACTTAAAGATCACTTTAGATAATCTTCACACAAGTTTAATAAGTTTTGATTACTTTGCTTTAATGCATTTCTCTGTAAACTAAACTAGATGAGTAAAACAGAAACATTAGAATTTTTAAAAATACTTAGCTTTTATACATTATTTCTCATTCATAGATCTCAAAACTCTACAAAAGGAGGTAAATTTAAGAGCAATAAATGTAAAATATTAAAATAGCTGTTTTACACTAATAACGATTTAAAATTGTGAACGGTTCTACTCAAATTATCCAAACAGAGAAAAACATTTAATACCTTAACTTCACCAGAGAAAGACTTACATATACTGAGAAATCCTTAGGAGCACTTGTGATATTTCCTGTTGGTGAAAGTGTTTTTGGTATATGTTCTAATGTAAAGGCTGTTGGGTAGATCATCATAGAAAGTCTAACTACAAGGTATCCCTGTGATCCTTTGAATGCCCAGCAGTTTCCTGGATACATGTCAGGCTAAAGAGAGGGCGGGGGAGAAAATAAATATTGAACATATTGGTAAAACATTCTAATGAACTTTGAGTTATTAAAGTTTAGTTTGATTAGGTTATACCACTGATTATACTTTGTACCCTGTTACACGAAAAACAGGGTATGTCTATTTAAGAGAGTTTCGGTAAATTACCAGATCAAAACACATTGTTTGCAAGAAGCAGGATTTCTCCTCTGCAATATCAGCATTAAAGGTCAGAAAGTATCACTTCTCATTTTTCTACAGTTATTGAATGGACATTTTCTTGATTTAAAAATTGAGAGAACATTCACTATAGGTATGATTTAAATTATTCATTGTACAGAGAGACAGAAAACATAACTACCCGATAAGTATTTTCAGTAGTGAAAGAATGTTTTATTCTCAAATGTTTTACAGTGGCTAGTACTTGGTGTTCTGGTGCAAGAGGCTGACAATACAAGTTACTCCTCACATTTGTGTTGGGGGGGAACCCCCTAATATTAAGTATTCAAAGTAGTCTGAAACAAGTTAGATGTTAGACAAAGGACAGCACTGAATATGTGAATAAACCGACTTTGACAGTTAAATTATACCCCCAGATAGCATTGTTGTCATACAATATGCATATAAGTATGCAAAAGTTAAGAGGAAGCCAAGAGCAATTTTTGTTGATAGAATCATAGAAATGTAGGGCTGGAAGGGATCTCAAGGAGTCATCAAGTCCAGCCTGTTATACTGAGGCAGGAACAAGCAAATCTAGAGCATCCATGACAGGAGGTTGTCCAACCTGTTCTTAAAAAATTAATTATAGGGATTCCACAATTTTCCAGGGAAGCCTCTTCTAGAGCTTAACTACCCTTCTAGTTCCTAATATCAAACCTAAATTTTTCATGTGCAGATTAAGTCAATTATCTCTTGTCCTACCATCACTGGACATGGAGAACAATTGATTATAGTGCTCTTTATATCAGCCCTTAACATATTTGAAGACTCATTGGGTCCCCCATCAGTCTTCTTTTCTCAAAGCTAAACATGTCCAGGTTTTTTTAACCTTTCCTCACAGGTCAGGTTTTCTAAACCTTTGATAATTTTTGTTGCTTTCCTCTGGACTCTCTTCAATTTGTCCACGTCTTTCCTAAAGTGTGGCATCCAGAATAGGACAATACTCCCGCTGAGGCCTCACCAGTGCTAAGTAGAGCAGGACAATTACCTCCTGTGTCTTAGATATAACACTCCTGTTAATACACCCCAGAATGGTATTAGGTTTTTTTGCAACTGCATCACATTGTAGGTTTATATTCAATTAGTGATCCACTATAACTCCCAGATCCTTTTCAGCAATACCACCTAGCCAATTATTCCCCCAGTTTGACAGTGAACCATTGATGATAACTCTCATTATGGTCTTACAACCAGTTGTGCATCTTGTTTATGGTAAATTAATCTACACCACATTTCCCTAATTTGCTTATGAGAATGTCCTGTGGGACAGCATCAAAAGCTGTACTAAAAATCAAGATACATCATGTCTACTGCTTCCCCTCTCCCATCCGCCAGGCCAGAAAACCTGTAGAAAATAGAAATTAGGTTGGTTGATGTGATTTGTTCTTGACAAATCCATCCTATTATCCTCTAGGTGCTTACAACAAATTGATTGTTTAATAATTTGTTCCAGTATCTTTCTAGTTTTGAAGTTAGGCTGACTGATCAATAATTCCTAGGGTTTTCTTTGTTGTCTTTTTTAAAGACAGGTGCTATGTTTGCCCTTCTCCAGACTTCTGGGACCTCACCTGTCCTCTAGGAGTTCTCCAAGATAACGAACAACAGTTCAAAGATTGCTTTAGCTAGTTCCTTAAGTAATCTAGCATGAACTTTTGAGTTGAGGTGCTTACTTGAATACATGTAACAAATATTCTTTTAACCTGTTCTTTCCCTATTTTGGCCTGCGTTCCTTTCCCCTTGTTAATATTGTGTTGAGTATCTGGTCACCTTTGACTTTTTTTCGAAGACAAACAAAATAGGTACTAAACACCTCAACCTTCTTGATGTCATCAGTTATTAGCTCTCTTTCCTCACTAAGTAGAGGACCTATACTTTCCTCAGCCTTTCTACTGCTCCTAATGTATTTTAAAAACACCTCTTCTTATTGCCTTATGTCCCTTATTAGGTGTAACTAATTTTATGCCTTACCCTTTCTGACTTAGTCCGCACTATTCTTTTGTACTCCTCCCTAGCATTTGGGGTTCTACATAAAAGTTAGAACCAATATTGTCAAGAGTGATTAGTGATTTTCGGTGCCGAAATTGATTCTTCCTAAAGAGGCGTAAATTTCATAGGCTGCGCGCCCAGAAAATTTCTGAAAACCAGATATTTTAAGCTGGACAACCAAACGGAGGTGCCCAAAACCACTAATGACAGGCCTTAGCCTGTGCTTATTTCTCTCATTTTTAGGGTGAATTCTCCTTGGGCTGGCCCTCTGGACAAAGCCTATGCACCTCTTTAGTCACTTTTAAATCCTCCAAATAGGGCTTAAGTATGATTTAAATGGTGACTAGGCCTTGTGTAGGCTCTCTGCACTGGTCTCTATTAGCAAAAATGAAGTTCCAGGTGCGTCTTCCATTTCAAGAAAAATTCTGGTATCCAGAGTTTCTTGACAGTGTAGCTTTAAAACACAACTTTCATAGCACAATGGGGTCCTGGTCCATGACTCAGTGCTACAGAAATACAAACAAACAGGATTTTAAGTATATTCTGCTTTTAATTACCTGGATTACCACTCTGGGAGACTGAGAGAAATACCACAAAGGAATTCCAAAGAGACTAATTAGAGCTGTTTTGGTCTCGTAGGTCTCAGAACAGCGAGTACTCAGAATGCTGCCACCTACAAAAGAAAAGTCAGGTTAAAACACAAATAATGAAGTGTTTAATTTTTCATCAGGTAACTAGTCTTGCTTTCAGTAAAATATTGTTCCAAACTGAACATGCCAGTGATTTTTTTCCAAACAAATATTCAAATCCTGTCAAATTCTAACAACTTCCCTTTAAGCGCTGTTATTTTAATGCAAGCGTCCTGTCCCCAGATTAAACAGAGTTTTACATTAAGGCAGCTGTACCTCACTTTTCAAATAGTTGCATATTTCTCAGAAAATAAGTACTATTTTCAGTTTGAAATGAAAATGTATTTTTGAAAAAGAGGTTTAAAACTGAAACAGGTATGTACTCTCTCAGTAAGTTCGTGTTCATAATATATATACACCATACAAAATAGCTATTCTCACTCAATTATCCCTCGGTATTTTCTTTTAAGGTTTCTTCAAACTTGTGCCATACTGTCTTACTTCAAGTATAGTGTGTTTCCAGAGTGCAACCAGGAGTTGAGTCAAGTTTGTATGCACTTTTATGGTGTATACTATTAACATAGAAACATCCAACTCAACAAAAAATAATACAAAATATATAGTATTCCTATTGTTTGTCAAGCATTGGACACAATTCTTGATTTACTGTAAAAACTGACAACTCAGATTACATTTCTGTAAATAGCAGACTGACCTATTTACAGCTTTTCTGCTATATTTACCTCCAGATTCTAAAGCAAAGTCCACCATACCAGTCTTGTCTTGAGAATAAAGTTTCAGTGCATTATTTACAATAATGCGTGCTTGCTACAGATATAAGGGAAGAGAGACAGTATGGAAAAAGAAAACAGGTTTGGTATTAGATATACATGCATTCAACAGTCTTTATTAACTAAGACTGCATAAACATTTTAAATAAAATTGTACTATATCACAGAATCTTTGGAACCAGTATCTTTATACTTTGGATCTTTCTCAGCTCCCAAGATAGCATAGTTTGGCAGGCATTACAGATCATAAAGGATAATGGAATTTACTTTTCTTTATTGCATCCAATGTAGCTACTTGTTTTAGGACAAGAAAAATAGTGTTTCTAAGTAACAAGACTAGACAGTCTATTGCAACTACCAAATTAACAGTCCACCAGAGGAAACTGCTGACTGAAGCATAAGACCACGTCTACACTACAAATTCTGGTCGATACAAATAACATCAGCATACAGCTGCCAACGTTAGTACACTGCTCATGCATACCTGGCTGCTTGTGTCTGCGCTGCATGTACTCAGGAGTGCTTGCGTCACAGCAGAGTGCAGTGCACCAATGGTTGGCATCCCAGTGTGCCACACACTGCCACATGGCTAAAATCTTTTTGGGAAATTTTCACGTGTTGTGGAGTAGAAATAAATGATGCAGGGACCTCTAGGAGTGAGAGGTCAAGTTCCTGCATGCAACTTTCTCCATCCCGTAATGCCATCTATATCTAATCTTCATGCTTTTAAGAATTCCACAAACCCACACAGCCCTTTTCCACATCTGCAAAAGCATGGAGCTCCCACAGGTCTTCACTGTCATTATGAATGTTGCAAATACAGGATGCAAGATCTTCCGGTATCTGCAGACTCGGAGAAAGAACTGCAATACTTGAGGACATGATGATTTCTTCATAGTGAAAATCAATTCAAGGCTGTTGGTGGTGTTCACGGAGCAGATGCATAAAGTGGAGCGCCCCTTCTGGGCCTGAGAAACGAGCAATGACTGGTGAGATCGCATTGCAATGCAGGTTTAGGATGAGATGCAGTAGCTGCAGAACTTTCAAATGTAAAAGGTCACATATGTGGATCTGTGCGCCAACCCTGCCTTAGCCCTCCAATGCAGGGACACCAGAATAAGAGCTGCACTGACAATTGAGAAGCGAATGGCAATCACACTTGGAAGCTTTCTATGCTGGATTACTACTGGTCAGTAGGAAATCATTTTGGAGTTAGAAAATCCACATTGGGGGCCATTAATAGTGTCCAGCTATGCAGTACTGACTCTCAGCAATGTACAGGGCACAGTGGATGGATTTGAAGCAGCAGGGTTCCCAAAACTGCAGTGCGGCGATAGTTGGTATGCATATCCCTATTTTGGGACCAGACCACCATGCCACACAGAGTAAATCCATAGACAAGGCTTACTTTTCTATGGCTATGCATGTGTTGATGGATCTATCAGGGATGCTCCACTGGTATCAATGGGGGTTGGTCAGGGAAGGTGTATGACACTCACATCTTTAAGAAAATAAGACTGTTCAGAAAGCAGAAAACAGATATTCTCTCTCAACCAGCAAATCACCATTGGAAATACTGACATGCCAATAGCGATACTGGAGGACCCTGCCTACCCCTTGTTCCCATGGTTCATGAAGAGCCACCTTGACAATACAGAAGAAAGATTTAACTACCAGCTCAGTACTTAGAGAAGGACACCTGAACGTGCTTTTGGTAGATGGAAGGAACATAGGTGTGTTTACTTCCAATACTAAATTTCAGCAAAAACCACCCACCAATGTTTATAGCTCCTTGCTGTGCCTCGTATAATATCTCTGAGGCCTAGGGGAAAAGTTGCTGCCAGGGTGGAGGTGGAGTGGCTGTCTGCTGAGTTTGAACAGCAAGACTTAATGTGGAACTATGCAGTTGTAGAAGGCTTTGAAAGAGCACTTTAATGGTCAGCCACATTAATGCACTGTGTTGGACTGTGCTGAGCCCCCAAACCAGTAGGGCCAGTTAGGAATTGTGTAGTGCTAAGGGTACATTTATAAATATTACACTGTCTTTTAGTGAACCTATGAATTACGTGCGGCTTGCTGTATATTTACACATATGACTAAGTGTTTTGTTGAACATATGAGTTCTGTGGTGCCATAAACTTATAAGTACAGAGTGCTTGAGTATCATGTGTCTGATGAAGTGGGTATTCACCTACGAAAGCTTATGCTCCAATACATCTGCTAGTCTTTACGGTGCCCAGGACTCTTTGTTGCTGAGTACCACTATGTATTCTGCAGGGGGAATGCTGAACTGAATTTATTTTTTAAAATAGAGAGAGAGAGAGAGAGAGAGAGAGAGAGAGAGAGAGAAATGTATTGAGTGACAGTACAAAATAACCAATGTGCATATAACAAAGGACTAATACAATACAAACTTCTTACATATATTAACAAAACAGAATTTTAAAATTAGAAAGGCAGCAAACATTTCTGTCCATTTCAGTGCACAGGTGCAATCTGTTCTGGCTGCACATAAAGCAACTGTGTTTCTCACAGGACAGTTATGTGAAGCTATAGTTTTCCTTACTATCCACCAGCATGGAGCAGTAGGGATAGGGCCCAGGAAGCCAAGTGGAATACTGGGGCACATAGGAAGCTGCCACCATGGAGTTCTCCAGGGACTGCAAAGGGTGAGGAGTTGGTGATTACTGGACTTGTAGGTCAACCAGAGTCTGCAGCATTTGTTTGCGCTGCCTGAGAAGCTCTCTCCTTTTCCTGAGGGGATTCCTGGATCTTTCTCCATTTTCTCCTGTCCTCTCTGTCCGTCTCCATGCTGTCTGCCATGTTGGCCACACAGGCCTTTTGTTTGCAGTCTGATTCATGAGTGGCTTGCAGGATCTCACTAGCCTTCTTCTTTCTTTTCCTCAGGGTTCCAGTGGTGTGGTGGAGACCACAATGGCAGCAGCTACAGATGAAACACATATGTATCATTGGATTTAGTTACAACAGAAAGGGAAAGATAAGTTTCAAAATCCCCTGCCCTTATTCCTATACATTTTTTTAAGAGATGCTTATTGACACTTGAGCTTTGGAGTACCTCCACAGAGCACTGCTCTCCAATCTCAGCCATGGTGCGTATGGCTCAGCAGGGGCAAATGAGGGATGTGGGGAGGCAGGCACTAAAATTTTTGGTTGCATAAAAACAAAATTTGAATCCCTTTCTCCATGGATACAAATATAGGACAACAGTGCTAAAGATTGGCACTATTTTCAACAGGTGGTGGTGATTTTAGATCATCTCACTTCTGAGAGTAACAAAGGCAGAGAGAGCATAGCTGCTGCTGGCATTCCAAAGCCACCTGGTTCATATGCTGCTAGCCTGTCTACTGCAACTGTGCCAGAACTCCTCTTTACGGAGGTGTGTGGTAAGTGTCCTACCACGGAGGAATAAAAAAAAAAAAAAAAAAAAAGTCAGCCACCCCTAGAAACCTATGGGGGATAACTGCTGAGTAAATCCATGTAAGTGTCATCGAGATCTCTCTGGAGGATACAAGGGACACTTCTATGTACATAAACTGCTCTCTCCCCTCTCCCACACCCACCTAACCAAACAGAGAAATGAAATGCAGATACCAACTCTACCTGTTTGTTGTACTGCTGCCTCTTCTCATAAGAGTGAAACAATGACAATAAAATATGCCTATGCCTTGTTTACTTGGGGATGGGCTGGTCTCCATCTTTAAGTTTAAACACAGTAAGGGAAAATGCATGCACACACTTACACAAGGTTCCTCTCCCTTCCCCAGGTTCATCGGTGCTTGGGTGATGGGACTGGCCAGACTGAAGCGGAGTCTCAAACAGGTCCTGTCTCATGGCATAGCTGGACCCCCACCTTGCCATACCTCCCGACTCCTCCTCATTGTTCAGACTAGGTCTCTGTCTCAGGCTCCTCCGAGGTATCTATGGTGGTCTGCAGGATGCTGGTGGGAACTCTGCCGAGCGTGACATGCAGCTTGTTGTAAAAAGTAGGAGGCCTGTGGCTCAGCACTAGATCAAACTTTGGCCTTCTTGGCCTTGTGGTATGCCTGCTGCAGTTCTTTCACTTTCATGTGGCACCGCTGCTCATCCCTGTCATTCGCCATTGCCTGCATCCCCCATGCAATTTTTTCACATTTCTGTGGCTGGTCCATAGCTGTGTTTGAACAGCCTCTTCTCCGCACAGGCCCAGGAGATCAAATACCTCTTGTCTACTCCAGGCATGAGCATGTCTAGTGTGCGGAGCTGACACAGTTGTTAGGGCAGTTACACACAACAAGGGAGAACTGCCAGATGTGCTTGCCAAGCGAGGCAATCAGGAAAAGGCATTTCAAAAATAAAGTGAGGTACTGTGAGTGGGAATGTAATTCCAGTCTCTGTAAGCCCTGGGCAGTGGGTCCCAGGCAGTCACTATTAGGCATTGGGGGCCAGCTATTGGAGTACTGTTAGGACTGACATATCACGCAGTGTCTACACTCTCACTGCATCTATCTCAGTAGGTCACCTGTGGCTCAATGTCATTCATGGAGATGGATTTATGTCGTGACTTTAACAGGGCATTTACATCAGCTGGAGACAAATTTGAGCATAGATACATTGCATCAACCAATTTGCACAAGTGACTTACATTGACCTAATTTTGTAGTGTAGACCAGGCCTAAGTTGTATCACCACAAAAAATTATATATATGGATGTTATTTTGGGGCAACATATCACAATCAAAAGATTGAATCTCTTATTTAAATTCCTTCTGAAACAGTGGAAAACCAAAGTGAAATCTTTGACAGCACGTTAGGTATTATATGAAGCACAATTTCAATGCATTTTAAATTATTTTTCTTAACTGCCATTAAATTTCTAATCTCTCTCAAACTTCCTATTTGAAACAAAATTTCATTACCTTGTTATATTTAGACATGACAAACTATGTCCTGTAATACAATCCTTTAAAAACAACTTTTACCCTACGTAACAATAGCTATAAAAGTTAATGAGCCAAACTGTTCAACATTTATTTTAGAATGCTTACCGCTTCTGTGATGCCAGAAATCACTGCATTATTTACTGCATTTGTTATTACTTCAGAGGTTGGCTTTTGGTTTGTAATAGACATGTGGAGAGTAATATTCTTGAGGATTTGAAGCTCTAGATCTCTTAACAAAACCTGCAGGTCGCTCTTGCTCACAAATTTGGATGTTAGCCTTTGGAGTAGTGATTCAGAAAAGTCTTCTTGTTGGTCACCAAAAAACATAAGTTTGACAGATTCTTTGACCTGGGCATCTACCTAGTAAAATCCATCAATAGGTAACAGTTACTATTTGGATACTCTTTCAAAATAATTTAATCCTCAAATCATCTGAAGTAATAAAATGAACAGTTGTGTAACCGGTATGCTTAAAATCCTTAGGTTTTTCAGAGCTGCAAATAAATGTAGCTTTCATATATCTCCATCTTTGTAAAGCACTTCAGTAAAAACTCCTCCATTGGCATAGTATGCCTTCGGGGAGTGGGTGGGAGAGGAATCTTGTAACACAGGACACGAACTCTTTGGAACAACTGGTGGGGTGGGGAGAGAAGAACCTAAAGGAGTCTAACACATACCCTGACTTGTCAAACTACTGCCAAAAAGTTATTAGTTATGTTAAACTTTTCTGGTTATATCAATTTCAGTTTCTTGTGTGTGCCTCACGATTATTCACTACTGCAAGCACATATGACATGGTGGTCTCTGTTAAGATTAAGTTGACAAAAGAATACTTCATAACATCACTACATTTGTCACCTTATTTGTCACCTCAATAAGTAGATTGAGTTATGAGGACCTCAAGAAGCTATTCAGAGGCTGTGTAAATACGTAGCCAGAGAATATGTGAAAGGCATTCGTTTTCACAAAAGAAGTCAGCAGACAAATTAAGCTCTACACAGAATGGCCTATCCAAATAAGTATCATCAAAATTACCTAAAATGACATACAACAAAAAGAATATACTAGACCCCTTTTCTACATGCAGAATCATAAATGAGATCAAACAGGTACGAAATACTGACACCTGATCAGTCCTCTCTGCTCCACAAATATCATCTTCCTGTACTCCCACTGAAAACACCACCACCACTGCTTTGGAATTAACAGTGTAAGAGACAAATGTAAAAAGGTCCTTACTCTGAACAAACAGATTAATAGTTTAGTAAATGGTTTGAAGACTGAAGTAAAAATATTGAGAACAAAACCATAACACTGAATTAGACAAACTAAATATGGAAGTCTGTGAATAAAGAATTCCCATCTTCCCTTTTAAAATCATAAGTACAGAAAGTCAGGCTAAGTTACCACAAGCAACTATTTCAAGAACTGTGCATTAAACCAGGAGACAAGTTATGTATTGTAAGTTGTATTTTGTTGCTAAAGCTGTTTGATCAGCTTGAGAGAAAAAAACTCTTCACATCTATATGAAATCCAGATTGCTCAACAACTCAAAAAGCTAAGGAGATCCAAATCTGTCACTTGATCTGGCAGTGAAATAAATGTCTTACAAATTGCTAGCAAACTATGTGCAATTTACATCTTCAGGGCTCAGATACACTTTATAATCTTTTATGCTGGCCGCTAGATTCCTTAAAGGAGGCACCATGAAGGCCAACAAAAAGGACGTGCTAAGTGCATGCAGCCAGGCTGAAATGTTTTTTCTGAAATGCAGAGCTTGACGTCAACAACAATACATATGATGAGTGACGAATATTTCACAAGTGTGGATTCACAGCTGCGTTAACCACATATTCTTCAATTTCATATCTGATAGGTAGCCAGATGAGTTTTTAACACTTCCAACGTTATATCAATTATGTTGAGATGAACTCCACTGTCAATGGAATAGGAGCCTAGATTCTGATGTGGGAGGTGATGTGCTTGAGAGCAACCAAATGAGTAAGTATTTAATGGCCTTTTAATAACTATGGAACAGACATCACAAACCCACATTATCCCCCTTATGTCAGTTTTCTCATGTTGTTCCAATTTACAATTACAGATTTAATGCTGCAAATGAAGAAAGAGGTGCTATATTTGTACATTACTTAAACCAATTCAGTTGAACTATTGCTTTACAACTGTATTTTATTGCATTTCTATATTTGTACCAATTAGCTGGACACAGATAAACATATGCCAATTACTACACTAGAGTATATACTATACACAAAACCAGTGTAATAGATTTACTCTCTGTGCTTTTCGTTCCATTTAAGACTTAGGTTTATCCCTTGTTATGTATAAGTGTCTAGTAAGATTAGTACTTGCTACTTCAAAAAAATCAGCATTACTGTTAAAATTAGCATTCTGTTGTTCTTTGAAAGTTTTTTTTCCAGTGTAATCAAACAAATGTGAGTAGAGTGTATTTCGTGTGGAGACTCCACTGAAAATTGTGTAAGTGGACAAAGGCAAGAGTTTTATAGCGAGTCAACTGTAGAACTTACTTTTTCATGAATTGTATCTACTTTCTCATAGCAGGTCTTCAAGTCTTGTGGAGTTAACAGTTCTGCCTTCATGAGAGCCAGCTCTAGTTCTAGTTGTTTAACCTTGGATAAAAGGTGCTGGTTTTGCTCATCATTTCCACTGGTAAACCCAAAAAGTCATAATTTAAGAGCAAGAGGTCAGAACAAAATCAAAATTAAATCAAATATTTGGTAGAATAAGACATTTGTCTAAAACACAAAGTGAACAACTTCATGGTACAACCAAAAATAGACTTTGTGACCTTATTAATGCATGATCTTTCAAATTAATAATTATTTATTTAAAGAATGTCACATTAAATATCTGTTTTAAAGCAATATATTCTAAAGTGTCAATCCAGTCTAGAATTAAGTATCTATGGGATTTTCCTTAGGTAGGTTTGTGGGATTCTGTAAGGTTTCTATAGAACCAGAGTTGATGTCTTTTTACATGAATTTGCCATATTATTTTAATAGAGTATACAGTATTTTAAACTAGTTAATGGAGATCAAACTCAGCATCTAAATTATAGTATGGTTAAGTCAGGCCTCCAAGAAGTATTTCAAAACAATACAAATGTGACAAAACTAGGTCAATGGGAATTATATGATAAGGGAAAATAGATCAACTATATCATTCTAAAACCATTTTATTAGTTGAATTCTTGTTTAAAATGATGTACACTCATTTCTAGCACACCATTTCTTTTCAAAATTGTTGTGTCTTGGAGAAAAATGCTGCTCTGTCCTAGTACACCTCTACTCTAACATAACGCGACCCGATATAACACGAATTTGAATATAATGCGGTAAAGCAGTGCTCCAGGGGGGCGGAGCAGGGCCGCGCACTCCAGTGGATCAAGGGAAGTTCGATATAACGCTGTTTTATCTATAACGGGGTAAGATTTTTTGGCTCCTGAGGACAGCATTATATCAAAGTAGAGGTGTAGCGTGTGATCCAAAAATAGAAATTAAGATTATTGACAAACTGAATTTAGATGAAATTAAGATGGTACACAAATTGAATTTCCATGAGTCCCTTGAATCAGAACTTGTCTCAACACATTTTAAGCATACCGTTTACCACTTCGTAAGTGGTCTCTGAGAAAATTCCAAAAATCCTCACTCTTGGGAGCTGTCAGGAATTTTTTTGTTAAGATGTTTGTTGAAAAATGCCAGTTACTCAAAACCGAAGCTCTTTGTAGAAATGGGTTAATTTTGACAAAATTTTTGTCAGGAAAAACTTCTCAGATCTAGGATGAAAATTCTAGCCAAAAAACAAGAGACATCCACTCCATATTAGTCAGTACCTCAGTGGTTTTGGCACTCATCTAGGATGTTGGATCCTCAGCTTCAAGTTCTTATTCTTCCTGATTCAGAACAAGGACTTGTATATGGGTTTCCCACATCACAGGTTAGTGTCCAAACCACTGCTTTACAGTCAGTCTCTCTTTGCCTCAATATTATTCATACAGAGTGGAAAAGCGCCAACAGAGGAGATTTTTGGAGAGATTGGTCAGAGTCTCATTTTTCCCCAAAGGCCTTGGTTTCGTCCCAGTGCAGAATGAAACCAAATACCAAAACCTCAGATTTTTTTCTGCCAAATACAATTTTTTTCCCCCTCTGGCCAGCCCCAGTCACCCACTTAGAGTGATAGTGAATTTATGCCTCGAACTTTTCTAGAGAAATAAGGTGCTTAAATAATGGTCAGATATTGGGGGCAGGATATGGGACTGTTCAGAGATGGTCTTCTTGCACCGATGTCTAGAATCTCCACCAACCTATTATAAAAAGATAACACTTATGCTGACAAACACTTCAACAAAACTTTAAAAGACACTCAGCTGACATACAACAGGCATTAAGAAAAGATAGTTACCATTGTAGTTCAGTGAACGATTCCTACCACCATCAATTAGTATCAGGATTCAAAATGCAACATATTAGACATAGACAGTAGTCATACCTCACTGTTCTTGTTTGGGTTAGTTCAAGTTCCTTCTGGATGTCCTGATAGATATGAAAAAGAATGCAGTTCTTAAAATAGATTTAACTTCAAGATCACAAATAAGGATAATTGCCACATGAAAAGGACATGCTTGGGCAGCACCCACATAAGATTACATTCCTAAGTAATTTAGTTTAATGTTTCTGTACATTCATTTATATAAACCATACTATGCCAAGTTACCCGCTTCATTGATCAGAACCTGATGAAGAACGATCTGTAGCTTTAAAAAAATACTCACCAAAAATAGAGATCAATGGGACTATTAAAAAATGCAGTAGCCCAGTTCTTTGGCACAATCTGCCATGCAAATGGTCAGAGATAGGTTCCTGGGTTTGGATCTCTAGTTGACAGGGGCCTAAATGTTTTTTTCCTTGTATGAGGGAATGGGAGTACAAGTCACCAGGTACTACTCTGCAGAGATCCCACATAGCTAATCTAAGATGTTGGGCTCTCCTAGCTCTCCTTTGTTACAGTTACCACAATGTGTGGCTTTGGAAGGGGAAGGGTGTAAGTGAGGTGAAAGATCTCCAGAGCTATCTGCTCCCATCCCCGTACAGGGTGAAGCAGCATTCCAATGGCCATCTACATTTAGGGAAACCAGTACTGATCCTAGGTATGAAATGTTCAGGAGCATGCAAGAGAGATCTCAGAACTCTGGTTCATACAGCACAGGAAACAAAGCACTAGACACTGGGACCTCAAACAGGTTTTGGCACTAGTCCAGGACGTTCCAATACAAAGAGACCTGTACTTATAAGTAAGGCTAAGATTAGGTCTCAGAAGTCATGGAATCCATGATATTTTCCACTTCAGCCTTGGAGCGGCAGGGCTGGAGCTCCCAGCCTCCATGGGGCAAGTGGGGGAGAGGGGAAGGGGAGAAAGAGACCCTGGAGACACAGCAGCAGTGGGTGCTGGACCCTCCTCCTTCCCCATTTTGTCACAGTTGTTTTTAGTAAAAGTCAGGGACCGATCATGGGTTTCCATGAATTATTGTTTATTGCCAGTAACCAGTTCGTGACTTTTACAAAAAAAATAACTGACAAAAATCTTAGCTTTACCTATAAGGAAATTTGTTGTATTGAGACAGACTTGTTTTACATGTGAAAAACAAAACAAAACAAAAAAAGTCTTGACAAAATGTAAACAAAATTCAACAACATTAGCTTTTATTTAATCATTTGTCTGCAGCTGTGGAATTTAAATGTATTAGCCTAATTCTTTCATTAGCATATCTTCACAGCACAGTTAACTCGTGTTATAACTCAAGTGTTACCCCTAACAACTCCTGCCCATATACAAAAATCTTTAATTTGAGTTAAATAGTGCTTTAAGCAAACTAGCTGGCCTGTTGGGGGTCGGTTGAAGTTTGAGTGATGCTGATGCTCAAACTAGTAACAGTGGGAATTGCAAGATCTTAAATTACAACAACGCCTCAGCAGTTAATCCAATCACTCTGCTAATCCAGCCATTCTGTGTTGATAATCAAATCACCCTATGTAATTCCAGAGGGTTTTTCTGGAGAGAGGTTGCCCTCACTGGAGTGTACTCAAGCTAACTATTGCAGTGAAGACAAGCTCCTTAGAATGGTGCTGACCGATCAAGTTTCATTTTCCAGGGCAAGTAAAAGGCAGTAGGTGGGTATTCACCCACGAAAGCTCACGCTCCAAAACCTCTGTTAGTCTATAAGGTGCCACAGGATTCTCTGCTGCTTTTTTAGGAAAGACGGTTACTCACCTTTGTAACTGTTCTTCGAGATGTGTTGTTCATATCCATTCCAGTAGGTGTGTGCGCCACACGTGCATGCTCGTCGGAAGACTTTTACCCTAGCAACTCCAGTGGGCCGGCAGGTTGCCCCCAAGAGTGGCGCCGCCATGGCGGCTGATATATACCCCTGCTGGCCCGCCCGCTCCCCAGTTCCTTCTTGCCAGCTACTCCAACAGTGGGGAAGGAGGGCGGGTTTGGAATGGATATGAGCAACACATCTC